>NC_066582.1:365829867-366154743 GCF_024323335.1 Lathyrus oleraceus
TGATTCAGACTAAATAGGTTTACAGAAACAAGCTAAATGAAAAAGGTGAAGTCGTCAGAAATAAAGCACGGTTGGTGGCACAAGGTTATAGTCAACAAGAAGGAATTGACTATAATGAAACCTTTGCTCCATTTGCAAGGTTAGAATCTAATCGTCTCCTTGTATCTTTTGTTGTTAATAATTCTATTCAATTATATCAAATGGACGTCAAAAGTGCATTTTTGAATGGTTACATTTTTGAAGAAGTGTATGTCCATCAACCTCCTGGCTTTGAAAATTCAAAACTTCCAGAACATGTTTTCAAACTTAAGAAATCTCTTTACGGTCTGAAACAAGCTCCCAGAGCTTGGTATGAATGACTTAGTTCGTTTCTTCTAGAGAATGATTTTAGAAGAGGCAAAGTGGACTCCACTCTCTTTTGCAAAAACATCAGAAACGATCTTATGATTTATCAGATTTATGTTGATGATATAATATTTGGTTCTGCTAACCACTTTGTCTGCCAAGAATTTTCTGAGTTAATGCAGGCAAAATTTGAAATGAGCTTAATGCAAGAACTAAAGTTCTTTCTGGGTATTCAAATCAATCAAACATTAGAAGCCACGTATGTCTATCAAAGCAAATACATAAAAGATCTTCTGAAGAAATTTGATATGTCAGAAAGCAAGCCAACCAAGACTCCCATGCATCCTACTTGCATTCTAGAGAAGGAAGAGGTAAGTTAAAAGGTTTGTAAGAAACTCTATCATGGTATGATAGGATCTCTCCTTTATCTGACTGCTTATCGTCCTGATATATTATTCAATGTATGTTTGTGTGCTATATTTTAGTCAGATCCAAGGGAATCTCACTTAACTGTTGTTAAGAGAATCCTTAGGTATATGAAAGGAACACCTAATATTAGCTTGATGTATAAGAAAACATCATAGTACAAGCTTTCTGGGTATTGTGATGCAGGTTATGCTGGAGATAGGTTAGAACACAAAAGCACATATGGGAACTGTCAGTTTCTGAGAGGAAACCTCATCTCATGGGCAAGCAAAATACAATCAACCATTGCACTATCAACTGCAAAAGCAGAATATATCTTAGCTTCACTTTGCAGCACTCAGATGCTCTGGATGAAGGATCAACTTGAGGACCTTCAGATCTATGAGAGTAACATTCCTATCTTTTGTGATAATACTACTGTTATTTGCTTAAGTAAGAATCCAATTTTACATTCTAGAGCGAAGCACATAGAAATTAAACACCACTTTATTAAAGATTATGTTTAGAAAGGGACAATTGTTTTAAAATTTATAGATACAGACCATCAATGGGCTGATATCTTTACAAAACCCTTAGCTGAAGATAGATTTCTCTTCATTATGAAAAATTTAAATATGGTAGATTTCCCATAATGACTCTGAACATATGTTTCTCATCTCTAATGTAAAATTAAACTCTGACTCAAGCATATGATGTTTATCTGATTCTGATTATGATACTTCTACAAGTTAGAAGATATCTTTATCAAAAACATCTCAAGTCAGAAACCTTTTGGTATTCTTGACTTTGAGTACATCAACACGTGACCTCTCAAACGTGTGGCTCTGGTTCTTCTAGACACTTGTCAAGCTCAGAACTCAATGCCCAAACTTTTGAGATCCCCTTAAGCAGTGTGCAAATCTTGAGATTATAATCTCATCATTAGCTGCATTTAATTTTCACCATGGTTGTCTAAACTCGTTTTTAGAAAAAAATAATTTTGTTTTCCTTATCAAGTTACTGTTGATTTTTTACCTTATATATACTCCCACGACTCCCACTATTCACACTTTCACTCTTCACTACTTACACAAACCCTAACCTCTAACTTTTCTCTGCAACATCTCTTCATCTTTTTTTCTGAAACTTCATCGTGAATGCTCAAGAACAATAAGTTTTTGAGTTCTCTCAAGAGATGAACGCCCAAGAACAATAAGGTGAATCCTCACAACAAGTCTCATCCACTACTACTCTTCAAACAACAACCTATTATCAAGAACATCATGTTCTTGATCGTCCAGCCCACATCAACTTGTCAACATCATTTGAACAACTTGAAGTTCTTTATGAATTGCTGGTGGATTTTGAAAACCTCAAAGACAATGGCATGGATCTTACACCAGAATTGAAACATCAGGGTTGGCTCATCTACTTCAACCATCTCTATGGTCCCATCTACACAAATCTGGTAAAAGAATTCTGGAGATTTGCTGACTGAGATGACCATTACATGGTTTCTCATGTTCTGGGTGTCAAGGTAGTGATAACTGAAAAGTCTATTGCTACACTTCTAAACATGGAGAAGGCTAGGGGAAGAAGGATTTACAACATCAGTCCTAGGGCTAAGTACATGACCCAGGAAATCCCCACCATATTTTCACAGAACCCTGAAGGATGAATATCCTCTAAAAATCAAGAGCTCCACAAGAATCTGAGGGTATGACTCAAGATAATAATCAGATGCATCCACCATCGTCCATCATCCAGCTCTTCTAACTACGTTAACACAGACCAAAAGTTCATCCTCCATTGCTTGCACAAGGGTCTGAAGCTTAATCTACCATCTCTTCTCTTCAAATACTTAAGAGATTCTGTTAGAGATACCAGAAACAACATGAATCCAAGGAACTAAATCCCTTTGGGTAGCTTGATTTCAGATGTTCTGATTGAGAATGGTCTGGTAGATCATCTCATTCATCTGAATATGATGGAAGACATCATAGTAGACATTGGGAAGCCCCTCAATGGGAGGAATTTGAAGAGTATGCAATGGATTGACAAGGTCCTTGTCAAACCTACCAGAAACACCTCCTGGGAGGAACTAAAGGATAAAAGAGAGAAAGTGGGTGAGATGTACATCTACACCAAGATTGATCCTCCAAAAGTCATAAAAGTTATTTGAGAGATCTGGAAGCTCAAGGCTATGGCATGTACAGTTTCAACATGGATTGGCTTCCAGATCATCCTCCAAACTTCTTGAAAAGAAAGAGGGAACCCTCTCAGAATACAACTATTCAGAAAAAGAAGATTCTCAACCTGTGAGAGTCTTTAGCAACCAAGAAGAAGCCAGTTCCTCTGACCTCTTCTTCAGTACCTTCTGGTAAGATCTCCATCTCAGAAGTTCTGAACTCCTTCGTCTCTATTTCTAGGCAACTTACCTCATCAATTCCTCTACCACCTCCCACAATCTCAACCACAATTAAAACTTCCTCTACTTCACCTATCATAAATATAAACATTCCCACTGAAAAATCCAAATCTCAACAACCAACAACTTCACTCCCTTCTCATCAAACTTCTTCACAACCTACCTCATATGAACCAACACCATCCATACCAATTCCTTATGAACCAAACCCATCCAACCAAACCCATTAAGAAACTACTCCTTCTCAATCCTTTCCATCAGAACCCACAAACTCCGAACCCATCCCTCTTAGAACCATCATACGTACACCTTCTCCTCCATCACCTCTCTTAAACCTCCAAACAACCTCCATCCCACGTTCTGAAGTAATTTTGTTCAATGAACCCTTCTCACCAACCTTTTCCACCACCCACATCAACCCTCATAACTATGACCTCACCACAACCTCTGAACATTCTGGTTCAGATCATCCCGACCCAACCTCCCCAAACCTTAAAGATATTCAAGCCACAACTGACTCAGAAAGAACTCTTTCTGTACCAGTAGACCAACCAATTCCTAAACCTTCTAAACCTGAACTCACCCTACCAACCTTTGATGAGGCATTATCCAAGTTCTCAGAAAGTTCAGCTTCTATGTTCAAGAAGCTCTCTGACGAATCCAGCACCAGTGAGAAACCTTATGAAGTAAGGACTAACTGGAACAAATTCATCAGATGGATGACATATGAGATTTCCAATATGAAGGGCCTCTCTGAACAAGTCAGAAATGACTTCATCAGAATTGTTGAGGAATGGTTAGAAGCTAGGTTGGCGAAGGAAGTGGCATAAAAGGCTGAACGGGAAGTAGCCGTGAAAGCTGCCAAGGAGGCTGCTGAGAAAGTAGGTGTAGAAGCTGCTGCAAAAGAGAAAGCTGCGAAAGAAGAAGAAGCTGCAAGGATTGTAGAAGCTACTCGGAAGGTTGAATATGAGAAAGCTACTGAGGTTGATCTGACTCAGGGAGAATCATCAACAAATAATCTTGCTCCTCTGGTCATCAGAACTCTGGAAGAGTTGCAGAAGGAACAACAACTGGTCAGAACCAGACTCGACAAACAAGATCAGGTCAACAACAACATTCAGAACCTACTAGCCGAGCTACTTCAGAGGATGCCTCCTCCACCTAAACCTTATACACTTTAGGAATTTTCTTTAAAAAATTTCTGTCTTTTTAGCTCTAAGGCTTATTTTCTAATCTTTTCTCGTTGTACTTTCTGAAGTTTTATAATCAATGAAATTCTGGTTTATTTACTTTTTGAGTATGAAAAAAAGGAGGAGAATTAGATAGAAGTCTTTTGATGAATTATTTTATCTAAATCTCAGAAATGCACTACTTACATTCTGACATAAAATTATTGCATAATTCTAAGTCATTTTTCAAGACCTATCTGAACCAAGGGAAGCTTGAATTCTTATATGATAAACTACTAAATCAAGTCAAGCAACCTAAGAAGATCTGGTAGGAAATTCTCTACCTCAGAAACCCATATCCGATACTAAATATCTTTAAAAAACATTTTTATTTATCAGACTTAGGGGGAGATTGCTAATCTCACGGGGAGTCACTTTTCTACCTGACTCTGATCAATTTCAGTTTAGTATCTCTTAAAGTACTCATTGTTTCATCAAAATCCTAAGTTTTATCATCATAAAAAAGGGGGAGATTGTTAGAACAATATTTTGATTCTGCAATGTATCTCTAGGTTTTGATGATAACAAAGAATGAAACAATTTGGCACCCTAGCAGTTTTCTTAAGTGTGCAGAGTTCTAAGTTAAAATGACTCTGATAAGTCACCTTCTGATTCTTAAGAAACTAATATTTGGCATCTAAAGTAGTCCAGAAGCGCTGACCTATCACAAAGAGAAATCACATATGACTCTGAACAGAATGCATCTCAGGAGCAATCGCCTAAATAATCTGACTCTGAAGTTCAAGATGTGATGATCTGATTCTGAGAACTCTATCTGAAGACTCTATCTGAAGACTCTGCAAAGAGATATCTAAAGACTCTAACTCTGAAGACTCTGATTATGCTCACCTCACTCTGACACATGCTCAGAAACACGCCATTAGATGTCACCTGGACAGAAACTTAAGCTGAAAGCATTTAAATTGTAGTACAATCCTTTTAAGGAAACATTTGATTATGCTCCTTGTCTGCTATGGAAAGGACAAGGAATTTACTACATTTATCTCCCATAGTTGGCACAAAATCTTTATTGATTTCCCTCCAACGGTATTATCTCAAGTTCTATATAAGATCCTCTTGACAACTTTCCAAAAGACAACTTTGACACACCAACTTTACCATACAACTTTTTCACCACTCTTACAAATAACAATGCACGCTCTTCATACTCTGATTATTTCTTCACCGTTGTTGTTGTAAGATAATGTTTCCATACAAGAGCTGCTGCTCAATCTTGTGTGGTTATCTTTCACTATTTTTAAATTGTGTCTATACTACTTATCTAGAAGCATTTAGTGAAACACTTTGTAATTCTTGTAATTTTTTTTGATTCCTCAAGTGACTTGTTGATGTTTGTAGACTTGAGAGGGCTAAGAGATTGTTGAACCCTTAGACGAAATTTGTAATTTGTTGAGATTATTGGATTAAGTCTTTGTTGAAGGCGAAATCACCTTGGCCGAGTGGACTGGAGTAGCTTTGGTTTCAAGCAAACCAAGATAAATCATTTGTGTTGTTATTATTTCTTCTTTGCGTGTGTTGTTGCGAAAATCTTTTAATTCTTGTGAAAAGAATTCAACCCCCCTTTCTTGTTTTTCTCTACCTTCACATTGTCCATCTCTACCATGTTCATGTTTGGTTTGTTGTGAGGAGGATTTTGATTATTATTTACATTCGGGCTATTAGGCGCGAATGTAATTTCCTTTGAATTGATTAAATCTTGCACCTTGTACTTCAGGGACTTACAGTTTTCTATGGAATGTCCGGGAGCGCTAGAGTGGAAATCGTATCGGGCATTCACATCATAGTCGGGAGGAAGAACCGTTAGTGTTGGTCCTAGCTCCCTTAATTGTATTAGAGATCCTCTCAACATGTATGGTAGGATATGACTATATGGCATCAAAACTGGATCGAACCTTCTCTCGGGTCTCCTTTGTCTCTGCTGTTGTTGTTGCTGCTGATAATGTGGTTGTTGTTATGGTTAAGGTTGTTGTTGAATTGGTATTGTGAAAGGTTGTTGTTGTTTTTGTCGGACGAGCGCCATGGTGGCCACTTGTTGATACGGGACACTGTATGTCAAGGCTCTTGCTCTGATTACTGCGATAACATTCATTTCCCCTTCCCTTTTCTTCTCATACGTGACAAAGAGTTTCTTAACAACACCAGAAGTACTTGCAAAATTCTGGATCTTTCCCATCTTTATCATGTTTTCAATTCTCTCGCCACCAAAAACCAAGTCGGAAAAGATTGAGGATGTACTCCCTACCATCCTATCGAGATATGGGCCTTGCAGGTTGCCCATGAACATATCCACCAACTCTCGTTTAAGAAATGAAGGTTGTAGTCTAGCCGCTAGCTCTCTCCATCTATAGGCATACTCCTTAAAAGTTTCCTCAGGCTTTTACATTAAATTGTGCAAGTGTGATATTAGTATTATACTGATAATGTTTGAGGAATGCTTCAACCATTTCTCTCCATGTGCGGATGTGGGCACGCTTTAGCTTCATGTACCAATCCAACGATGCTCCACTTAATTAATCTTGAAAGAAATGCATAAGGAATCGATCATCGTCAGAATAGGTGGCCATCTTACGATAGTAGGCTCGAATGTGAGTTCTCAGATTGCTAGCTCCTTTATATTTTTCAAAGTTAGGAACCTTGAGTTTAGCGGAAATGACCACGCCAGGAACTAGGCACATTTCAGTAGCATCAAAGCCTAGAGTGTCGGTACTTTCCATCTCTCTTAGCTTCTCTTCTATGGCTTTGACTTTCTTCTCCACTTCATTGGTAGGAGGACTAAAAGCTTTGTACATGGAGGTATCCCTAGGGCTGAAGAAAGCCTTTTGTTGGTCATTTATCTCAATGTCATGAGGATTGAGAGTAGTCGGAGGGACACTGTTGGGTGCACCTATTGGGATATGAACTGGAGGGTTGCTTTGAGGAAGAGGTACTTTATTCTCTACCATATGAGGACTATGAGGAGGATTAGCAGTGTGAGCATGCTGATTCATTTTCTCTTGCATTTTAGCCATGATTTCTTGTCCTCTAGCGACTGCCTAAATTATTTCCATTATCTTCCCCATTTGAGACCTCACTTGGGACACCTCTTCACGGAGTGCGGCTTGATTTTGTTCTATTTGATCCATGACTGCTTGCTGATGTCGACACGTGTTGTATCAGGAAGTTAGTTTGGAGGCATCGTTTCTGATAAAAAAAAGGGTGAGTTTTTGTTTTATGTTTTGAAAATGCACATGATGCATTAATGTTGTTTTTATTTTTGTTAATGCAAAGCTCTTTAGTTACTCATGTTGTTTTATTGCAAGAAATACTTTACAATTTACGTTTGCAATCAAGAATAAAGGAAAACAGACATAGTGAATCACAAAAACTTCATTCGTCCTTGAAGGGAATCATATAAATTATAAATACATGGGAATTGCAAAATACTAGTGGTTGAGAAAAATAAGAAAACTAAATGTCAACCTTAAAAGTGACCCCTTGAGACTTGCGGAAAGCCTTAATGTCAGTGATGATTTCAGCCATCGTCCTCTTGCAGAATTTAATGAAATGGTAGAACCCTTCAAAGGTGTTTTCTGGGCATATGATTAAATTATCTTCCTTTAACTTATTGGGAAAGTCTTTGAGAGAATAATTATTTAGCACCGCCATGTTGGCATATTTGTCCCTTCATTCGTTGTAGAGAGTTTGGAGATTATGAATGATTATATCCCTTTGAGCAATTGAAGCTTCGGCTCCATGGAATCTCTCCTCCCAATATCAATGTCGTACCCCAAAATTTTCCCTCCCCTTTTCATCTTCTAATTCAATCCTTAACTCGAGAATCATTTGCATACACCCATTGTTCATTCATGTGCATCAAGCATTCATCCATACTTAATAGTTAATCATTGTGGATTCAGAGTGTTTGGCTTGCAAAGCTAGGGTTTTTTGTGTGAATGAAACCCTATAGATTTGGATTGGATATTCATATGATCATATGGGATACGAAACCCTAATGGCTTGATCTTTGAAGCATGGATTCAACTAGGTCCTATCATGGTACTCTTCAAGGGGTTCAAACCCTAATTTGCCGTTGGTTAGGTGGAGAGGCTTCATGATTGTTCCTTGGATATCATCTTGACTTATAATCCCTAGTTGATGATCAAATGTGTTTAATAATTGATTGAGAAGCATCCTAATCCATCCAAAGGCCTTAATTGGAAGATGTGCTATTAAAACCCTAATTAGAAAGCCTTGGTTCTAGTATGCCTTGTTGGCTTGAACTTTCACCTTGGGTTTGTTCAAACCCTAATTCATTAGAGAATGGTTTATGATAATTATGGTATGCATCATTAATCATCAAGTTTGTTTTTCTCAATGAAATCATTTTAGACAAGTTGATCATATGACCTACCTACTTGGGGGTTCATCTCATCCAAGGCCTTGTCCGAGATTTCATCCATGTCATGTGCATCCAAGTCCATTAAGTCAAGTCTTTATAAACATTGCTTCATACCCCATGTTATTCTTGGTCCATTTATTTCATTGGTTCCATTATGCTTCATGGTCACATTGATATAAGTTTCTTAGTGCATTCATTGGTCTATAGTGCATTGGTTATTCTTGCCTAGTCTATTATCCTTGATTCATGGTCCATTAGTTTTGATCTATTGTGTCATCATATGATCATGATCCTTTTATTTAAGTGTTTTAATGTTCATTCTTAATCTATGAATTCATTCAAAAGTTTCATGGTAACTCATAGCCTAAACATAAACATGTAAAGCAAAGTTTCGTTGAAATAAGTCATGTTTCCATTCCATCATAAAGAACATTTTATTCAAATCAATGTCCAATTCATTCATACAATTAGCATTTACATCATTTACAAAAGAAAACACAAAAAACAAGTTTTATAAAAGTTAACTTTTGGTCAACTATTGACTTTTTGGTCAATCAGTTGACCAAAGTTAACTAACATATTTTTTATTCCCTAAAACTCATTACATCTTCATCATCCTTGCATTCCATGGTATGCCATGATCATAGACTTCATGAATGAGAAACCTCATTTTTGTGTGAAACTTGACATGCCTTGAAGATTTCTTTGAAACCATGTTCATACCTACAAAACCATACCAAGTTCATCATGTCATTTAAGTCAATAAGTAATGCATTCATGTTCTCCAATTGCAAATGACATATTGATGTACACCATGTAACAATGCAAGCTTAGTAACCAAAAACACAAGACCTTGACTTACCACCACCATACAAGCCATGATACTTTAAGCAACATGCAGCCAAACAAATTTCCATTATGCTACACATGCCTAACCCGCATCATGACCTAAACATTATACACATTGCTGCAATCCAACACATCAATACAACGTAATCCTCAGCCAAGCCAAAGTAGCACCCTACTACAAAGCTAACATGTCAGGACCTACAGTAAACTCAGAGTCAAACCAAACTATGCTAACATGAACCACACATGAGGACCTGCTACATCATTCACGAAAGAAGCCATGACATTATACATAAGTCTGCGGCATGTATCATGCAATGCCACACTAACAATTCCATTAACAAGTAAATGGCAGGAAAATTGATCAGCATAACAACATGATAAGTGACAAAAGCATCGAGCATACATGTTAGAAACATGTTCATCATTAATTCAGTTCAACTCAACCATTAACATGTTAATCAATGCACACCAAAGTTCATGTTATCTAGATTAAAATCAAACAAGCAATAACATTGCCCAACTTAGCCAAGACACAACAATCCCATGGTAGATATAGCTAACAACAGGAATGCATGGACGTGCAGTATGAATTAGGACATGATACACACTTGAACACATCCAAGTTCACAACCAAACTCAACACAAGATCAAATGTCAACAAACTAATTTCAAGGATCAAATCTCATAACAGTACCAATTCTTTAACATAACCCAAACTCCATGACAATTATCCAATACAAAGAAGCATGACATAACAGTTCAAGCAACTGATCAAATTCACATAACAACTCCATTAACATTACTAACAGGATTTCCAAGTCCCGTAACAGTTCGCCAATTTTTCATTAAGATAATTAATACATTCCAAGTCATTTCAAACCATAGACTAGGTGCTACCATTTCTAACTGTCAGATCGAAATCAACTCTTACTAATTGATTTTGACTAAAAAACACATTAATTCAATTAGCATAACTAATTCTAACTTTGTTCAAGCTAACGAAATCCAAACTGAGTAATTCAGAATCTAACTCAGTTTCATGGCTAACAAGGAAATTCACTAACATTTCATTCATCATCTCTAACTATCAGGGTATCTAACTGACATTTCCATACTAATTGTCATTAGCTAACTAATTTTCCTAACTTCTAACTGATTCACTAACATAGTAACCATCAATAATAAATTGTCCCTAACTCTTAACAAACTAACCTAACCTTCCCCATTTTGTTACAAGCAAATCCTTTATAAAGGTTGTATCATTGCCAATCATTGAGGGATCACAAATCTGAGAAGATCTTCAACCCTCATTTTGCTCTCAGTCTATTTTCGCTCAATCCCAATTCTCTCCCTCTCTCACTCAAAGCTCTACTCATAACTCCATTGAAGCTTCATCTTAAAGCTTCAAGAAGAGCAAGCTTAACCTCTCATCAATATCAGTTCAATCACATCACATAAGAAAATTATAATAAGAAGTGAAAGTAGAAGAAGAAGTGGACATCAAGAGAGAGCCAAGATCGTACCTGTTAATCAAGTGATTTTCTGTCGCTTACTTCGTCTTCTCTGATTCAACATTTTTCCTGAGCAATCCTCATCTTTGGAGGTGGGTTCATATCACCCTTTCACTGCAACCATGTTATTATTTTGTAGCCTACATTAGAGAAATCCAAAGCCCTAACAATTGTGGCTCTGAATCTGTCTCTCCAATATGTAATTTGTGTTGGAACCTCTATGATTCTTGAGCTCTTTAATCCAATCTTTGAAGACGAATCCAAAATTGGTTGAAATTGAAGATAGATTCAAATTGACGAGGTGAAAACGCTTCCATTGGAGTATCTGGTTTTTGTTTCTGGTGCCCACCACCGCCAAAAGCGATTTCCGGCACGGTGGTCTGCGACGGCCATTGATCTGAGACGGTGGGCAGAAAGGGCACGCATCTGAGCTCCATTTAAATTTAATTTTGGGGGCGTGTATTGGAGGTTTTTTTGTTCCAGGGAATGACAAGTTGTTTCTGTTGGGCTTACAGCATTTTGGGACCAACCATCCCTTCAGCCATCATCATCCTCAACTGATCCACATACCCCCCTCGTTGTAGTGTTGCGGATCTTTTTCTGTTTGCAGAAGAAATTCTTGGGCCTAAGGTCCATTCCTGATTCACACACCAGTTCCAGCTCTGAACCCCATTAGTTTCTTTAATTTAATTGCTATTAATTCTAATTTTTAGGCCTAATTAGGATTAATTCTTGTTAATCATTTTTACTTAGGTTAATAAATTTTTTAGGATTTAATTAGAATTTAGGACTAATTAGCTTAGAATTTTAATTAGACTAAAATTAGGATTAATTAGATTTTTAATTGATTTTAGAATTTAGTTTAGTTTCTAAATAATTAGGTTAAAATAGAACTTGATCAAATTTTAGGTTCTAGTGAGAATTTTAATTTTGTTCCTATTTGAATATTTCATGTGAAATGACTATTTTACCTTTAGGGGTCATCTTGTTGTTTTAGCCATAGAAATGCATGTTCCTTTAGGACAAAATTTTGACTTAGAATATTAGCTAGTTTAGTCAAGTTCATTTTTCATGAAATATCTAATTAACATGACTTTAACATGACATGCTCCTCTTGGAATAGCTTGTGAATAATCTTAACCCTTAGACTAGGTTAGTCATAATTTTCAAGTTAATTTAAACCCTTCGATTCAAGTTGATCAAAATAAATTTTGATCAATTAAATCCTTTGATCATGTATAACTCCACAGTTTATTCAAGTGATCAAAAGTCCCTTGATCACTTGAAAGGACTACTTCTAACACTGTGGATCTCCAAGCTTCAAGTCCAGACTTTCATGCAAGGCATCCCATCCAAATCAAGCAGTGGATTATACAAAATACATCAAAGGTAAACACTTGGTAACTACGATTCAAATTGTATGGCATGAATCTTAAGTAATAAGGAACGATGAGACGGAGTTTCTCCTACCCTTGTCTAGAGTGACTTTACGTACGGGGCGTAGGCCCTAGCTATTCAAAGCATTCACCTTCATTCATTGACTTTAGTGCAATGCGAGTCAAACAAAGTGCCAAGTCTTCTTCATATAAAGCAACGTCAACCCAAGGAACAACAAGGAGGATTCTTCCCCAACAACTTGTCAGTTATAATAATTGTCACATGCCATGAGCCTTAAGTAATAAGGAATGATGATACAAAGTTTCTCCTACCCTTGTCTATAGTGACTTTGCGTACGAGGCATAAGACCTAACTATTCAAAGCATTCACCCTCATTCATAGACTTTAGTGTGACTCATATCAAACAACTGTCAAGCACTCTTCATATTCCATTATCAATCAATCAATATCTCTTGCCTCAATCATCTTGTTGTCAACCCTAGTAGGCTGAACTACGAAAGCTCTGACTTTCTCATTGCACAGTGAGAATAAGTAGGCACGAGAATTCATATTCTCCGTGAGCTACCCTATTTATTAATCCTATCTTATTCACTTCTTCATTCATCAATCAATACCATCTTTTTAAGATCAAATATACTTTTTCCTTGGACTTCGTGTACATCCTTTTAGGACGATATAACGACGGTCCACCTTGTGAATCAAGAGTTGTTTGGCTTGTACCCAAACATTTAATTCCTTCTTTTTT
Organism: Lathyrus oleraceus; assembly: GCF_024323335.1. NCBI lineage: Eukaryota > Viridiplantae > Streptophyta > Magnoliopsida > Fabales > Fabaceae > Lathyrus > Lathyrus oleraceus. Next base: position 365,843,180 of record NC_066582.1, read on the forward strand.
GGCTAAGACGCCTGTTTACTCTTCGGTTCAGAGTTTATTCCTTCATGGATCCAAGATGCCATTCTCCTTTGATTTCAAACTGATTGTTCCTCAGCAAGTGATACACTATTCCATGTACTATACAATGCTACAATCAATCCTTGAAGTGGTGTTTGTCTTGTGAGTCCTTGTTTCTTAGACAAATATCTCTTTCTCTTTGTTCAATTTCAATTAACCTCTGAAATTGGGTTTGTCTTGTGAGTCCCCGTTGCTTAGACAAATACGTTTTCTTACCCTTATATTGGTACAAGTTATACTTTTCATCATTTCCTTATCTCTCTTTGTTCTCGTGGTTCCACGAACTACGAATACTATGACTTTCTCATTTCACGATGAGAATACGTAGGCACGAGGATGCGAATCCTTGGAGAGCATAATCCTAATTATTCCTTCTGCCTTAAGGCACCATTCATATCTTTTACGATCCATGATCTACCTCAATCATTGAACCACTCACCCCAGTGACATACTGTTTCTTTGAAACCAAATATAGTTTTCTTTGGAATTCCATATACACCCTTTTAGGACGATATAGCAGCAGTCCGCATTTGCACATAGAGTTGTTTGGCTCGTACCCAAACATTTTATTCCTTAATTTTTTGGCCAATAAGCTTGTTTCCCTTTATGGTACAAATCCCATTTTTTCCTATGGATTCCAATATACCCTGACCTTTGGTTCTAAATTATATCTTTTCAGTTAGTTTTTACCAAAACTTCTGATTCCGTGACTTTGGTCATTCATTCCATTCATCTCCATGATGCATACATATCTACCTTCATTCACTCCATGTGATATACTTTTCTTTTTGAGCCAAATACACTATCCATTTGAGCTTCATTCAGTGTCAGCTTGTGAACCAAGAGTTATTTGTCTCATACATAAACACTTAATTCTCCTTGTTTTTGGCTATACCACTTAGTGGTGAATGCTTCCGGCTAGCCCACATATTGCTCAATTCCAGTTTTACTCTTGGGTTCAGTTTACTTCCCTTTTGGAGTTCAAATCATATAATCCTTTGGTTCAGATCATACCTTTATCACATTCTTCTTTTTACCTCCCACCGTCAGTTCTATGAACTACGAAGCTCTGAATTTCTTATTTCACTATAACGATACGTAGGCATGAGGGCCCTAATCCTCACTGAGCACTCTATCTATTCCATTATTTTTCCTTTTATTCTTTCACGAGTAACCTTAGATATAACACTCATTCGATCAAGAACAATCAAAACGGTTTCCATGGAGCACCATGGATGTTAGGGGTGATAATACATTCCTCTTGCATAATCGACTTCCTTATCCAGTTATCTCTTTCCCTGGGGTTTTATCGATGTTTTCCCTTTCCTTCGGGAATAAATAAAGTTCGATAGCGACTATGTTGTATGTTCGAGCATGCGATACATTCAGGTAATATTTTTTGCTAGCTTCAATCGGCACTCATTTTACAACTCCATGTATGCTTGATCTTAGATCCCCATCTTCAAGTTCTTGATTTTCTCACAAGCTAGTCCAAGGTTTAACTTCTCGTGCAAGAAGCTTTGATGAATCTTATCCCTCTCTAGTTGTTCCTTAGCCAACCCATCCTTGCACTCCTTTAGAGTGGTCTTAAGCTCGAGGATTTATGCTTTGTAATCCTCCCTAGCTTCTTTCTTCATAACATTAGACCTCTCAACAGTCTTTTCAAGGTCCCTAATGGTTTAGTATGTTTGGTCCAACTTGTCGTTGCGAGCGTCTAACTCAGAATTGGCTCCTAGTAGAGCACCACCAACCTAAAATCTTTGTCCTTCGGCTTCCCTGAGTATCTTCTTGCTGACCATGAACTTCTCATAGAGGTGCTTGCCTTTGTCCTCCAAGGTTTGGTTACATTCCTTGGCACGGTTAAGTTGGACTCGTAATTGAGTGTTTTCCAACTCAAGCTCTTTGATTTTGTTGGTAAGCTTGTCCATGTCTTCTTGCAATATGGGCTCGGGTTCAGGAACGAACGAAAATGAAGAAGGATAAAAAAGGAAAGGCATCTTAACAACCCTATCTCTCTCTTTTACCAACACAAAGTAGGGTTTCTTGGCTAGGATATTCTTCTTCCCCCACCCTTGGTCAATCCAGATTATGCTTGTCCAAGCTCTTCACACTCTCTTCACATTTGAATCCAGTGGGTCGATGGTATTTACAATGAAAGGTATGAAGTCTCGCTCCTCGAGAGGATTCAACATGGTGTATCCCAACTCTCTCTTGAGTAAAGCGGGGTTGTAGTTGATACAACCTTGCATTCCTATTAAGGGGACATTCAGGAACCCTCTGCATCTTGCAATAACATCCTTTGTTTCCCATTCTCTCTTATACCAAAGAATTGAATTGATGGAGATAAATGCGAACTTTTGGGGCTACGACAGGTTGCTTTAAGAAAAGATCCCACGTTGAGGCATACAATCCCTCATCCAAAGGTGTAATAGGGGAGCACAATAAAGGAAGGTTCATCCTTTCTTATCATGCCTCGTATGGAAGGCATGATAGAAGTCGACGAGTAGAAATGGCATCGGGTTCTTGGTTAGAAAGACTTCCAGCACCAAATGATCCACGATTTTGTCTATGTTTGGGAATAGAACAATTCCATGAATCAGAAGTGCTAATGTTGCGCTACAAAAGCATGACCTTTCTTCCTTAATCATCTCCCAAGCATGGGCTTCGAGTAATCTCTGAGTCAAACCCTTGACGGTACCTTTAGATCCCTAATTAGCCCTAGTTTGTTGGCATTGATACCCAAGATAGTAGAGAGTTCGGTCAAGCAAAACCCTTATTCCAACTTGGGGAAAGGGTTACATTCCTTTATCGGTTGGTTGAGAAGTCTCTCAATATCTTCCATAGTCAGGGAAATTTGAAAATCTTGAAAGGTGAAGCATCTCAGAGGGATGTTATAATATTGGGCCAATGTAGTGATTGCACCATAGTCCACCTTTTCGCTTAGGAGATCTAGAATGTTACCAAAGTTAGCTATGAATTTGTTGTCCTTGAGGGATATTACTCTTGAGCAAAGGACCTTCAATGAGTTGATGTCTGGACTCTTGAATCTGAAAGTGAAAGTGCTTTTCCTTGTTGAGGGGTCCATGATTGTGTAGGTAAAAAGTCATGTAATTTTGCGTTTAAACAAACAGAATGCTTAAGATATTTTCTTATTAATTAATGATGTATGAATGAATGGATGAATGGATGAACAATTTTTAATATTTTCATGGAACTTTATGTTGGTGAAAGCCCTAGAGGCCAATACTTTTGGTACTTGTATCGAATTATTTATTACTAATAAAAGGATTTTTCTTTATTCTGTTTGTTTAATAAAGTCCCTAGAATAGATAGTTCATTTAATGTATCAAGGTGACTTAATCATGAGACTCCATTAAACATAAGGGCACTATTCTTAAAGTATTTGTAGTCGAACTTTGTTGTGAAGTGGGATAACATTAAAGCATTAAGACTATTATGTATATAGACTGGTGATCACATCTCATGGATCATAGATAAGGAGTTATCAAGTCTTAAACATAGGTATGAATATTAGGAGTAATATTTATACTGGATTGACCCGCTATGAGAATACTATATAGAATGTTATGCAAAGTGTCATAAGTTATTCTCGTGGTGATAGTGGTGTAAACCACCCTTCAACCTGAAACCACTATGGACCCTAGATGTAGAGTCGAGTGCTTTATTACTGATCAAACATTGTCTGTAACTGGATGACCATAAAGACAGTTGATGGGTACTCAACGAAGCATGCTGAGGGACATGAGTGACCTAGATGGAATTTGCCCATCCTGCGTAACAGGATGAATGTCTAAGGGCCCAATATTGAACTGGACAAGGAGGACACAGTATATGCCCCATGTTCAATATAAACATAAGGGAAAAAGGGTAATTGTACACATAAGTATTATCACAAAAGGATTTGTCATATCACATGACTTTTTCGTGTCATGGGTAGCAGTGATGTGTTGCTAGATACCGCTCACTGTTTATTATGTTAAATACGTGATTAATATAATTGCCAATGCCGCGAAAACCTACAGGGTCACACACAAAAGGACAGATTGATGAGAGATAGAGTAAATAAGGAACACCGTAAGGTACGGTGCACTTAAGTGAATTATAGAACATCGTAAGTTATAGTGCACTTAAGTAGAATATGAAATATGGTAAGGTATCACGCACTTAAGTGATTTTGGTATATCATAAGGTATGAGCCACATACACTTAAGTGAGTTTTTTAGCTTACAACCCACACAAGTGGTTCTATAAATAGAACCCTTGTGCAGAAGTATTTGTTCAGATGAAAATTTCATTTCTCCCTCTCTCTCTCACTCAAAGCCTTCATTCTTAGCAGCTAGCACTGAGATTGAAGGAATTCGTTTGTGTGGATTGAGTATAGGCGTCGTCACCATTCAACATTCATGATCACTCCTTATATCTTCATCAAAGGTTTAAATCGCCACAAGAGGTAATGATTTGTATCACTGATCATGCCTATTCGTAAGGATCACTAAAGGAGAAAATTTTAAATTCCGCTGTGTTTTGGATCGCTATTCTCCTCCAGTGGTTACAGCAAAGGAAGTTGTTTGGATCAAAAAGGTGATTAGTAAACTTGGAATAGTTCCTAGCATTGTGGATCCCATTGGTCTCTATTGTGATAACAATGGTGCTGTCAGACAAGCTAAGGAGCCTAGATCTCACCAACGATCCAAATACATACTTAGGCGTTATCACCTCATTCGAGAGATAATAGATAAAGGAGATGTGAAAATATGTAGAGTACCTACACTTGACAATATTGTTGACCTACTAATAAAGCCTCTTACGCAGCAAAAGCATGAGGTCCATACTAGATCTATGGGCATTAGGGGTATGCCTGATTGGCTCTAGTGCTAGTGGGAGATTGTTGGTGTAAGCCCTAGAGGCCAATACTTTTGGTACTCGTATCGAATTATTTATTAATAATAAAATAATTTTTCTTTATTATGTTTGTTTAATAAAGTCCCTAGAATAGATAGTCTATTGAATGTATCAAGTGTGACTTAATCATGAGATCCCATTAAACATAAGGACATTATTCTTAAAGTATCCGTAGTCGAGTTTTATTGTGAATTGGGATAGAATTAAAGCATTAAGACTATTATGTATATAGACTGGTAATCACATCTCATGGATCATGGATAAGGAGTTATCAAGTCTTAAACATAGGTATGAATATTAGGAGTAATATTTATACTGGATTGACCCGCTATGAGAATACTATATAGAATATTATGCATAGTGTCATAATTTATTCTCATGGTGATAGTGGTGTATACCACCCTTTGACCTGAAACCACTATGAACCCTAGATGTAGAGTCAGGTGCTTTATTGCTGATCAAACATTGTTCGTAACTAGATGACCATAAAGACAATTGATGGGTACTCAACAAAGCATGCTGAGGGACATGTGTGACCTAGATAAAATTTGCCCATCTTGGGTAACAAGATGAATGTCAAAGGGCCCAATATTGAATTGAACAAGGATGACACAATCTATGCCTTATGTTCAATATAGACATAAGGGCAAAAGGGTAATTGTACACATAAGTATTATCACAAAAGGATTTGTCAGATCACATGACATTTTCGTGTCTTGGGTAGCAGTGATGTGTTGCTAGATACCACTCACTATTTATTATGTTAAATACGCCATTTAATATAATTGCCAATGCTACGAAAACCTACAGGGTCACACACAAAAGGAAGAATTGATGAGAGATAGAGTAAATAAGGAACACCGTAAGGTACGGTGCACTTAAGTGAATTGTAGAACATCGTAAGGTATGATGCACTTAAGTAGAATATAAAATATGGTAAGGTACCACGCGCTTAAGTGATTTTGGTATATCATAAGATATGGGCCACATACACTTAAGTGGGATTTTTAGCTTATAACCCAAACAAGTGGTTCTATAAATAGAACCCTTGTGCAGAAGCATTTATTCAGATGAAAATTTTGTTTCTCTCTCTCTCTCACTCAAAGCCTTCATTCATAGCAGCTAGCACTGAGATTAAAGGATTTCGTTCGTGTGGACTGAGTAGAGGCGTTGTCACCATTCAACGTTCGTGATCACTCCTTAGATCTGCATCAAAGGTTTTAATCGCCACAAGAGGTAATTATTTATATCACTGATCCTGCCCATTCGTAAGGATCACTAAAGGAGAAAATTTTAAATTCTGCTGCATTTTGGATCGCTATTCTCCTTCACTTAAGGCACGAGTTCAGAGTTTGGGACCACCGTAACAAAGTGTGAGGTTTAATAATGACTGATTTTCAAACCATGGTTCTCACTTTGTATGATCTTGGGTTTTTGAGAAATTGGGTGTAAGACACTTCCCCTAGAGTCATGGACTCCCTTGAATGTCCGCCACTTATGTCAATTTACTTGCCAGATGACATCTCCGTCAAGGTAATCTACTCTAAGTGAGATCTTTGTATCGACCCTCGTGAGGAAAGCTCCTTTGGGACCTATACTAAGCGACCATCGGTCTAGGCCGCCCAGGTTAAATGATCTAAAAAAAGGGTCTTAGGGTCATGAAATCTAATAAAGGAAATGATGCTTACGCCAAAAGCATGATAGTCATCAATCCCCTTAAGAGAGTCTACCACTACGTGAGATTCTCATACAACCCTACACGAGGAAATCACCCCCGGGGACCCATACTACTTAACGTCTCCTATCTCAAGTAAGTTCTCAGACTCGGGTGGAGAGTCTTGCACACAAGGTTTTTCATTGCAATCATTATTGTAGCCTCATTTTCCTTCGTCACAGAGCCAAGGTTTTAGACCAATAAACAAAGAAAATATATACACAGGATAGTAATAAAAAACAATATATACACATAAAAATAAGTAAAGGATAAATCCCCACATACGTAAAAAGAAAACAACCCAAACTAGGCTAAACTTGCTTAGGAAAACCACAGATTATGGGTTCGGTCCCCAGCAGAGTCGCCAGCTGTTGCTACTGGGGTTTAATAATGACGAGGGAACCAAATGTACTGAAGGATTGCCTCCTCGATTGGAGTAAAAACAGAATAGTCACCATAAAATTTTATTTGGTTTAACTTTATCAGGGAGGAGAGGGGAAATAGTCGATAAAACCCTCTGAAAAGAGATGCGCACGGGAAGCGTAAAAAGGAATAAGGAATCGGTATCACAACATAGATTATAAAATTGAGTAATGTAACATGTATGCAAAGTAACCAACAAGAAAGTAAAGAGTCTCATTGTAAGGTAGCCCAAGAGAAAATCTTGTGTGTGTAAAAGTGACCTAAGCTAAAAAAAAGTATAATGGTCTTACAAACATGTTCCCCTAGGGTGGTTCCATGATACCATTGTTACAACAATATGTAAGTTATAGATGAAACCCAAAGTTACCAGAGTATCACAAAGATAAAGAAAAGGCCTCTAAGCAAAGGTCCTAGGATGAGATCCTCTAAGTCCAAGTTGATTAAGTGGAATGAAATGTTTTTTGGTCTTATCATTTTATCATGTTTTCGTTGTTTTTCAATGTATGATAACAATAAAGATAAATGACAATAATAAACATGCATGATGAGTTTATACAATGAATATGATGATTATGAGTACTTAAATGAAAATTACAAAGTAAATAACATAAAATTAAATGAAAAAATAACAATGATAATAACAAGGATTAATGATAATCAAAGTTAATAAAGTTAAGTTAGTATTATGAATAAGGGACCAACACTTCAGGATTATCTATCCTTAGGTAAATATATTAAAAATATGGCGCATAAGGGGATAACTTATCATTGATGCAAAGTATTGATGATGATTAATAGATCATCTTATAATAGATTTGTAACATTGAAAGTTATGCAACCCCAAGTCCATCTATTAATAGATTGATAAAAGGTAGACTATGCAAACTCAAGATTGAAAGTTAATGTTTGATTAAGTTATTAGGTTAAGAAAGTTATATGATTAAGGTATAATATGAACAAGATAGTAAAGGGTTAGTGTATAATATAGACAGGTTAATATAAAGGGGTTAGTGGGTTAGTATAAACCAAAAGAAATGTCAATGTATCAGACGAAATCATAAGTTAACATATGTATAAGCAACTCTTCATCTACATGTCAAATGACCCAACTTGGTTGATGTAGTGGCAACCTATCCATGATTCAAAGTACCATGGATGAACACTTGATCATCCATTAGTAGGTTCGAAACATGGAAGGTTTAAGCAACCCTAAACAAACCAATATCATGACAAATGTAGACTTCATTAGCCATTGGATTCAAGACTTCAATTCTATCAAACAATTTCCAAATGAGGTAAAAAAAATGGTAGTGTAAGACCCCAATTTTGACCCTAAGATCCCTCATGCTATCTCATCATTTACATTGACTTTGGGATCACACCTTGGCATCCTCCAAGAACATTTGATTGTATCATACTTTATTTTATTTTTTTTACTAACCAAAATACCAAAAACATGTCTCTATGTGTCTTTGTGCCTTTTGTAGGTAGTGTATATATCCATATGTGCCCTATCAAGCTCACAACTAGGGTTTAAGAACCTCAACGCAAAGATATCAATCCAACAATAGTCCACATTGGTTCAAAATATCATATATGGATCCCCATGTTCTTAATTTGCCAATTTGATCAAGAATTTATCAAGAGTTTGATGCTTCTTTGCCTTGGAAGCCCTAATTCATCTGGGTATCTTGTGTGACTTCCTCAACAAGTTTATTCAACAAATGGTCAAAGATATCAAGGGATACTTTATTATACATCATCTCAAGCATATGTGATCCTCCATGAGTCCCAAAGATCAATATAACTCCAAGTTTGCAAGTTGGTTCAAAAAGGTTGACTAGAGGAAGTCAACTGGTCAAAACTGGGGTTCCCTATACCCTATCTCCTACAATTTTTGTCATCTGAAAATGATTCCAAGAGAAATGTTACTTATTATGACATTCCAAACAACTTTCATGCTGGCATCAAGATCTAGTTTTTCTTGGAATGTCATTTTTTATGGTGAAACATTATAGGTCATTTTGTCTGTGCCCTAGTTAGGAGGTCAACTTCCAAGGACCATAAATTGATAAAATTTTATTATATGAAGTCCACCTAAGTTTCATGGTCAATTTCAAGATGTATTCTCCAACTTTTATTCTTTGAGAAATGTCTAATTCAACATGCAAGGTCATGTTCCAAGAGGAAACATTATAGATCATTTTGGGTCATCATCAATGAACATGCAATTTTCCTCAACTTCTAAAATGCATAACTCCCTCATGACAAATCCAAATGATGTCAAATCTGTGAAAAAATGAATAGAAATGAAATATCTATAACTTTGATGAAGGAACCATTTTCATTTAAATCTCATAGAAAAAGTTATTCAAGGTGAAAGAAGTGGTCATTTGACTTGGTACTTAGAAAATTTTCAACCATGTTTGATTTCTCACACTTCCACCTCGAAATTCATCATGATCCAAGCTCCAAATATAAAAGTGTTCAACATAAAAGGTGTTCCCCTTGATTTTACCTTTCCAAAGCATCCAAGATAAATTTATTTGGACAATAATTAAGGGACTTGCGCATGGTTCCTTTGTTGGGTTTGTTTTGGCAATATTTGAACTCAAATGATTATTTCCTTTTGCATGCTTCCATGTGATGACTTTAGTATCCATTGTGCATGAATTGGAAGTGGATTGCATCATTGATTGGGCCTAATCCAATGCTCATGCACCCATGCACAACATTTCTATTTTTGGTCAATTTTCAAATGGTGCAAAATTGAATTCCTTAGCCTATAAATGCAAGTGTATTGCTTCAAGAATAACACATACACCCTGCCCAAGCCTTGCCAAGCCATCTCAGAACCCTACTCTATAGAATTCCTTGAATATTTCTTTGAAATCGAGTTTGAATTTTTCCTTCTATTTTGGGATTCAAACTCCAAGGGTTCATTGCCATTTTCATCTCAGTTGATCGCTGCAAGCATAAGGAGGAAGAACCAAGTGGATTCACATTGAGATCAAGTCAAATCACTGCTACCCGAAGGTTATTTTTCCAAACTTCAAACCTTCGATTCTCACTAAATTTTCCTCTATTCTCTTTGATTATTGGTTGTCTGAAGTCCTACCAATGTAGGCAACAAGATTAAGTTGCTTTGAGGTCAAATCAAAGCAACTCAGATCGTGTACCTCAAAATTCAATTCCTCATATTTCTCAATATATTTGGAATTCGACAAAATTGAGGCCAGATTCGAGCTCTTGAGCCTTTTCTCTTCAAAATAGTGTCTTCACTTTTCATTTTCTTGATGGTTGAGGGTGGACCAGTCCGGTGAGGTCCACCGGAGAAGACAATCAGAGCTAGGGCTTCGGTGATGCGTTGACGCGTCTCCTGGCCACCTGATCTGTTCATTTTTTTTTAATCTTGACTGCTCCTTGTGATTACCATCCCTATGATGCATTGACAGAGGAACATGGTGGGAAGCGTGCGCTTGGTCATCAGACATGCCACCTTAATTAATAAGGAAGATTTGATGGCCCTCGTTTTTTCTATTTTTTATTTTAATTCTGATTTTTCATTTAATCCCTTTATTTTGTTGAATTCATATTAAATTCATTTTTACTCCAAAAAATATGGGACTTTTTCCAAAAATCTTTAAATATTTTCCGCTTCCATATTTTGAATTAAAATCATTTTTTGGATTAATTTTGATATTTTCCATGAATTAATTGATTTTTGACTTGTTTTAAATATTTTTTAAAATACTTATGACTTTCCAAAACTCATGAAATTTTTTGTCTAAGGTCCTTTGACCTTGTTTGACCTAGGATAAATCCCTTGGCCATTTATTTGGTGTTTTGAAGGGATTTGAGGTTTTTGACCATTTTAATATGCATTTTAATTCATTTTTAAATGATTTTTAATTGAATAAGTGCTTGAAAATTATGTTGAGCCATTTTTATGGTCTTGTGATGTTTGACCTTCTGATTGGCCTTGATCATGGTTTATTTGACTAATGTTTGACCTTCTGATTGACCTTGATCATGGTTTATTTGACTATTGTTTGACCTTCTGATTGGTCTTGATCATGGTTTATTTGACTATTGTTTGACCAATACTATTGGATTTAGGGGATTGATGAAATGTGTATTTCATCTCTTAAAATGAATGAATTGTATTGATCAAATAAATTTCCTCATGTGATCAATTTTCGTTTCTATTTCCCCTTCCCTTTTCATCTTCATCTCTATTCTTCCCCAATCCATCATTGACCAATGAAATCTGTTCATGTATAATGCTAGTTGATTCATCAATGACCTTGTATGAGATGAATCAACATGAGCCATACTAAGATAGGTCATTCCCCAAATTTCTTTTAGTGTGTGGTATGTTTTAGGAGTTTGGTTCCTTGTACCAAATCTCTAACATGCATTAACACCTATATTTTTATTGCCCGGTCTCAGATAGTTGTGACTTCTACATAACTCCAATTACGATTGCTTAACATAGAGCTAAATTTGTTCAAGAAGGCATAACATTATAGTAAGTGAGATTGTAAGTCTCTCATTCTTTATGGCATTGTGTGGAGACTTTACCTTTTTTCCTTTCATGAGAGCTAGTGGCATACTTGTTGAATTATCCAAGTTGGAGTCCTTCTCATGGATGATGTCTTGGTTCAAAGATTCATACTTGTTAATGAATGGTTGAGTGTTGTCCAAAGAATGACTTAACAATTAAAACTCATCACTAACATTTGACTAACCATTGACTAACTTTTATTAATGTTGCTTTATTTTCAAGTCATTTACTTTATGCAATTTAAAATTCAGCACCTTTATCATTCATTGCCATTTACATTTCATGCAACTTTTTTATGTTTCAGTCCTTTTTCACTTTGCTCATTTGAGCCATATCTTGCGATTGATATTGTTTGCTTGTCTTTGTTTTTGTTTGTGGTCTTAGGACCTTAAAACACCTAATAATAACAAAAAACTTAAAAAACATCTTGGTGGATGATGCAGTGTTTCGCAAGTATACGAACGCGTTAGAGTAATATAAAAGATTGTCGAATCCACAGAGACCAAGTGTCAATCTATCGTTATCTATTGTTATGATGTTTATCAAAGGCAATCAAAATAGGTGTTTTTGGAGTGTGCAATGAAAAAATAAAGTGTTGAATAAAGATTAATTAATAATGACAGGGTCGAATGTAATTCACGTAATCAGTTAATAATCCAAGTACTTGCTAATAGAGCTACTTATGGGCAATGTTTTCTACTTTGAAAAGAACTAATTTAACAGGAACTGTCGCTTTTGCGTATTCAGAACCGAGTTGTACTCCCTAACCAAACCCTCTTATTGTCACTTATAAAAAGGCGCGCATTGCGTTAGAGTAGTAAACCTATTTTTAAGAAATATAGTATCTTGACTAAGTTGAAAAGTATTATAACCTGGATTTCTTAAACAAAAGAGGTTCTCACGAACCAAACTCTAAACTTTTAAACGCGTCCGAAAATAGTTTTAAAATCTCTTTTCTTCTTAAGTTAAAAACTCCTAATGAACTAAACAAAGCGCTTTCCCTGTTTTTGAAATAGTTAAAAACAATTAAGTTTAAATAGACGTTGGACGGCTTTCGATCTTACCCAACGGAGTTGATGTGCGGGAAAACTTAAGTTGAAAGTTAAAATAGCCTTTAAGTGTTTCTACGATCAATTGTACGGATTATCGGTTCAATTAAGATCCTTACATTCCAACCTTATAAATTTAGTTAGACATGGTAAAGTAAAAGTGAATTAATTTAAATAAAAGTAGTGCGAGTGCGGAAAGTAAATAAAAGTAGTGCGAGTGCGAGAAATAAATAAAGTAAAGCGAGTGCGAGGAAATAAATAATTTAAAGCGAGTGCGAGGAAATAAATAATTTAAAGCGGGTGTGAGGAAATAAATAATTTAAAGCGAGTGCGAGGAAATAAATAATTTAAAGCGAGTGCGAGGAAATAAATAAAGTAAAGCGAGTGCGGGAAAATAAATAAAGTAAAGCGAGTGCGAGAAAATAAATATGATAAAGACAAGTAATAAAAACCTACTCCAATCAGAGGGTTGAATAAATTGCAAAGCGGAAATGAAAATGGCGGCAGGATTAACTTCCTTCCAAAGTGCTCCAAACTCGATTACAGACTCGATTACACAATTGTGGTAACACTCCAATGCGAAGCGATTACCACTTTATAATACTGATTATATGCCTAAGTGAAACAAAGTTGCTCTGAGTTTGCCTCTTCTCTAAGTTTGGATGATTGTAAAAGTGATTTCGAGTTTCTATTTATAAGCAAGTAAAAAGATGGAAATGACAAGGATGCCCTTCAACTTGAAAATGGGAGGGGAAAATTTTCCTCTTGTGGCGCCCGCCACAAGGCCAATCTGAGGCGCCTTAGTGGAAGTAGTGGGGAACGTGGAAGTTGAGGGATGTTGAGCTTGGACACGTCATGGCAGGGTCTATGGCGCCAGCCATGGGGTAGGCCACAAGTACAAAATGCTGAATTTTAGGGTTTTAGCTCTTTTTCACTCCTTTTCTTGATCGGGGCTCCGATTAAAGTAAAAACCTGAAAACAAAGGAAAACATAGCAATAACACAACAAAATAACAACAAAACAACTAGAATGGAGGTGAAATCAGAGTCAAAAATACGATAAATTTCAGTGTTATCAAACTCTCCCACACTTAAACCTTTGCTTGTCCTCAAGAAAAACATTAAAAAGCTCATAAAAGAAAATTTGCGTCAACGAGTGCTTAAGGTAAAAATTCTAAGTTCAAGTCAGGATGCAGTGATAGGTACTAACTGAGTGAACTAAGGGTATCATGATGACACTAATTCGCAAATACGGGCATAAACTTCATTCCTATATTAACCAACCCATATTATCCCACAATACCTAGGCCCGCCTCTTCATCTCTTTTTGTGTCCTTTTCATTTAGGCGCAATCACATTAAGCCCATTATCCGTACATGCTTCATAGTAGAGTGGCCTGTTAGTGATTATGATCGGAGCGTGGGGTTTCTGGCACATAAATATGTGTAAACCCTTTTATTGGACCCAACTGTAGTTGTGGGGGATCGGATCGTAATCCGCCCTACCGAGTTCAGTGCCAGATACCTCTGAACCAACTAACAGTGGGTAAGTTTTTCTTTTTCTTTTTATTTTTCTTTTTCTTTTTGTAGCAAATTTTTACAATTCTTTGGTTTAAATGACTTTGTGAGGGTCACCTATACCGGAGTTTCCTTTTTTCTTTCTTTTATTTTTTTGTTTTTCTGGATCATTCACTTATTTGCATTGGTCCCCTACGTAGAGGATGCGTAGGCCGGAGCTGACTGCTGAGATAAACTACTGAGGACTTATACGGAAATGATGATTAAGGCTATGGTATATGGGGTTTCGGGAGTGGTTCCTATATTTATGAAGTCTATGGTGCTAAAATAATACTGATGTTTCACAGAGTTCTCCCAAGTCACCGCATCCTTACTCAAAACATGTCTTTAAAACCTGAAAACTTTCGGAATAACACTATTTTATTTTGCAAAAAAAATTTTGGTGGGGCTAAAGGTATGGGGAGGTAGGATTGTACTAAAGATATACTATATTTGGTGACTCGTCAGACTCATGCATTATACTAAAAAGCAAAATAAGCAACTAAAAGGAAATAAATTATCTATAAACAGCAAAGCAAAAGCGATAAAGGAAAAGAAACGAGAAAGGTAATAAAGAAAAGACGATAGAGTCTCCTCTCACACTTAAATCGAACATTGTCCCCAATGTTTCGAAATAAGATAAGGGAAGAGTTACCTGACAACCTATTGCTGACCACTAGTGCCTTCGCCATCCTGAGGTGGACGATGGGATCGGGTACGACGACAGTCTCTCTGATCCATCCTCGCCTGCAGGGCATCCTGAGCGGTCCTCACCTCTCGAAGGTTACCCATAATGGAACCTTGAGTGGCTTCAATGAGTGCCATGTGTCTCTGGTGGTAGTGTTGCTGACGGGCTTGTGAATTTGTGATCATTTGCAGGGACTGTAGAACAGTATCGTAGGACATGTCTGTCCTCCGCTGTGACTCTTGCATGAAGCTCATGTTATTCGCCAGCTGTTGTTGGATGGTAGAGAGTAGGTCGTCACGCCTTTGCTCTCTAGCCATGTGGTCACGCTACATCTCCTTTGTAATATAGAAGCCAGGAGTGGTATCTGCAGAAGAAGAAGATGGTGCGGTGTGTGGTGGTGAAGGATGATGAGGGGACACATGGGGTACGGGAGATCTCTCTCTCCGATCATATTCATCATCGGTGTCATGTCCCGCCTCATCAGGAATGTTAGGAGGAAGAGGACCCAAAACAGGTGGAGCATCTAAAGCGTAGGTCCAGTTACTTTCATCTCGTACACCTGTACGTCTAGTGCACAGCAAAACAACAGATGGGATGGCTACACCATGAACCATAAGTATATAGCCTCCTTCTCTCCTCGAACGACACAGTTTCATGTCTCTCAAAAATTTTAGGTTAATTGTGCGAAGAGGTAAGGGGTCTAGGGTAGCCATCTCATTGTTCAGGTTAAGTGCCCGAGCAATAGATGTAATCAATCCACCAAAAGAAATCGGTCCCGCTTTATTCAAAGTTAAAGTCATATGAGCAAGCATGAACGGGACCGAATTAATTCGTCTATTTGTGAGGCTTCCTTGTAAAAATAGAAGCTCTCTAGCATTAACCTTATTTGGATTTTCCCGGCCAAAAATAGTGCATGCCAACAGATATCTAAAAACTCTGATGGCCGGGTTATGGATAGTTGAGGCAAGAACTCCTTCAAAAGAGTTTATGAAAGTGTTTGATAATCGCTCCCAGAAGGAAAATACCTCAACTGACCATTCCGAATCCAAAGGGGCCTCACAAATAGCACCTTCCCCATGAGGGATTCCTAACAAGCTGGCTAGTTCGTCGATACTGAATTCATATTCAACAGCAAACATTCTAAATCTGACAGTACCAATTGTGCTAGCAGTGTTAGGGTTGACAATATAAATTAAGGAACTTAAAAATTCAATTGTCAACCGCTCATAGGTGGGTTCTTTGTTGGAAAAGAAATTATACAAACCTAAATTATCTAATAAATGAAATATGCTATGATAGATACCTAAAGTGTAGAGACAGTTTTCGTCAACATACCTTGTCGGGAGGATTTCCCGATTTTGCAACCGTTCGATGATTTTTCTTTGTCTATCCCCCGGTTTTTCTCCTCGAAGAATGAATCCGTTAAACTCCATTTGAAAGCTCTTGAAAAGTGATGAAGAAGATGAAGTGGTTTGTGAAAAGGTTGAATTTTTACGAAATCCGACGGATGAAAATGAAAATGGAAATCGGAAAAATGATTTGTACGGTGTGGTGGTTAGAAAAGTATGAGCTTTTTGTGGGTTCAAGGATGTTTTTCCAAGGTGAAAAAATGGGTTTGAAAGGTTGTAAGGTGTAAAAATGGTGAAGAAAGGGGTTCTGCCCCGACCTTTTATAGACGCTGTGGCGGGCGCCACAGGGTCCATGGCGGGCGTCACAAGGAAAAATCTAGTTGGGCCAGATTTTGGTCCTTTGGCTTGGGCTTCTCTTATCTTTTGACTTTGAGGGATCCGGATAGCATTTGTTTTGTGATTTTCCTAGCATCATTGGCTTGCGTAATTTTTGTAGAAGTAAAAAATAAAATAAAAATGAAACAAAAATTAAATATGAGACTAATAAATAAATAAACAACTAAAATAAAAAATGCAAATAAAACAAACATAAGACATATATAGATAAAAGTATAAATATTGATGTATAGATGTAGTTTATATAATATTCCAAATGCAATAATATAAGATGGGTTATGTAAATACGAGAAAATTAAAATAAAAGAAAGATAAAATAAGATGTAATGGTGAGATCATATAGTGGGGATGTCATCTTCTTGAGTGGATCCACGGAGCGTGGCTACTTCCTGCCTGAGCTCTGCGATCTCCTGATATAGACAGTTGGCTTTTGTAGCATGGGTGAGATCAGACACTCTTATCTGTTAAGTGAGGACATCCACCTCTTGTCTAAGCTATGCGATCTCTCTTCGACACTCAGCAATCTGAATGCGGATGTCGGGGGTCTGCAATGAAAGATTATTAGAGAAAACAGTGATTCTGGGAGAAGGTGGTATAGGCGTGTATTCAGCAACGGGTGGTGATCTCGGCTCCTCAACGGTCTCTCCCTGGCCCTCCAGAGCATAACTCCAATTCGCTGGATCATGCACACTGGTCATCATAGGATCTGGCAGTGTGAAATAGTGGATAGCCTCGCTGTCGACTAGCAATCGGAACTGACATGGGTGGAAAGAGGCTTTCCTCATCAACCCTCTGGTCAAACAGAAGTCGATGTCCATGGTAGTGTACCCACAGTAGGTCCGAAGATGTAACAGCTTGCGAGACAGACCTAAAGCGACAACAATCTGCGTGATGATTCCGCCGACATGGATGACTCCTTCGGTAGATCTGGAGATACCGCTGAGACTGTATAATAAAAAGTTCCCACATGCTACTAGGCGAGACTGGGATGCACAAAATAATAGGAAGATCTCCTCTTCACTCAGTAGTGTCTCTGCATCCGGTCTTCCCAGGAAGGAATATGCTAATATCATCTGAAAGTATCTGAAGGCAGGGTTATGTATAACATGAGACAACTGTGTAGATGGATCCTGGCTTCTGCCACCCGATATATCTCTCCAAAACTTCTCCACCTCCTTACCCAGAAAATATCCCATAAGTGTCTCCGGGATAGCATCAGGAGTGGTCTGGAAACCCAATAAGTCACCGAACTCTTTCTGGCTCAAGGAGTACTCAACTCCAAAGAGCCTGAAAGCAGCATACCCATCTGGTCCAGAGTATGGGTCATAGTCGAATGAACTCAGGAACTCCAGTGTCAGGTTCCTGTAGGTGTTACTCAAGTCATCAGCAAACTCGTCTCAGTGAAGCTGGTGGCTAAGGAATCAGATACTCGGCTCGATACCCAGTGCCTCCATACAGTGCTGATCAGGATAACGTGTGGGTGCCATAGGGTGCTGATACAGAGCGATGTAGCGCTCTCTCTGAGCATTATCTCTATAGGCCACATGCATGTCATCGAAATCCTGCATCCTGTAAAAGTTAAGAAAGTGATCCTGAAAATTACAACCATTCAAATTTTAGTCTCAATGCAAAATATGATAAAATAAAATAAAAATAAAAATAAATAAATGCGAAAAAGTAAAATGAATGAAAAACCATGGGTTGCCTCCCACGCAACGCTTGTTTAACGTCATTAGCTTGACGATTAGAATTTATACACCTGTAGTAGTAGGAATTGGTGGATCAATCAGGGTGTGGCTTGAGTAGTATGCTGGAATGTCTCCTCCTTCGTAGAGCTTCAGTCTTTGTCCATTTACAACGAATGGACTACATGTTTCGTTCTTGATTTCTACGGCTCCGGATCTCAGAATCTTGGATACTTCGAAAGGACCAGTCCATCTTGAACGTAGCTTTCCAGGGAAGAGTCGTAACCTAGAGTTGAAAAGGAGAACATGATCGCCTATATTGAAGTTTTTCTTTACTATTCTTTTGTCGTGATAGGCTTTTGTCCTCTCTTTATATATTTTTGCATTCTCGTAGGCCGATTGCCTAAGTTCTTCTAATTTATGAATGTCTATGGTACGCTTTTCTCCAGCGGCTAGGTAGTCTAAATTCAAAGTTTTAATGGCCCAATAGGCTTTATGCTCTAATTCGAACGGTAAGTGACAGGATTTTCCATAAACTAGTTGGTAAGGAGTAGTTCCTATAAGGGTTTTGAAAGCGGTTCTATAGGCCCATAATGCTTCTTGAAGCTTCTGAGACCAGTCTCTCCTAGAAATAGAAATAGTTTTCTCTAGGATTTATTTTATCTCCCTATTAGATACTTCTACTTGGCCACTAGTTTGTGGATGGTATGGTGTTGCTACTCTATGCCTAACTCCATATTTTCTTAAAAGTTTGTCAAATATTCTCGATATAAAGTGTGATCCTCCATCGCTTATGACTAAACGTGGTGTTCCAAATCTAGGGAATATATAGTTTTTAAATAGTTTAATCACTACCCTAGTGTCGTTTGTGGGTGCTGCTATAGCTTCAATCCACTTAGACACATAGTCTACAGCTACTAAGATATACCTGTTTCCTAAGGATGGTGGGAAAGGTCCCATGAAATCTATACCCCATACGTCAAAGAGTTCTACTTCCTGAATGTTTCTTATAGGCATTTCATCACGCCTTGAAATGTTTCCAATGCGTTGGCATCTATCACACTTGACAATGCAAGCATAGACATCTCGCCACATGGTAGGCCAGAATAGGCCAGCTTGAAGAATCTTGGCGTATGTCTTAGAGGTGCTCGCATGTCCATCATAAGGTGCAGAATGACAATGCTTGATAATACTATTTACCTCTTCTTCTAGAATGCAACGGTGAAAAATGCCATCTTTACCCCTTTTGAAAAGGAGCGGTTCGTCCCAATAGAAGTTTCTCACATCGTGGAAGAATTTCTTTTTGCAGTGGTAGTCAAGATCAGGGGGTACTATATCAGCAGCTAGGTAATTAATGAAGTCTGCATACCAGGGTACGTTACTTATTGCTAAGGAATTTTGGGGGTGCTCATAAGGATCTAGGTTATCATCTTCAATGGTTTCTACTCTAGCTATCAGTCTATCATAGGCGAAATCATCATTTATGGGTACTAGTTCAGGTTTTAGATGTTCTAGCCTAGAAAGGTGATCGGCTACTACATTTTCAGTGCCTTTTTTATCTCTCATGTCTAAATCAAACTCTTGTAGTAATAGAATCCATCGGAGTAACCTGGGCTTGGCATCTTTTTTACTTAATAGGTAACGCATGGCAGCATGATCGGTGTAAACTATAATTTTTGCTCCTACTAGATAAGATCTAAATTTGTCTATAGCGAAAACTATAGCGAGTAATTCTTTTTCAGTTGTTGCGTAGTTAAGTTGGGCAGCATCTAGGGTTCTACCGGCATAATAAATGGCATGTAATTTTTTATCTTTCCTTTGTCCTAGAACGCCTCCAACTGCATAATCACTAGCATCGCACATTATCTCAAAAGGTTCCGACCAATCAGGTGGTTTCATAATGGGTGCTGATACTAACCCTTGCTTTAAAAGATTAAATGCGTCATTACATTTTTCATCGAAAATGAATTCGGCATCTTTCATTAAAAGTCCAGTTAAAGGTTTGGTTATTTTGGAGAAGTCCTTAATAAAACGCCGGTAGAATCCAGCGTGTCCAAGAAAGCTTCGGACTTCTCTGATGGTTTTTGGGGGTTTTAGGTTTTTTATAACTTCTATTTTAGCTTTATCTACCTCTATACCTTTTTCGGAAAGTATATGTCCTAAAACTATTCCTTCGGTTACCATGAAATGACATTTTTCCCAATTTAGCACGAGGTTCATCTCCACGCACCTCTCCAGGATTTTCTCAAGGGTAGCAAGGCAATTGGGGAAATCAAATCCGCAAACCGAGAAATTATCCATAAACACTTCCATGATACCATCTAGGTAATCTGCAAAGATTGACATCATGTAGCGTTGGAAAGTAGCTGGGGCATTACAGAGGCCGAACGACATTCGTCTGTAGGCAAAAGTTCCATAAGGGCCTGTAAAGGTAGTTTTTTCTTGATCTTCGGGGTGGATAGGTATTTGGAAGAATCCAGAGTATCCATCTAGATAACAGAAGTAAGAGTGTCTGGCTAGACGCTCCAACATTTGGTCTATAAATGGTAAAGGGAAATGATCCTTCCTAGTTGCTTTATTTAATTTTCTATAATCTATACACATCCGTCATCCTCCTTCTAAACGTTTTGCTACATGTTCGCCTTTATCGTTTTGCACAACTGTGATGCCTCCCTTTTTAGGTACTACATGCACATGGCTCACCCACTTACTATCAGAGATCTGGAAGATGATACCTGCCTCAAGTAACTTAAGAACTTCCTTTTTAACAACATCACTCATTATAGGGTTTATTCTTCTCTGATGTTCCCTGGAGGGTTTTGAATCTTCTTCGAGCGAAATCCGATGCATGCATACGGACGGGCTTATACCTTTCAGGTCAGAGATATTAAATCCTAAGGCTGAGGGATATCTTCGTAAAACATCTAAAAGTTGGTTCGTTTCCTCTTGGCTCAAGGTAGCACTGACTATAACTGAATGGTTCATCTTTTCATCGAGGAACTCATATCTCAGGTTCTTAGGCAGTTCCTTAAGTTCTAAGGTTGGTTTCTTAGGGCATGGCATGGGATCTGGAGTAAGGGATAAACATTCATAAAGGTTATCATCGATGTAGGGTTTCTTAAAGTCATCATATTCCCTTACGAGAGTTAATGGTAGCTTAATTGTTTTTATAATTTCTTTTCGTTCTAATTCTCTAACACATTCATCAATGATATCTAAGGCATAATACGAGTCTCCCATCACAGGTGCCATAAGAAATTTCGAAAGTATAAATTCTATTTTCTCGTCACCTACTTCAAATGTCAACTTTCCTTTCTTGACATCTATGATGGCTCCTGCAGTCGATAAGAACGGTCTACCTAGAAGGATTGGTATATCATTGTCCTCTTTGATGTCCATGACAACAAAATCGGTAGGGATAAATAACTGACCTATCCTAACAGGAACATCTTCTAAAATTCCTATCAGATATTTAACAAATCTATGGGCTAACTGAAGTGACATCTTAGTGGGTTGTAATTCTCCTAAGTTTAACCTCTCACAAACTGCTAAAGGCATTAGGCTCACACTAGCTCCTAAGTCTAGAAAAGCTTTTTCGATGACATGATTACCCAAAAGGCAAGGAATGGAGAAATTTCCAAGATCTTTATCTTTCTTTGCTAATTTGTCCTCGGAAATAACATTACATTCCAAAGGCTTCGGATCGTCAAGTCTACGTTTATTGGTAAGGATGTCTTTGAGAAACTTTGCATAAGAAGGTATTTGGGTGATGGTTTCTGTGAAAGGGATTTCTACATGAAGTTTTTCTATAACTTTAATAAATTTTTGATACTGTTTATTGATCTGGGTTTGTTTGAGTCTTGGTGGATATGGTATAGGTGGTTTATATGGCCGGGGTGGTACGTAAGTTTTATCTTTAGGTTCTTCTCCTTTTTCTCGACCTTCCTGGTTTTCAGATTCCTCTGGTTCCTTTACTTCGTTCGTGGATTTGGTACATTCCTTAGAAATTTCAGGTTCACTCAATCTAGGGTTTGGTGGCTCATCATAAGCGTTCCCACTTTGTAGGGTAATGGCATTGGCTTGTCCTCTCGGATTTTGTTGAGGTTGTCCAGGGAATTATCCTCCAGGTGTAGTGTGAGGGGCTTGGTTTAAAGCTACCCGAGAGATCTGGGTTTCAAGCATCTTGGTATGAGTAACTATTTGGTCAACCTTGGTTCCTAACTGAGTAATCAATTCGTTAACATGAATGTTTTGGTTCATGAACTCCTTGTTTTGTTGGGTTTGAGCGGTGATAAAATTTTCCATAATTTTCTCAAGGCTCGACTTTGATGGTACAGGTTGCATAGGTTGATATGATCTAGGGGCTTGATAACTAGGTCTCGGAGGTGCATTATTTTGAATAGGTTATTATTTTTATAGGAGAAGTTCGGGTGATTCCTCCATCCAGGGTTATAGGTATTCGAATATGGGTTCCCTTGGGTGTAGTTCACTTGCTCAGAGTGGGTTTCGTTTAATAGACTGCATTCTGCAGATTAGTGTCCTTTGGTTCCACATATCTCACAATCCAACGAAACTGCGGCTACAGTATTCGGGTTTTTGCACATATGCTCGACTTTGAGGGCTAATGCGTCCATTTTAGCTTGCATCATGTCTATAGAGCTTAGTTCATGCACTCCTCATTGGGCTTCCTTCTTCTCAACTGTCGCTCGTTCGACTCCCCATGATTGATGGTTTTGAGCCATATCTTCGATGAGGGCACTAGCTTCAGGATAAGGTTTGTTCATCGGCGCACCGCCTGCGGCAGCGTCGATGGTCATCTTGGTGTTATAATGAAGTCCATTATAAAAGGTTTGAATGATTAACCAATTTTCTAAACCATGATGTGGGCATGCTCGTAACAACTCTTTATATCTCTCCCAAGCTTCGAACAACGATTCTCCTTGGTTTTGGGTAAATCTAGTTATATGGTTTCGAAGAACGGCGGTTTTACTTGGGGGAAAATATCTAGCAAGAAAAACTCTTCTAAGGTTATCCCAAGTCGTAATGGAATTGGATGGAAGGGAATCTAACCATGATAGGGCTTTATCTCTGAGGGAAAAAGGAAATAATCGTAAACGTATTGCCTCAGGAGAAGCTCCATTGATTTTAAAAGTGTCTGCTAATTGAAGAAATATTTTTAAATGTTGGTTTAGGTTCTCAGTAGCGAGACCTGCGAATTGTCTCTGTTGCACTAGTTGCAACAGGGATGGTTTAAGTTCAAAATTATTAGCTGGGATGGTTGGGTTTACTATACTAGAACTAGGTTCTTCGTTAGATGGTTGGGCGAAGTCCTTAAGAGGTCTTTGGTTTTGATATTCGGCCATAACTCTCTTAATCCTATGAAAGAATAAACGGGCGCGAGCGTAACATTCAGGTTCCGCCAGAGGGTATACTAAGCTTAAACTTCCGGTGCTGCGAGTTCTTCGCATTGACCGGCGGGAAATAGCCTAAGTCTAAACGATATAACAACAGGAAAATGAAATTTGACGAAATTGGTCCCCGGCAACGGCGCCAAAAACTTGATACGGTGTTTCGCAAGTATACGAACGTGTCAGAGTAATATAAAAGATTGTCGAATCCACAGAGACCAAGTGTCAATCTATCGTTATCTATTGTTATGGTGTTTATCAAAGGCAATCAAAATAGGTGTTTTTGGAGTGTGCAATGAAAAAATAAAGTGTTGAATAAAGATTAATTAATAAAGACAGGGTCGAATGTAATTCACGTAATCAATTAATAATCCAAGTACTTGCTAATAGAGCTACTTATGGGCAATGTTTTCTACTTTGAAAAGAACTAATTTAACAGGAACTGTCGCTTTCGCGTATTCAGAACCGAGTTGTACTCCCTAATCAAACCCTATTATTGTCACTTATAAAAAGGCGTGCATTGCGTTAGAGTAGTAAACCTATTTTTAAGAAATATAGTATCTTGACTAAGTTGAAAAGTATTATAACCTGGATTTCTTAACCAAAAGAGGTTCTCACGAACCAGACTCTAAACTTATAAACGCGTCCGAAAATAGTTTTAAAATCTCTTTTCTTCTTAAGTTAAAAACTCCTAATGAACTAAACAAAGCGCTTTCGCTATTTTTGAATTAGTTAAAAACAATTAAGTTTAAATAGACGTTGGACGGCTTTCGATCTTACCCAACAGAGTTGAAGTGCGGGAAAACTTAAGTTGAAAGTTAAAATAGCCCTTAAGTGTTTCTACGAACAATTGTACGGATTATCGGTTCAATTACGATCCTTATAAATTTAGTTAGACATGGTAAAGTAAAAGTGAATTAATTTAAATAAAAGTAGTGCGAGTGCGGAAAGTAAATAAAAGTAGTGCGAGTGCGAGAAATAAATAAAGTAAAGCGAGTGCGAGGAAATAAATAATTTAAAGCGGGTGTGAGGAAATAAATAATTTAAAGCGGGTGCGAGGAAATAAATAATTTAAAGCGAGTGCGAGGAAATAAATAAAGTAAAGCGAGTGCGGGAAAATAAATAAAGTAAAGCGAGTGCGAGAAAATAAATAAGATAAAGACAAGTAATAAAAACCTGCTCCAATCGGAGGGTTGAATAAATTGCAAAGCGGAAATGAAAATGGCGGCAGGATTAACTTCCTTCCAAAGTGCTCCAAACTCGATTACAGACTCTATCACAGACTCGATTACACAATTATGGTAACACTCCAATGCGAAGCGATTACCACTTTATAATACTGATTATATGCCTAAGTGAAACAAAGTTGCTTTGAGTTTGCCTCTTCTCTAAGTTTGGATGATTGTAAAAGTGATTTCGAGTTTCTATTTATAAGCAAGTAAAAAGATGGAAATGACAAGGATGCCCTTCAACTTGAAAATGGGAGGGGAAACTTTTCCTCTTGTGGCGCCCGCCACAAGGCCAATCCGAGGCGCCTTAGTGGAAGTAGTGGGGAACGTGGAAGTTGAGGGAAGTTGAGCTTGGACACGTCATGGCAGGGTCTATGGCGCCAGCCATGGGGTAGGCCACAAGTACAAAATGCTGAATTTTAGGGTTTTAGCTCTTTTTCACTCCTTTTCTTGATCGGGACTCCGATTAAAGTAAAAACCTGAAAACAAAGGAAAACATAGCAATAACACAACAAAATAACAACAAAACAACTAGAATGCATGTGAAATCAGAGTCGAAAATACGATAAATTTCAGTGTTATCAAACTCTCCCACACTTAAACCTTTTCTTGTCCTCAAGAAAAACATTAAAAAGCTCATTAAAGAAAATTTGCGTCAACGAGTGCTTAAGGTAAAAATTCTAAGTTCAAGTCGGGATGCAGTGATAGGTACTAACTGAGTGAACTAAGGGTATCATGATGACACTAATCCGCAAATACGGACATAAACTTCATTCCTATATTAACCAACCCATATTATCCCACAATACCTAGGCCTGCCTCTTCATCTCTTTTTGTGTCCTTTTCATTCAGGCGCAATCACATTAAGCCCGTTATCCGTACATGCTTCATAGTAGAGTGACCTGTTAGTGATTATGATCGGAGCATGGGGTTTCTGGCACATAAATATGTGTAAACCCTTTTATTGGACCCAACTGTAGTTGTGGGGGATCGGATCGTAATCCGCCCTACCGAGTTCAGTGCCAGATACCTCTGAACCAACTAACAGTGGGTAAGTTTTTCTTTTTCTTTTTATTTTTCTTTTTCTTTTTGTAGCAAATTTTTACAATTCTTTGGTTTAAATGACTTTGTGAGGGTCACCTATACCGGAGTTGCCTTTTTGCTTTCTTTTATTTTTTTGTTTTTCTGGATCATTCACTTATTTGCATCGGTCCCCTACGTAGAGGATGCGTAGGCCGGAGCTGACTGCTGAGATAAACTACTGAGGACTTATACGGAAATGATGATTAAGGTTATGGTATATGGGGTTTCGGGAGTGGTTCCTATATTTATGAAGTCTATGGTGCTAAAATAATACTGATGTTTCGCAGAGTTCTCCAAAGTCACCGCATCCTTACTCAAAACATGTCTTTAAAACCTGAAAACTTTCGGAATAACACTATTTTATTTTGCAAAAAAATTTCGGTGGGGCTAAAGGTATGGGGAGGTAGGATTGTACTAAAGATATACTATATTTGGTGACTCGTCAGACTCATGCATTATACTAAAAAGCAAAATAAGCAACTAAAAGGAAATAAACTATCTATAAACAGCAAAGTAAAAGCGATAAAGGAAAAGAAACGAGAAAGGTAATAAAGAAAAGACGATAGAGTCTCCTCTCACACTTAAATCTAACGTTGTCCCCAATGTTTCGAAATAAGATAAGGGAAGAGTTACCTGACAACCTATTGCTGACCACTAGTGCCCTCGCCATCCTGAGGTGGACGATGGGATCGGGTACGACGATAGTCTCTCTGATCCATCCTCGCCTGCAGGGCATCCTGCACGGTCCTCACCTCTCGAAGGTTACCCATAATGGAACCTTGAGTGGCTTCAATGAGTGCCATGTGTCTCTAGTGGTAGTGTTGCTGACGGGCTTGTGAATCTATGATCATTTGCAGGGACTGTAGAACAGTATCGTAGGACATGTCTGTCCTCCGCTGTGACTCTTGCATGAAGCTCATGTTATTCGCCAGCTGTTGTTGGATGGTAGAGAGTAGGTCGTCACGCCTTTGCTCTCTAGCCATGTGGTCACGCCACATCTCCTTTGTAATATAGAAGCCAGGAGTGGTATCTGCAGAAGAAGAAGATGGTGCAGTGTGTGGTGGTGAAGGATGATGGGGGGACACATGGGGTACGGGGATCTCTCTCTCCGATCATATTCATCATCGGTGTCATGTCCCGCCTCATCAGGAATGTTAGGAGGAAGAGGACCCAAAACAGGTGGAGCATCTAAAGCGTAGGTCCAGTTCCTTTCATCTCGTACACCTGTACGTCTAGTGCACGGCAAAACAACAGATGGGATGGCTACACCATGAACCATAAGTATATAGCCTCCTTCTCTCCTCGAACGGCACAGTTTCATGTCTCTCAAAAATTTTAGGTTAATTGTGCGAGGAGGTAAGAGGTCTAGGGTAGCCATCTCATTGTTTAGGTTAAGTGCCCGAGCAATAGATGTAATCAATCCACCAAAAGAAATCGGTCTCGCTTTATTCAAAGTTAAGGTCATATGAGCAAGCATGAACGGGACCGAATTAATTCGTCTATTTGTGAGGCTTCCTTGTAAAAATAGAAGCTCTCTAGCATTAACCTTATTTGGATTTTCCCGGCCAAAAATAGTGCATGCCAACAGATATCTAAAAACTCTGATGGTCGGGTTATGGATAGTTGAGGCAAGAACTCCTTCAAAAGAGTTTATGGAAGTGTTTGATAATCGCTCCCAGAAGGAAAATACCTCAACTGACCATTCCGAATCCAAAGGGGCCTCACAAATAGCACCTTCCTCATGAGGGATTCCTAACAAGCTGGCTAGTTCGTCGATACTGAATTCATATTCAACAACAAACATTCTAAATCTGACAGTACCAATTGTGCTAGCAGTGTTAGGGTTGACAATATAAATTAAGGAACTTAAAAATTCAATAGTCAACCGCTCATAGGTGGGTTCTTTGTTGGAAAAGAAATTATACAAACCTAAATTATCTAATAAATGAAATATGCTATGATAGATACCTAAAGTGTAGAGACAGTTTTCGTCAACATACCTTGTCGGGAGGATTTCCCGATTTTGCAACCGTTCGATGATTTTTCTTTGTCTATCCCCCGGTTTTCCTCCTCGAAGAATGAATCCGTTAAACTCCATTTGAAAGCTCTTGAAAAGTGATGAAGAAGATGAAGTGGTTTGTGAAAAGGTTGGATTTTTACGAAATCCGACGGATGAAAATGAAAATGGAAATCGGAAAAATGATTTGTACGGTGTGGTGGTTAGAAAAGTAAGAGTTTTTTGTGGGTTCAAGGACGTTTTTCCAAGGTGAAAAAATGGGTTTGGAAGGTTGTAAGGTGTAAAAATGGTGAAGAAAGGGGTTCTGCCCCAACCTTTTACAGACGCTGTGGCGGGCGCCACAGGGTCCATGGCGGGCGCCACAAGGAAAAATCTAGTTGGGCCAGATTTTGGTCCTTTGGCTTGGGCTTCTCTTGTCTTTTGGCTTTGAGGGGTCCGGATAGCATTTGTTTTGTGATTTTCCTAGCATCATTGGCTTGCGTAATTTTTGTAGAAGTAAAAAATAAAATAAAAATGAAACAAAAATTAAATATGAGACTAATAAATAAATAAACAACTAAAATAAAAAATGCAAATAAAACAAACATAAGACATATATAGATAAAAGTAGAAACATCGATGTATAGATGTAGTTTATATAATATTCCAAATGCGATAATATAAGATGGGTTATGTAAATACGAGAAAAATAAAATAAAAGAAAGATAAAATAAGATGTAATGGTGAGATCATATAGTGGGGATGTCATCTTCTTGAGTGGATCCACTGAGCGTGGCTACTTCCTGCCTGAGCTCTGCGATCTCCTGATATAGACAGTTGGCTTCAGTAGCATGGGTGAGATCAGACACTCCTATCTGTTAAGTGAGGACAACCACCTCATGTCTAAGCTATGCGATCTCTCTACGACACTCAGCAATCTGAATGCGGATGTCGGGGGTCTGCAATGAAAGATTATTAGAGAAAACAGTGATTCTGGGAGATGGTGGTATAGGCGTGTATTCAGCAACGGGTGGTGATCTCGGCTCCTCAACGGTCTCTCCCTGGCCCTCCAGAGCATAACTCCAATTCGCTGGATCATGCACACTGGTCATCATAGGATCTGGCAGTGTGAAATAGTGGATAGCCTCGCTGTCGACTAGCAATCGGAACTGACATGGGTGGAAAGAGGCTTTCCTCATCAACCCTCTGGTCAAACAGAAGTCGATGTCCATGGTAGTGTACCCACAGTAGGTCCGAAGATGTAACAGCTTGTGAGACAGACCTAAAGCGACAACAATCTGCGTGATGATTCCGCCGACATGGATGACTCCTTCGGTAGATCTGGAGATACCGTTGAGACTGTATAATAAAAAGTTCCCACATGCTACTAGGCGAGACTGGGATGCACAAAATAATAGGAAGATCTCCTCTTCACTCAGTAGTGTCTCTGCATCCGGTCTTCCCAGGAAGGAATATGCTAATATCATCTGAAAGTATCTGAAGGAAGGGTTATGTATAACATGAGACAACTGTGTAGATGGATCCTGGCTTCTGCCACCCGATATATCTCTCCAAAACTTCTCCACCTCCTTACCCAGAAAATATCCCATAGGTGTCTCTGGGTTAGCATCAGGAGTGGTCTGGAAACCCAATAAGTCGCCGAACTCTTTCTGGCTCAAGGAGTACTCAACTCCAAAGAGCCTGAAAGAAGCATACCCATCTGGTCCAGAGTATGGGTCATAGTCGAATGAACTCAGGAACTCCAGTGTCAGGTTCCTGTAGGTGTTACTCAAGTCATCAGCAAACTCGTCCCAGTGAAGCTGGTGGAATCGGATACTCGACTCGATACCCAGTGCCTCCATACAGTGCTGATCAGGATAACGTGTGGGTGCCATAGGGTGCTGATACAGAGCGATGTAGCGCTCTCTCTGAGCATTATCTCTATAGGCCACGTGCATGTCATCGAAATCCTGCATCCTGTAAAAGTTAAGAAAGTGATCCTGAAAATGCAAACCATTCAAATTTTAGTCTCGATGCAAAATATGATAAAATAAAATAAAAATAAAAATAAATAAATGCGAAAAAGTAAAATGAAAGAAAAACCATGGGTTGCCTCCCACGCAACGCTTGTTTAACGTCATTAGCTTGACGATTAGAATTTATACACCTGTAGTAGTAGGAATTGGTGGATCAATCAGGGTGTGGCTTGAGTAGTATGCTGGAATGTCTCCTCCTTCGTAGAGCTTCAGTCTTTGTCCATTTACAACGAATGGACTACATGTTTCGTTCTTGATTTCTACGGCTCCGGATCTCAGAATCTTGGATACTTCGAAAGGACCAGTCCATCTTGAACGTAGCTTTCCAGGGAAGAGTCGTAACCTAGAGTTGAAAAGGAGAACATGATCGCCTATATTGAAGTTTTTCTTTACTATTCTTTTGTCGTGATAGGCTTTTGTCCTCTCTTTATATATTTTTGCATTCTCGTAGGCCGATTGCCTAAGTTCTTCTAATTTATGAATGTCTATGGTACGCTTTTCTCCAGCGGCTAGGTAGTCTAAATTCAAAGTTTTAATGGCCCAATAGGCTTTATGCTCTAATTCGAACGGTAAGTGACAGGATTTTCCATAAACTAGTTGGTAAGGAGTAGTTCCTATAGGGGTTTTGAAAGCGGTTCTATAGGCCCATAATGCTTCTTGAAGCTTCTGAGACCAGTCTCTCCTAGAAATAGAAATAGTTTTCTCTAGGATTTATTTTATCTCCCTATTAGATACTTCTACTTGGCCACTAGTTTGTGGATGGTATGGTGTTGCTACTCTATGCCTAACTCCATATTTTCTTAAAAGTTTGTCAAATATTCTCGATATAAAGTGTGATCCTCCATCGCTTATGACTAAACGTGGTGTTCCAAATCTAGGGAATATATAGTTTTTAAATAGTTTAATCACTACCCTAGTGTCGTTTGTGGGTGCTGCTATAGCTTCAATCCACTTAGACACATAGTCTATAGCTACTAAGATATACCTGTTTCCTAAGGATGGTGGGAAAGGTCCCATGAAATCTATACCCCATACGTCAAAGAGTTCTACTTCCTGAATGTTTCTTATAGGCATTTCATCACGCCTTGAAATGTTTCCAATGCGTTGGCATCTATCACACTTGACAATGCAAGCATAGACATCTCGCCACATGGTAGGCCAGAATAGGCCAGCTTGAAGAATCTTGGCGTATGTCTTAGAGGTGCTCGCATGTCCATCATAAGGTGCAGAATGACAATGCTTGATAATACTATTTACCTCTTCTTCTAGAATGCAACGGTGAAAAATGCCATCTTTACCCCTTTTGAAAAGGAGCGGTTCGTCCCAATAGAAGTTTCTCACATCGTGGAAGAATTTCTTTTTGCAGTGGTAGTCAAGATCAGGGGGTACTATATCAGCAGCTAGGTAATTAACGAAGTCTGCATACCAGGGTACGTTACTTATTGCTAAGGAATTTTGGGGGTGCTCATAAGGATCTAGGTTATTATCTTCAATGGTTTCTACTCTAGCTATCAGTCTATCATAGGAGAAATCATCATTTATGGGTACTAATTCAGGTTTTAGATGTTCTAGCCTAGAAAGGTGATCGGCTACTACATTTTCAGTGCCTTTTTTATCTCTTATGTCTAAATCAAACTCTTGTAGTAATAGAATCCATCGGAGTAACCTGGGCTTGGCATCTTTTTTACTTAATAGGTAATGAATGGCAGCATGGTCGGTGTAAACTATAATTTTTCCTCCTACTAGATAAGATCTAAATTTGTCTATAGCGAAAACTACAGCGAGTAATTCTTTTTCAGTTGTTGCGTAGTTAAGTTGGGCAGCATCTAGGGTTCTACCGGCATAATAAATGGCATGTAATTTTTTATCTTTCCTTTTTCCTAGAACGCCTCCAACTGCATAATCACTAGCATCGCACATTATCTCAAAAGGTTCCGACCAATCAGGTGGTTTCATTATGGGTGCTGATACTAACGCTTGCTTTAAAAGATTAAATGCGTCATTACATTTTTCATCGAAAATGAATTCGGCATCTTTCATTAAAAGTCCAGTTAAAGGTTTGGTTATTTTGGAGAAGTCCTTAATAAAACGCCGGTAGAATCCAGCGTGTCCAAGAAAGCTTCGGACTTCTCTGATGGTTTTTGGGGGTTTTAGGTTTTTTATAACTTCTATTTTAGCATTATCTACCTCTATACCTTTTTCGGAAACTATATGTCCTAAAACTATTCCTTCGGTTACCATGAAATGACATTTTTCCCAATTTAGCACGAGGTTCATCTCCACGCACCTCTCTAGGATTTTCTCAAGGTTAGCAAGGCAATTGGGGAAATCAAATCCGCAAACCGAGAAATTATCCATAAACACTTCCATGATACCATCTAGGTAATCTGCAAAGATTGACATCATGTAGCGTTGGAAAGTAGTTGGGGCATTACAGAGGCCAAACGACATTCGTCTGTAGGCAAAAGTTCCATAAGGGCCTGTAAAGGTAGTTTTTTCTTGATCTTCGGGGTGGATAGGTATTTGGAAGAATCCAGAGTATCCATCTAGATAACAGAAGTAAGAGTGTCTGGCTAGACGCTCCAACATTTGGTCTATAAATGGTAAAGGGAAATGATCCTTCCTAGTTGCTTTATTTAATTTTCTATAATCTATACACATCCGCCATCCTCCTTCTAAACGTTTTGCTACATGTTCGCCTTTATCGTTTTGCACAACTGTGATGCCTCCCTTTTTAGGTACTACATGCACATGGCTCACCCACTTACTATCAGAGATCTGGAAGATGATACCTGCCTCAAGTAACTTAAGAACTTCCTTTTTAACAACATCACTCATTATAGGGTTTATTCTTCTCTGATGTTCCCTGGAGGGTTTTGAATCTTCTTCGAGCGAAATCCGATGCATGCATACGGACGGGCTTATACCTTTCAGGTCAGAGATATTAAATCCTAAGGCTGAGGGATATCTTCGTAAAACATCTAAAAGTTGGTTCGTTTCCTCTTGGCTCAAGGTAGCACTGACTATAACTGAACGGTTCATCTTTTCATCGAGGAACTCATATCTCAGGTTCTTAGGCAGTTCCTTAAGTTCTAAGGTTGGTTTCTTAGGGCATGGTATGGGATCTGGAGTAAGGGATAAACATTCATAAAGGTTATCATAGATGTAGGGTTTCTTAAAGTCATCATATTCCCTTACGAGAGTTGATGGTAGCTTAATTGTTTTTATAATTTCTTTTTGTTCTAATTCTCTAACACATTCATCAATGATATCTAAGGCATAACACGAGTCTCCCATCACAGGTGCCATAAGAAATTTCGAAAGTATAAATTCTATTTTCTCGTCACCTACTTCAAATGTCAACTTTCCTTTCTTGACATCTATGATGGCTTCTGCAGTCGATAAGAACGGTCTACCTAGAAGGATTGGTATATCATTGTCCTCTTTGATGTCCATGACAACAAAATCGGTAGGGATAAATAACTGACCTATCCTAACAGGAACATCTTCTAAAATGCCTATCGGATATTTAACAGATCTATGGGCTAACTGAAGTGACATCTTAGTGGGTTGTAATTCTCCTAAGTTTAACCTCTCACAAACTGCTAAAGGCATTAGGCTCACACTAGCTCCTAAGTCTAGAAAAGCTTTTTCGATGACATGATTACCCAAAAGGCAAGGAATGGAGAAATTTCCAAGATCTTTATCTTTCTTTGCTAATTTGTCCTCGGAAATAGCATTACATTCCAAAGGCTTCGGATCGTCAAGTCTACGTTTGTTGGTAAGGATGTCTTTGAGAAACTTTGCATAAGAAGGTATTTGGGTGATGGCTTCTGTGAAAGGGATTTCTACATGAAGTTTTTCTATAACTTTAATAAATTTTTGATACTGTTTATTGATCTGGGTTTGTTTGAGTCTTTGTGGATATGGTATAGGTGGTTTATATGGCGGGGGTGGTATGTAAGTTTTATCTTTAGGTTCTTCTCCTTTTTCAAGACCTTCCTGGTTTTCAGATTCCTCTGGTTCCTTTACTTCGTTCGTGGATTTGGTACATTCCTTAGAAATTTCAGGTTCACTCAATCTAGGGTTTGGTGGCTCATCATAAGCGTTCCCACTTTGTAGGGTAATGGCATTGGCTTGTCCTCTCGGATTTTGTTGAGGTTGTCCAGGGAATTGTCCTCCAGGTGTAGTGTGAGGGGCTTGGTTTAAAGCTACCCGAGAGATCTGGGTTTCAAGCATCTTGGTATGAGTAACTATTTGGTCAACCTTGGTTCCTAACTGAGTAATCAATTCGTTAACATGAATGTTTTGGTTCATGAACTCCTTGTTTTGTTGGGTTTGAGCGGTGATAAAATTTTCCATAATTTTCTCAAGGCTCGACTTTGATGGTACAGGTTGCATAGGTTGATTTGATCTAGGGGCTTGATAACTAGGTCTCGGAGGTGCATTATTTTGAATAGGGTTATTGTTTTTATAGGAGAAGTTCGGGTGATTCCTCCATCCAGGGTTATAGGTATTCGAATATGGGTTCCCTTGGGTGTAGTTCACTTGCTCAGAGTGGGTTTCGTTTAATAGACTGCATTCTGCAGATTGGTGTCCTTTGGTTCCATATATCTCACAATCCGACGAAACTGCGGCTACAGTATTCGGGTTTATGCACATATGCTCGACTTTGAGGGCTAATGCGTCCATTTTAGCTTGCATCATGTCTATAGAGCTTAGTTCATGCACTCCTCATTGGGCTTCCTTCTTCTCAACTGTCGCTCGTTCGACTCCCCATGATTGATGGTTTTGAGCCATATCTTCGATGAGGGCACTAGCTTCAGGATAAGGTTTGTTCATCGGCGCACCGCCTGCGGCAGCGCCGATGGTCATCTTGGTGTTATAATGAAGTCCATTATAAAAGGTTTGAATGATTAACCAATTTTCTAAACCATGATGTGGGCATGCTCGTAACAACTCTTTATATCTCTCCCAAGCTTCGAACAACGATTCTCCTTGGTTTTGGGTAAATCTAGTTATATGGTTTCGAAGAACGGCGGTTTTACTTGGGGGAAAATATCTAGCAAGAAAAACTCTTCTAAGGTTATCCCAAGTCGTAATGGAATTGGATGGAAGGGAATCTAACCATGATAGGGCTTTATCTCTGAGGGAAAAAGGAAATAATCGTAAACGTATTGCCTCAGGAGAAGCTCCATTGATTTTAAAAGTGTCTGCTAATTGAAGAAATATTTTTAAATGTTGGTTTAGGTTCTCAGTAGCGAGACCTGCGAATTGTCTCTGTTGCACTAGTTGCAACAGGGATGGTTTAAGTTCAAAATTATTAGCTGGGATGGTTGGGTTTACTATACTAGAACTAGGTTCTTCGTTAGATGGTTGGGCGAAGTCCTTAAAAGGTCTTTGGTTTTGATATTCGGCCATAACTCTCTTAATCCTATGAAAGAATAAACGGGCGCGAGCGTAACATTCAGGTTCCGCCAGAGGGTATACTAAGCTTAAACTTCCGGTGCTGCGAGTTCTTCGCATTGACCGGCGGGAAATAGCCTAAGTCTAAACGATATAACAACAGGAAAATGAAATTTGACGAAATTGGTCCCCGGCAACGGCGCCAAAAACTTGATACGGTGTTTCGCAAGTATACGAACGCGTCAGAGTAATATAAAAGATTGTCGAATCCACAGAGACCAAGTGTCAATCTATCGTTATCTATTGTTATGGTGTTTATCAAAGGCAATCAAAATAGGTGTTTTTGGAGTGTGCAATGAAAAAATAAAGTGTTGAATAAAGATTAATTAATAAAGACAGGGTCGAATGTAATTCACGTAATCAATTAATAATCCAAGTACTTGCTAATAGAGCTACTTATGGGCAATGTTTTCTACTTTGAAAAGAACTAATTTAACAGGAACTGTCGCTTTCGCGTATTCAGAACCGAGTTGTACTCCCTAATCAAACCCTATTATTGTCACTTATAAAAAGGCGCGCATTGCGTTAGAGTAGTAAACCTATTTTTAAGAAATATAGTATCTTGACTAAGTTGAAAAGTATTATAACCTGGATTTCTTAACCAAAAGAGATTCTCACGAACCAGACTCTAAACTTATAAACGCGTCTGAAAATAGTTTTAAAATCTCTTTTCTTCTTAAGTTAAAAACTCCTAATGAACTAAACAAAGTGCTTTCGCTATTTTTGAAATAGTTAAAAACAATTAAGTTTAAATAGACGTTGGACGGCTTTCGATCTTACCCAACGGAGTTGAAGTGCGGGAAAACTTAAGTTGAAAGTTAAAATAGCCCTTAAGTGTTTCTACGAACAATTGTACGGATTATCGGTTCAATTACGATCCTTATAAATTTAGTTAGACATGGTAAAGTAAAAGTGCATTAATTTAAATAAAAGTAGTGCGAGAGCGGAAAGTAAATAAAAGTAATGCGAGTGCGAGAAATAAATAAAGTAAAGCGAGTGCGAGGAAATAAATAATTTAAAGCGAGTGCGAGGAAATAAATAATTTAAAGCGGGTGCGAGGAAATAAATAATTTAAAGCGAATGTGAGGAAATAAATAATTTAAAGCGAGTGCGAGGAAATAAATGAAGTAAAGCGAGTGTGGGAAAATAAATAAAGTAAAGTGAGTGCGAGAAAATAAATAAGATAAAGACAAGTAATAAAAACCTGCTCCAATCGGAGGGTTGAATGAATTGCAAAGCGAAAATGAAAATGGCGGCAGGATTAACTTTCTTCCAAAGTGCTCCAAACTCGATTACAGACTCTATCACAGACTCGATTACACAATTGTGGTAACACTCCAATGCGAAGCTATTACCACTTTATAATACTGAATATATGCCTAAGTGAAACAAAGTTGCTCCGAGTTTGCCTCTGCTCTAAGTTTGGATGATTGTAAAAGTGATTTCGAGTTTCTATTTATAAGCAAGTAAAAAGATGGAAATGACAAGGATGCCCTTCAAATTGAAAATGGGAGGGAAAACTTTTCCTCTTGTGGCGCCCGCCACAAGGTCATGGCGCCCACCACAAGGCCAATCTGAGGCGCCTTAGTGGAAGTAGTGGGGAACGTGGAAGTTGAGGGAAGTTGAGCTTGGACACGTCATGGCAGTGTCTATGGCGCCAGCCATGGGGTAGGCCACAAGTACAAAATGCTGAATTTTAGGGTTTTTAGCTCTTTTTCACTCTTTTTCTCGATCGGGGCTCCGATTAAAGTAAAAACCTGAAAACAAAGGAAAACATAGCAATAACACAACAAAATAACAACAAAACAACTAGAATGCCTGTGAAATCAGAGTCGAAAATACGGTAAATTTCAGTGTTATCAGTGGACTGTTGGATTTTATCTGAACTTTTGGACTTAGAAATAGGAAACTTCCCTATGCTAAAGAACATGGCCAATGCCACTATTCTAAGACTGAGATATCTTTGATAGTGCCTTTCATCTGATGCAAGCCTTCAGTGCCCCTTTGTTTCATCTCTCAGTTTGTCTCTACGTTTAATTATTATATTGTTATTTTAATTGTGTTTGATTATTGCTTCTGTGACTTTCTCAATGAAATATTTCATCTGATACATTTGAAGACTGCTTGCTATTGGAGTGCTTGCTTGGATGTTATGGCAATCTTTATTTGATGCATTGGTCTTCATGATTAATTTCTTGAATATTGCTTATGCTTGCTACTAGCTCAAGGGTCCAAAGGAAAATGGGTTTCTATCTGACATTCTTGTCTTATGTATTGCATCCCATTGGTCAGATCTTTTCAACTCTTAACTTTTAACTTTTGTCTAGGGTAGCCTCTTCATCTCTCCCCACTTCTGTCATTTCAAATTCTCTCCCCCATTTCAAAATATTCTTTTCTCGTGATTTCAAACTTTGACATGTTTTAATGATTAGAAACTTTGGCCTTATACCAATGAATTTTAAAATCTTTTTCTTAAATCAAACTTGTGAATGAACTTAATCATATTGACTTTAAATTTAAAAAATATAAAAAGAACTAACAATCTCATTCAAATCTTTGGCCATCTTTGTGCCTTTTTCTGATTAAACTTTTGATTAAGATCAATTCACCCACTTCTTTGAAATTTTTACCACGAACTACGGGGTTTTGATCCCTCATTTTTATGTTGGTACGTAGGCATAAGACCGAAGATCGTGTCAAATACAAAAATATAATTAATGAGTTATTTTCTCATCCCCCCACTCTATATTTTATCAAACATCATTTTGACCAAATCACTCACATAAAAAAGTGCTCCCTAGGAGTACCTAGGGCACTTTGGATGCTAACACCTTCCCACTGTGTAACCAACCCCCTTACCTGTAATCTTTGACATTTTATTAATTTTGATTTGAAAACTTCTTATCTTTGGGTTTTGTTCGTACTTTTGTCCTTTTCCTTTGGAAACAATAAAAGCGCGGTGGAGACTCTGGTTTTATTGACGTCAAGTTTATCCATAGCTTGATGGTCATGAATTTACTGCTATAGAAATTAAGTGGCGACTCTACTGGGGATTAGTCCTCGGCGGGTTTAACCTACTTTTTGTGTGTGTATATATTTGTATATTTTAATGTTGTTTGTATATATTATTGTGTGATACTTTGTCTGTTGTGCTTAGTGATCTCTGTGTGGTGAGATAAGTTCTAACCCAAACTTGTGTGAAATATAAGATATGAGGGTGGTATAGTCATGTTGACTTTGAAGGAGTAGTCTTGAAAAAGTTGGCATGAGATCCCCCACTCAATGGAGACCTCTTTGGAGTTACTGATGTCACACGAGTAAGTCGTGGATAGACATTACTTTCTCTAAACCTGGGTCCGAGAAGCTGAGGACCGTAGAACATTTAACCCAACTTGGCCTATTTAGGACGTAAGAGATTGTTCAAGTGTAGACTTGATAACAGTTGTTACGCGATACTACACTCAGACGGGTCTCTCTTGAGAATACTATGGGTTGATGAGTCAGTCATCCTAACTTGTAGTATTCAATAGATGGGATTAAAAGTCTGGGAACTTTTGTAGAACATGATCTACAAGTTTTTACCCTTAGTACACTCCTTTGGGATGGTTCTTAACCCGACTCCATGCTCGTGACTCACAACAAACCCTTTGATTCTTGGTTGATCCAATCAAGTCTTGTCAATATAAATGGAACTTAGGTGTTGATAAGGTGAAAACCATAATCCACCAAAATGGATGATTGATCTTGATGATGACTTGATCCATCCCTTGACCTTTGTTTGTGTTTTCCTTGTGTGTGATCCCTTGTGTGTGATTATTTCATTCATGCATACATGCGCATCATAACATTCATCATAGGAAATAAATTTTAAGGAACTAAGGTCTTGTTTGCAAATATTTTCAGGCCATGGATTATGGATGAATGAACACTAAAAAGTACAGTTTTAGATGTCCTGATTTGAAAGAGTTAATTAAGTTGTCATCATTTGTATTAGATCCCTTGGATTTCAAGCATCATCATGGGAAGCTCTTGTCTGTATTATCTACTGATGTGGTTGAAGGACTTCTGAGTGTTCTGGTTCAGTTCTATGACCCTCTTTATCGGTGCTTCACTTTTCTTGACTATCATCTTGTGCCGATGTTGGAGGAGTATGCCCATCTCTTGTGTATACCCGTATCTAATAAGGTACCTTTCAGTGGATTGGAGGATATCCTGAGATCTCATGTCATAGATGAAGCTCTTCATTTGAAGAAATATGAGATTGGTGCTCATTTGGTGAAGAAAGGAGGAGTTCTTGGGTTGACTTCTGATTTTCTCATTGGTAGAGCTATTATTTTCGCTCAAGCCGGTAGCATGGATGCTTTTGAAGCTATATTGGTATTTGTCATCTATGGTTTGGCTTTGTTCCCTAACATTGACGGTTTTGCTGATGTTAACGTGATTAGAATTTTCTTGATTGGGAATCTTTTTCTGACTCTGTTGGGAATTATAAAGGTGGTGGGACTATTGTTGGTTGTGTTCCTCTTCTGTACAAGTGGTTTATTTCACACTTGCCTCAGACGCCTGCTTTTATGGAACACCGACAATGTCTACGGTGGTCCTAGAGACTTATGTCTCTCACTAATTGTTGGTTATATGTGTTGGCAGCAATTTTGGTAAAACCTAGAGTGTTCACAAGGTGTCACAAGTGTTGTATTGACATAAGATAACAGGTTCCTGCAGGGTGTTTAAAATGTGAATGTGCAGGATTTTGCTGAGATGTCAGACCCGATGTCAAGACATTTGTATACAGAACATTCATTCTGAATGTTATGTATTATGTGATTGCGCTTTTTATTCTAATCTATGTGTGATTGATGAGATGATTGAACGCGCCATTCAATCAGTAATTAAAACTAGATTGAATTATTTTCCAGCAAGATATAATCAGCTGTCATGAGAAGATATGAATGGAAAATAGTTTTAGGGTTTTATGATGTCCAAGCCCAGCCAAACGCTTCTATAAAAAGGGCATGGAATACCTGGTTTTAACATACAAGAAATAACGAACGAAATATTGAGAGAGAATAAGGGTTTTAGTCTTGTCTGGTAGTGTGTATTGTGAGCCATTCATTCATCCATAGATGATTGAATTGGACTGACTTTTGAGTTGTAATTTGTCCACTCTAAGCTTTGAAGCATGAGTGTGTGTTTACTTGGTTGAAGCTTTTAAGAAAGATCAAGTATGTGTTCTTGAAGAGTGTCTTCTTTCATTGTAATATTTGTTTTTACATCACTGTTGTGATTGAGGGGGAGTGAGTAGGATCTCATACCTAAGAGTTCTTAGATAGAAGTCACACGGGTAGAGATTAGGTGAAAAGACTATAAGTTGAAGTTGTTTACTGAGAGTCTTTGAACTGATTCGGTTTAGTGGATTTCCTTCCTGGCTTGGTAGCCCCCAGACGTAGGTGAGTTTGCACCAAACTGGGTTAACAATTGCTTGTGTCACTTGTATTACTGTTCTTCATTTTTTATCCTGTTTATATTGTTCAGATATTAGTGTTGTGACATTACCTTCGACATCTCATATCTGATACCAGAATTTCACTAATGATGATATTGTTTGGTATGATTCTGCATTGGGTAGCTTGGATATTATTGTAGAAGCATGCTTCAATCCAAAGAATTTTGATGAAGACAACATGTATCAATGCAAAAAGATAAGAGCTTCAAGAGAATTCAAAGCATCAAGTTAATCAAGCCACATATGCATAGCAACATTTGGTTCAAGCTTCATTATCAAGCCAACACTTTTGCAAATTTGTTGAATCACTTCTAAGGTATATCTAATTCACTCTTAAATTAGTATACAAGTGTTCAACAATCATGTTTTGCATTTCCATATTTAACCTAACCATTTTTTAACATGTTGAAATGAAAAAACACATTTTACTTAAAATATTTTTCTCTGTTTCAACAGTGTTAACCGGTTAACGGCCCTGTATTTGAAATTCTGAAGTTAACGTTAGATGCGTTAACCGGTTAACCCATTTGGTTAACCGGTTAACACTGTTCGTTTCAGCATTTCTTGGCCTTTTTTCATGAAAAATATTTTCAAATACTTATACCTTTTCACTAATTTTTATGAAGAAAATTATACCTCTTTGAAAAGGTGTTTTGATCAATATAAATTCTGGATTTTTTAAATGAAAAAATACCTCCAAGAACTTTCATAAAAACTCAAGATAATCACTCTTTCATATTTGTCAATTTCTCATAAAAGTGTTCATAACCAATTTTTGAGAAGAAACTTTTTAACATTCTTGTTTCATCTCATTCCATTTCTTGTTGAACACTTATATATTATCCTTTGAGTGAATTATCTATCCAAGGAGAATATCAATCAAGAGAAGATTGATAGTACTACACTTTATTCAAATCATCAAAGAAGATTTATTTTTGTTTGAATTGTGATCCAGGATTGTTGGACACAAGGGTTGGTGTTGCAAGAGGATTGTTCTTGCACACTTGATTGTTGTATAGTTGTTAGAACGTAGGCTTCACCGGTTTATGGTGTGATACGCTGTACAATCTAAAACTATAATAAAATCTCTTACGAGGTGTAAGGGGACTGGATGTACCTTCGGTTTGTGAAGGGAACCAGGATAATTCTTGGTGTCGTTTTATTTTCCACTTTATTGCTTTCATAACCTAGACACTTAGACGACACAAATTCATCCACCGATAAAATAACCGAATTTTTTTATAAAGCCTA
This sequence comes from Lathyrus oleraceus, assembly GCF_024323335.1. Lineage (NCBI taxonomy): Eukaryota > Viridiplantae > Streptophyta > Magnoliopsida > Fabales > Fabaceae > Lathyrus > Lathyrus oleraceus. The sequence goes on from NC_066582.1 coordinate 365,885,558, forward strand.
ATTCACCCCTCTTAGGCTAATCCTGAAACTACAATTATTGATAGTTGTAGTGAGTTCTCTAACGTCCCTCTCATTGGTACGTAAGGAGGAATCAACTACAACCCAACATTGGCCCATCGTCAACTTGGGTTCCCCTTGAGATATAAGCCTAATAACATTTAGTTAGAAGGTCTATTTTATCAAAAGGGTAAAAAGCCCGAACTTCTGAAGAGTAAAATGGTACGTGCTTGGCATAATGTGCATAGGAAAGGAAGATTCGAGCTTGGTCCAGCAACTGTGTAACTTTGGAAGCTTACACTATTTGGGTGAAGAAGAGAGCTTTAGAGATCAAGATGTCGTACGCTTGTGAGTGACCAATGTTTGTGGTTGTGGTTGAGCCATCAACTCTCCCTAACCAAGATGTAGAGGAGTTGGAAGATGCACTTGCCAAGATGAAGCAAGAGAAAGATTTGTGGGAAGAGCGATTCCATGCTTTGAACCGAAAAGCATGAGGAGTTGCAGCTTGAGTCAAAAGACAAAGATGCGCTTATTGAGATTCTTGATGATCGTGCAGTGAAGAGACAGAGAGAACTAGAGGATTTATTTTCCTCTAGTATGCCTCAGCCTTCCGGTGCTTGAAATAAGATTATTGATCAGCTTGTTCTTGAGAAGGCTCAGATGAAGACATCCTTTGAGTCTGAGATTCGACGCATCCGAAGGAAGTATGGTCCCATAGCCAGATCATCTGATGCGGTTGTTAGGGATCCTTAGGATGATAGTTTCCTTTTCTCTTGTATTTATATTTTGGTTTTTGAAATTGTAATCAGTGTAATCCTTCAAATTTTATGAATAAAAAAGAAATTTTATGGTTAATCGAATTGTTATTATTGTTGATTATTGTTATTACTAATTGAGAATATTTTCAAGTAAGACTTCGTATGTTCCTTGAAATTAAAATAAAACACATTTCATTTCATGCATCATTTGCATAAAAGGTTTCTTCTGCCAGTTGTCCTGTCAGTTCTTATTTTGTGTATTAGCCAAGGTGACTCATCACTATAACACTTGAGCTAATCGACTAAAAAGAATGGAGTACCCCGAGTAAGAAAATAGATAACTGAAGGACGAGATCGCCAGACTTATAACATTGATGGAGTCTGTGATAGCTGCTCAGAATCAATAGTCTCCATCTCCTGCAACTCCTCCTCCTCAGAGGACTGTCATCTCAGAGATCACCTCATCAACTGTGCCTGTGCTGGCTAGCCAGTCTGTTCCTGCCATTCCAGTTGGATTCCCGTGGGGAATGCCACCCAATTTTGTGCCTGAGGGGTATGCGCCTACTTTTGCTTCTATACCGACATCTATCCTGGTCCTGACTGTGCCTCCTCCTATTGTTCATACTCTACCTCGTGTCAAAGACACCATTTACCACTCTGAGCCGTTTGAAGATTCAGATGTTTATGAGAAGATGGATGAGATGAAGGACCAGTTCCTTGAGTTGCGCAAGGAATTGAAGACCTTAAAAGGTAAGGATTTGTGTGGGAAGAATGCTGTCGAGTTGTGTTTAGTACCCAATGTCAAAATTTCGGTGAAATTCAAGGTCCTAGACTTTGTAAAATACAAGGGGAATACTTGTTTGTTGAGTCATCTTGTCATTTATGGAAGAAAGATGTCTACTCAAACTGATAACGACCAGCTGCTTATTCACTACTTCCAGGATAGTCTGACTGAAGTTGCCCTCAGATGGTATATGGGCCTAGACATTGCTAGCATCTGTACTTTCAATGACTTGGGTGAGGCCTTTGTCAAGCAGTACAAGTATAATGTTGATATGGCGCCAGATAGAGATCAATTAAGGTCTATGTCTCAGAAGGACAAAGAGACTTCCAAGGAATATGCTCAAATATGGAGGGAGTTGGTTGCTCATATTAGTCCACCTTTGGAAGAAAAGGAGATGACTATGATTTTCTTGAAGATGCTGAGTTCATTTTACTATGAACGTATGATTTCAAGTGCCCCTAATGATTTACCGAAATGGTGAATATTGGGATGAGATTGGAAGAAGGAGTCTGTGAGGGACGTTTATCCAAAGATGAGGCGTCAACAAGCAAGAAGTATGATGGGAGTTTCTCTAAAAAGGAGGAAGGAGAAACTAATGCAGTATCAATTGGGAGGCAGAGGAGGCCTCATGTGAGGAAGAATTCTCAATCACGTCAACATCAACATCAAGTATCATCAGTAATTCTAGTCTTTTCCAACAATAATCAATCGGTTCCTATTCAGCAACAACAACATCAACAACAACCGGAACAACATACCAACTATAACAACAACAACAACAATCATCATCAAAACTTTGAGAGGAAGAAGGTCTCTTTTGACCCTATTCCTATGACGTAGGCAGAGTTATACCCGTCTTTGGTCATTAAGAATCTTATCCAACTAAGGAACCCTCCTCAAATTCCTGAGCCACTGCCATGGTGGTTCAAACCAGACTTACATTATGCTTTCCACTAGAGAGCTCCTGGTCATGATATTAAGAACTCTTATCCGCTGAAGTATGAAATTCAGGAGCTTGTCAAGAGTGTTATGGTATCCTTTGAGGAAAGAGCATCGGATGTGAAATCAAACCCGTTGCCTGCTCATGGTAACACTTCTGTAAATATGGTGAACGGATGTCCAGGGAACTTTAGAGTATTTGATGTATTTCGTATCTATAGGTCTTTGGTGGAGATTCACAAGGATCTGTGCATGGTGAGCGATTGTGAACATGACCATGACGGTTGTGTTATTTGTAGTGTAAATCCTCGTGGCTGTGTAATTGTAAAAAGGGATATTCAAAAGTTGATGGATGAGAATGTTATCTAGGTATAACATTCAAGGTATATGGTAGATGATGTGAAAGTCATCGTGCCAGTGTTCAAAACCCCTGAGCGTGTAGTCATTCAATTTGATAACAACAACAACAATAATGTCAACAGATCGGTATCATCTTTGGTTATACGGCTAGCGGGCCCTGTCCCCTATGCATCCGATAAAGCTGTGCCATACCGGTATAATGCCACTATGATTGAAAAAGGTCAAGAGGTTCCTCTCCCGGTTGCAGATCCAGTGGTGAATATCACAGATGTAGTGAAGGTGACCCGTAGTGGTCGTGTGTTTAGTCCGGTTTTTCCTAAGATTGTGGAAGATGTTTCCGTAGGGAAGAAGGCAGAGATTCATGCAGTTGATCCAGTTAGTGCTCCAACGTGTCAGTCTGGTGAGTCCAGCAAGTTGAAGACTAATGATGATGATGAGGTGTTACACTTAATCAAAAGGAGTGAATTTAATGTTGTGGAGCAGTTGCTTCAAACACCGCCAAAAAATTTAGTGCTCTCATTATTGATGAATTCAGAGGCACACATAGAAGCCTCGCATAGGATATTGGACTAAGCTTATGTGGAACACGATGTGACTGTGGATAAGTTTGACAACATTGTTTCCAACATTACCTCCTGTAGTAATATGAGCTTTTATGATGAAGAACTTCCCAATACAGGTAGGAATCACAACTTGGCACTTCACATTTTAATGAATTATAAGGAGGATGCTCTGGCCAACATGTTGGTTGACACTGGGTCATCATTGAATGTGTTTCCAAAGTCAACTCTAGCAAGACTTTCCTATCAAAGCGCCCCGATGAGGTACAATAGCGTGATTTTTAAGGCGTTTGATGGTTCTCGGAAAACCGTCATTGGAGAAGTGGACCTTCCAATTAAGATAGGTCTGAGTGATTTTCAAATTACTTTTCAGGTAATGGATATTCACCCGACCTACAATTGTTTATTGGGAAGGCATTGGATCCATTAAGCTGGCGATGTGACGTCTACTCTACACCAAAAGCTAAAATATGTGAAGAACGACAATCTTTTCGTCGTGAGTGGAGAGAAAGCATTGTTGGTAAGCCAATTGTCATCTTTTACTTATGTTGATGCTGAGGAGGAAGTTGGAACACCGTTCCAAGCTTTGTCCATTGCTGATGAATTGAACAAGGTTGGGGCACCCATATTTTGTCTAAAGGATGCAAAAGAGATTGTTCAGACTGGTAGCACCGAGAGATGGGGCTGCGTCGTGGAAGTCGTTAAAAATAAGAATAGGGCAGGGTTGGGATTTCAGCAGGGGCCATTCAACGCCAATGTCAAGGCTATGCAAGAAGTTTTTTGCAATGGAGGGTTCATTCACAAGGATGATCAACACTCAGCTACCATTATTGAAGACATTGGTGATAAAGACGAGGCTTGCGCCAACTTTGTAATGCACGACCAGACTTGCAACAATTGGGTTGTTGTTGTTGTTCCTATTGTTATGCACTGCTCGAAGTAATTTGTTTCTTTATTATTTTAAGAAAATCCTTCTCATATGCCTAAGGGAGAAGTGAAACATTGTTGAGCATTTTCTTATTATCATCAGTAAAAGACAATTTTATTCATCCATATCTATGATATTTATTTTTTCTTTTTTCTTTTCTGAAAATGGTAATCACAAAAAAAAAAATCTTTCCATTTGCATAATATTTGTTTGCACTCCACTTCTCTAAAATCAAAATATCAAATCATTATGCATGTTGGTTCTCAAACCCATTGAATGTAATGATCCTACTCCCTCTCCAAAAATTGATTTCCGTGTTTGAAGCTGAGGAAGAGAATGATGATGGAGAAGTATCTGATGAGTTATCCCATTTTCTTAAGCATGAGGAAAAAACCATTCAGCCATTTGAAGAACAGACTGAATTAGTCAACTTGGGTTCCGATGATGATGTGAAGGAAGTCAAGGTTGGGTCTCAATTGTGTTCAGAAGCTAAGAAGGGATTGTTTGATATTCTTCGAGAATATTTTGATGTGTTTACCTGGTCCAATCAAGACATTCCCGATTTGGATTCTGAGATTGTGGAGCATAGATTATCGTTGAAGCAAGAATGCCCACCGGTCAAGCAGAAATTGAGAAGGACTCATTTAGGTATGGCAGTGAAGATTAAGCAGGAAGTGTAGAAACAAATTGATGTTGGGTTTCTTGTTACCTCCGAGTATCCGCAATGGGTGGAAAATATTGTGCATGTTCCTAAGAAAGACGGAAAAGTCCGTATGTGTGTTTGTAAGACCCCAATTTTGACCCTAAGATCCCTCATGGCATCATAACATTGCATTTGCATCTTGCCTCAAGGATCATAGCATCTTGGCTCCTAACCTTTGGCTGGGAACACTTGTGAGTTGGTTTGAGATTACCAAGCATGCTTGAATTGTATATTATTGCGTTTCTTCTTTTGTTTACTAACCAAAAGCACAAAAATATGTCACTAACATCTTTTGTTTGTAGCTTGAGCAGTCAGAAGATCCTAAGCTTCTAGGAGATTCTATAATCATCGATATGGCTAGGCGAAGATGAAAGCAGACATGGAAATGGTTCCCTAAGCTCTCATCCATAAAATGTGCCTCCCAAGTATCTCAACTCACCATTTTTATCAAAGCAAACCAAAGGGTTTGAGGCTTGTTTCCCAAGGAAACCCTAATTCATTTGTGCATCAACTGTGCCTTGCTCATGAAGCAACCTCAACCCATGATCAAATACCATCAAGGTAAGTTCTTTCATTCATCATTCCATTCATATTGGAGCTTATTTGAGACTAATCAATCATCAATTCATCAATATTTGAGGTATGGACTTGAGAAGTTGATCAGTCAATTCATCTGACTATTGTGAAATACACTGAGACCTAACTTTTAATGTGTTTGTCAAATGTGGATGACCTCAAGATAAAAAATGTTCTTAAGAACCATATGAACAACTTTAATTTTCATCTAAAATTTATTTGAAGCTTGGAAGGTCATCATCCATTTCAAGACATTATATGTCATTTTGACTGAAACCCTAATTTTGGGTTAACTTCCCAAGAACATAACTCACTCATTTTTCATGATTTTAAGGTGGGATCAAATTAATTGGAAAGTTTAAGATGTATACTTAATTTTTTATGTTGAACAAATTTTCATAATCTTAAAAGAAATACATGTGATAAAGCAAAACATTATAGGTCACTTTGGACCAAAGGCATTGAAATGTGAAAAAGTCCAACTTCAAGTGCCCATAACTTCCTCATCAAAAATACAAATGATGAAAATTTTCAGTCCAAATTGATTTTATTGAAGATATCTACAACGTTTATGTTTAAGGTTTTATCGTTTGGAGCTTGCATCATTGAAAAAGAAGGGTTTGAAGTTTGGCCATTTTTGAAATTTTCACGTTCACATGTTTTGCACCTTACACTTCATGATCAATTTTCACCAATTTCCAAATTTCAAATGAAGTTTTGGTCAACATAACAATTGATCCTCATGCCAAGAGCTTTCCAACCATTACCCATAATACTGTGTTTCATTTTTGGAAATGCCATTTTCGAAGAGAAGAACAATGAGGTGAATTTTTTTGAAACCATTTGAAAACACATTGCATGAGCTGATTACATCCATTTTGCACGTCCATTCCATCTAATTGTGATCTCATCTTGCCAAACCAAGTGGAATTGGGCCCTCCATGCGCCAGTACAGGCCCATGCATGGAGGCCCCTTCCATCCATGCACATGCATTGCTCATGTATGCAGCTACATTTTGCTATAAATAATGGTCCAAGGCTTCATGATTTCGCAACCTAAGGGCACCTGTTATGCTGCAAGAATCTCTCCATAACCACACTCAAAGGAACTCACTCTTTCTTTCAAATTTTTCATATCTAAATTTCAATTGCCTTGATTGATTTTCTAGATCTATAGTTCCTAAACCTTTCTCATCTTCATCACTAGACTACACTGCAAGCAAAAGCATCAAAGAATCGTGCTCTCAAGCTCTTCATTTCAGAGGTTTACATCAGAACTTATCTTCTTCGAATCTCCTTGTATATAACTTATTTCTTACATTTACTGGGTTGTCTGAAGTCCTCTCAACAGAGGCAATTATTTGGTGCTTTGAATTTTTAAATTCCATCAAGTTTCAGTTGAGCACCCCAAATTTCAACCTCTGATTTCTTTCTCCATTGAAGTCTAGAGTGGAATTGGTTGGTACAGGGGTGATGTACATCACCCCAGCTTTCATTTGATATAAGGATCGTGGCATTTGATGAAGTTTTGGTCTCTGCAACTTTCACCGACGCAGGAGGTCTTGCCGGAGAAGACAATGGTGTACACCACCGTCTGTTTTCCAGATTAAATCATGGCCACACGATCTCGTTTCCAGATTAGACCGAACCATTCCATGTTATGACTTTTTTAAACGTTGTGTGTTATGCATTGACTCACATGTTTGGTAAGCGCGCGCTGTGATCCACATGATGCGCCAGCTTAATTAATGAGCTCAATCCAACGCCTCACGTTTTTTCACATTTTTAATTTCTGATTTTAATTTTCATTTATTTCTTTTATTCCATTTCATTTCAAAAAATCATATCTCACTCATTATTGGTCCAAAAAATGTGAGACCAATTGCATTTTTCTTCTTTTAATTTCTAGTTTCTAAAACTAATTTTTAATATTTTCATTTTATCATTTGATATTTTTTATGAATTTTCTCTTTTCTAGTTGTGTTTAATTCATTTTAAATAGTTTTTGATATTCAAAAAATACAAAAATATTTTCTTAACCTCTTTGAATGATGATGGATCTATGAAAAATATTCTCATCAATTTATTAATTGGTTTGAGATTTATTTGAGATTTTAATTCAATTAGGTTATTTTTATGCATTTTTAATTGATTAAAAATAGTTTCTGACTTCTAAAAATGCTGAATTTTTTTTGTCAAACTTTGTTTGACCTTGTTGAACTTGGGATGATTCACTTGGACTTTTCAAAGTTGATTTGAAGTGAATTTGAAGTTTGACCTTTAATTGATTATTTTAATTCAAGTATTATTTTAATTTTGAAAAATACCAAAAATATTTTATTTGTTTCTTGACTTCTAATCTTCATTTTGCTTCTGTTTACTAATGTTTGACCTTGATTTCATGTATCTTTGGTCAATGTATGTTGGTTACCTCATTTGATTTCCATTAATGCACTTTATTATTCATTTTCTTCTTCTTCTTCTTCTTCTTTTTCTTTTTTGATCAATGAGTTAAAGATTGGTGGTAAGCCTTGATGTATAGGAGGTTTAACCTTCCTTGATTCAAATCTAATTCATCTTGATCCAAAGATCAAGTGAATGGCTTTGCATTAAGGATTGGTTGCTTCCTAATCAAGCAAAGAACCTAAATCAATACAAGATCATTTTTCATCTTCTTTTGGCATGGCAAATTGTAGGAGCTTGATTCACTAATCAAGATCTCTAACTTGTGTTGTTGCCTACATTTTATTGACCGGCCTCAAATAGGTGTGAATACTACATTAGTCCACTTACGATTGCTTAACATAACGCTAAATTGCCTTATGGCACACTAATACTAACCATTAACCATTAACATTTAATTCTTGCACTTTACATTTATGCAATTTACTATTCTTGTACATATTATTCATTTGCTTTTGCCATTTGCTCATTTGAGCACATGTTTATGTTAATGCAATTTGTCTTTTGCTCATTTGAGCACATAGTTGTGTATATACTATTGTGCTGGTGTTTTGTTTTGATTGTTGTGAACCAATTGCAAATGGACAAAAGGACTTAGACTTTAGGATATTCCCTATGCAAAATGGAGTCAAAGAGCAACTATGCCTTAGGCCTTTAAAGTGCTATAAAAGTCAAAGAGCAACTAGTCCTCCTGCCTTTAGAATGCTTAATGTTGAAGAGGAATTGAAAGGACCTATTCTCTAAACTTCTTCTTATCCATTCTTTGTTTGCATTATAGAACTTTTTAATGTGTGTGTTCTTGTGCTAGGGATTCCAATTTGAGCCTAAGTAAAGAACCATTGTCATGAGCTTCTAAAGAGAGAGATCTAAATGATATTGGAGGATTCCTAAGAGCTTTGATTGTGTGCTTTATTGCTTGAGTATTTGCTTATTTGCTTGCTTATTCTAAAGGATGGGAGCTACTTGGATCATCAATATGATCTCAAGAGGGGAACTCCATTTGTGGTCTTACTTCTTTTCCTGCATCTCTTGTATGCTTAAGACTTAGCCATTCTTTTTCTTACCTCCACTCTAACCCAAGCCAAAACGTTTGTGCAAACATTAACACTTATTTTCAAACATTAGAAACCTAAGCATTATGCTTTTGATTTTCAAACTTTCTTTTCATAACACTTATTTTGAAATGAATCTTTAAGTCAACTTTGACCATGTATTGTAAATACTTTTCATTGGTAAATATAACTCATTCAAATGTCTTGTGGTTTCAATGGCCACTTCTTATTAAAACCTTTTCATAACCTTTAGCTATTAGGTTTGAGTTATCCTTGAGGTAGATATAATACTCACCTATATCCTTAGTGATGGATAATGAGTCTTCCATGCTTATTATAGGGTTAACCCCTCACTATCATGTTGAAGCTATCCTCACATGGTGGATTTGTGTTTTTTTAGGTTGAGTTTTCTCCCTTGGATAACGAAAGACCTTAAGGCTTTTGGACCAATCAATTCACCAACTTGCTTTTGAGATTTTTACCCCGAACTACGAGGTTTTGATCCTAATCTTCTTTAAGATGGTACGTAGGCAATGGGTTTATCCATTCAAACACAAAATTGTAAATAATTTGTATATTCTCTTCTCATCTCCCCAATCATGTTTGCATAAACAAATTTTCACAAAATACCAACCTACCTTACAACAAGTGTGAAAGGGGCTCCCTAGGTGTACCTAGGATGTTTTGGGTGCTTAAAACCTTCCCATTGCATAATCAACCCTCTTACCCAGATCTCTGACATTTTTATTAGTTTTTGATTCTATAAAACTTCTCAGTTTTTGTTCGCTTTCTAACCTTTCCTTTGGATAAATAGAAGTGCGGTGGCGACTCGACTTGTATGGTTTACTTTTTATTTAGTCAATAAATCTAAAAGTAACGAATACCCCGCTACAGAAAAATGGTGACTCTGCAGGGGACATTTGCCTAGTGGGTTTTGCCTACTTTTCATTTTCTTGTATTGTATTGTATATTATTTTTGTGACATATTTTTGTGCAATTTGGGATTAGTGTATTGTATGTAATGATTGAATTGCTTGATATATTAATTGCTTGTATGCTTGGTGATCTTTGTGAGATGAGTTCTATACCCGAACTCGAGTGCACTTAGGATAAGAGAATGGCATAGTCTTGTTGACTTGTGTGGAGTTATTCCTTAGCAAGTTGACTTGCAAGCCCATTCACTTGGTGGAGGTCATGTTGGGATCAATAATGTCACACGAGTAGTCGTGGTTAGGCATTACTCTTTCCAATATAGACCTTAGAATCCAAGGACCTTAGTCTACCAAGCCCATCTTAGCCTATTTTTAGGACGTAGTGCGAAGGTTGTTCAAGTGTAAGATTTGATACGATTGTTACGCGATACTACACTCATAAGAGTCTCTCTTGAGAATATTTTTGGAATACGAGTAGTCGTTTATCCGATAATATCTGAAAGATGGGATGATGACTATGGGAACCTCTTGTAGAACATGTTTGGCAGGTTTAAACCCTAGTACACTCCCTTTTGGTGGTTCTTTACCGAGACTCCATGCTCGTGACTTGCAACAAACCCTTGATTCATGGTTGATCCGTTCTTGTATCCTTAATATCAATGGAACTTGGATGTTGATAAGGTGTAAACCATAATCCACCAAAATGGATGATTGATATTAAGGATGACTTGATCCATCCCATGACCTTTGTGTGGTGTGCTTTGCTTGATCCTTGAGTGTTATTGTTGCATCCATGCATTCATGCACCCATTTGCATCCATATCATCAACAATGAGAAAACTTTCAAGGAACTTAAGAGGTCTATTTGCAAATTTTCAGACATGGACAAACAAAGAAGGAATACGAAGAAGTACAGTTTCAGACAACCCGAATTGAAAGAGCTAAGGAATCTGACATCCTATGTATTAGATCCCTTGGGTTTCAAGGCTCGTCATGGGAAGCTTCTATCTATTCTGGATACTCAAGTGGAAGAAGGTTTGATGAGTGTATTAGTGCAGTCCTATGATCCCTTGTACCGTTGCTTCACATTTCCGGATTTCCAGCTTTTGCCCACGCTTGAGGAGTATGCCTATCTTATTGGTATACCTATCCTAGATCAGTTTCCGTTCAGTGGCTTAGAGAGGGTTCCTACTTCTCAAGAGATATTTGATATGTTGCATATAGATGAATCTCTGGTTGGTGCTCATATGACTACCAAAGGTGGAATTCAAGGTCTCCCTTCTCAGTTCCTCATTGCTCAAGCTACTTTGTATGGGAAGGCCATGAGTGAGGACGCCTTTGAGGCCATATTTGTACTTCTCATCTATGGCCTAGTGTTATTCCCCAACATCGACAAGTTTGTGGATGTGAACGCTATTAGGAATTTCTCTACTCTTAATCTCGTTCCGACTCTTTGGGTGACACTTATTTCTCTTTGCATATGAGGAATGAAAAGGGTGGTGGTACCATTATGTGCTGTTTGCCTCTGCTGTACAAGTGGTTTATTTCGCACTTGCCGCAGACGGTCGCCTTCAAGGAGAATAAAGGATGCCTACGGTGGTCCACAAGGCTTATGTCTCTCACTAATGATAATATCTTTTGGTACAACCCTGTATATGATGGTGTGCAGATTATCGACTCTTATGGTAAATTCTCCAATGTGCCTCTTTTTGGTACATGTGGTGGGATTAACTATAACCCTATTTTGGCACGTCGTCAGCTTGGGTTCCCCCTAAAGGATAAACCTAATAAAATTCTATTAGATGGTGTATTCTTTCAGAAGGGTAAAGATCCCCAAGGCTTGAAGGGAAGGATGGTCTGCGCTTGGTGCAAGATCCATAGGAAGGGAAGGAAAGAGCTTGGTCCGAAGAATTGTATAGCTTTGGAACCCTATACCTTGTGGGTAAGGAGGAGAGCTTCCGAGTACCTTATGCCTTATGAGTATCCAAGACCTACACCTTTGGTTGTGGCGGGGCCTTCAACCCTCCCTGACCAAGGAGTAGAGGAGTTGAGAGACGAAGATCGTTCGCGTGCCTGGACTTGTGAACAAGAGGAGTTACTTCAGCAGATTAGAGAGAAGGATGCTTTGATAGAGTTTCTTGAGCACCAGGTTATTGATTTTCCTGATGATATGGTGACTTCTCTTCCTCCTCAGTCTTCCAAGTTTTGGAAGAGGAAGTATGATTGACTCGCCAAAGAGAAGGTAGATATGGAGGCAGCCTTTGAGAGGGAGGTGAAGAGGCTTCGTGCAGCTTATCTTCCAGTCTCCAGAGCTTTAGACGATTGTTTCTAGGGTTCCATAGGATGTTCATTTTTCTTCCCTCTTGTATTGTATTTGGTTACCAAGACGATACTTCTTTGGTGTAAAAAAAAATATTTTCCAGATATGATTGATACGATATTTCCATATATGTCTAAATAATTAATATTTTCAAGATTTGCAAATAGGACTCAAAAGTTCCTCTGATAAATAAAATAAATCATATGCACAAGCATTGCATGCATCATGTGCATAAGCAGGTTTTGCTCCAGGCTTCTTGATTCAATGGTCTAACTCTGTGTTCTTCATTTATTTTGAAGACAAGCTGACTCACCGGTACTACACTCGAGCTAACACTTCAAGACTGATGGATCACTTAGAGCAAGAGAACCGTGAACTCAAGGAGGAAGTGGCCAGATTGACTGCCCTGATGGAGTCTTTCATGGCCGCCCAGAGCCAGTCGTCTCAAATTCCTTCAACTCCTCCCCAGAGGACAGTCATCTCTGAGATTGCCTCTTCGACAGTGCCTGCTGCCAGTGCCCACTTCGCGCCAACTGCTATGCCAGCCGGGTTTCCCTGGGGGATACCCGCAAACTTTGTTCCTGAGGGTCTTGCCCCAACATTTGCTTCTCTGCCGGCATCTAGCCTGGTCCTCGCCGTTCCACCTCCGGTCGTGCATACTATGCATAGAGTAGACGAAACCATCTACCACTCTGAGCCATCTGAGGGCCCGGACGTGTATGAAAAGATGGATGCAATTAATGATCAGTTTCTTGAGCTCTACAAGGAACTCAAAACTCTCAGAGGAAAGGACCTCTTTGGCAAGTCTGCTGCTGATCTCTGCGTAGTTCCGAATGTCAAAATCCCTGTAAAGTTCAAAGTACCTGACTTTGAAAAGTACAAGGGAAATACTTGCCCTCTCAGCCACTTGGTTATGTATGCGAGGAAGATGTTGACTCATACTGACAACGATCAGCTCCTTATTCATTATTTCCAGGACAGTCTGTCCAGTGCTGCCCTGAGATGGTATATGGGCTTGGACAGCGTGAACATTCGATCTTTCAATGACCTTGGCGAAGCTTTCATCAAGCAATACAAGTACAACGTGGATATGGCTCCCGATAGGGATCAATTGAGAGCCATGTCCCAGAAGGACAAGGAAACTTTCAAAGAGTACGCCCAGAGGTGGCGAGAGCTAGCTGCACAGATTGTGCCTCCGTTGGAAGAAAAAGAAATGACCAAGATCTTCCTGAAGACCTTGAGCTCATTTTATTATGAGCGGATGATTGCCTGTGATCCTTCTGATTTCACCGAGATGGTGAACATGGGGATGCGTTTGGGGGAAGGAGTCAGGGAAGGGTGCCTGACTAGAGAAGAAGGCCCTTCTGCCAAACGATATGGGGCGTTTGGAAAGAAGAAAGATGGCGAGGCACATGTTGTGACCTCCCATGTCAAATCTAGAAGACCCTCCGTGAGGAGGAAGACCGTGCGTCCCGCCGGTAATCAGCATCAAGTGGCTCACATAACACCTATTTTCAGAGATAATCAGCACTATCAACATAATAATAACCAACAACAGCAACATCAACAATATCAACAACAACAACACCGTCCTCAACAGCAGGCCTACCAGCCTCAAAACAATAATCAGACCAGTACAAGCTATGAGAGAAAGATGGTCACCTTTGATCCTATTCCCATGACCTACGCAAAGCTATATCCCTATTTGATAGAGAGGAAACTGATCACTCCACGCGACCCACCGGCTATACCTACCAATCCTCAGTGGTGGTATAAGCCCGAGCTACATTGTGTTTATCATTCCAGTGCCCTCGGACATGACGTGTTAAATTGCTACCCGCTGAAGACCAAGGTTCAAGACCTTGAGAGAAGTGGTATCTTTTGTTTCGAGGACGTAGGTCCCAATGTGAAGAAGAACCCATTGCCCGAGCATGGGAAATCTGCTGTCAACATGGTCCAGGGATGCCCTGGTAAATATAAGGTCAAATATGTCAGCCACATTCAACAATCATTGGTCGAGATGCACAGAGTGTTGTGTGAATACACTCACTATGAGCACGACCATGACAAATGCCGTGTCTGCACTGTCAATCAGAGGGGATGTCGCCAAGTCCGTAAAGACATCCAAGAAATGCTGGATGAAGGTGTAATTGAAATACTTCAGAATCACGATGTAGATGATGAAGTCAATGTGATATCTCCAGAATTTCGGATCCCAGAGCCTGTTGTCATCCGATATGATGGCAGCAAACAGAATGCTTCTCCCTCTTTGATAATTAAACCAGTTGGCCCTGTGCCATATTCTTCTGATAAGGCGGTCCCATATCGTTACAATGTTGTGGCATTGGAAGATGGCAAGGAGGTGCCCCTGCCCTCTACCTCTGTCGTTAATATCGCTGATGTCAGCGGCCTGACCCGCAGTGGTCGTGTTTTCTCGGCTCCGTCGAAACCCCAGGCCGACACCAGAAGGGCCGATGTTGCTGATTGTGTTGTGCGCCCAATTGGAAGTGTTGTTATTGCTCTGAATCCGGAACTTGTTGCTAATAAACCTGCCACCGTCGTAAGAACTCCTGTCTCTGCTGGCCAGAATGGCACCATGAAAGAAGACTGTGATGAGATGTTGAGGCTCATCAAGAGGAGTGAATACAACATTGTAGATCAGCTTCTACAAACGCCATCAAAGATCTTTGTGCTATCTTTGCTAATGAATTCAGAACCACACCGTGAAGCTCTGCAGAAGGTGTTAGATGTGGCGTATGTAGATCATGATGTCATAATAGAACAGTTCGATAGTATTATTATAAACATTACCTCTTGTAACAATCTGAGTTTCTGTGATGCTGATCCCCTCGAGGGAAGAGACCACAATTTGGCACTTCACATATCTATGAGCTGCGAGGATGATGCCATGTCTAATATGCTGGTAGACATTGGATCATCACTGAATGTGTTTCCAAAATCCACTCTGGCCAGATTGTCATACCAGGGGCCTCCCATGAGGCTAAGTGGAGTGGTGGTAAAAGCTTTTGATGGATCCCGCAAAATAGTGATTGGAGAGGTTGAACTCCCAGTCAAGATTGGACCAAGTGATTTCCAGATCACTTTTCAGGTCATGGATATCCACTCATCATATAGCTCCGTGACATCCACCCTACACCAGAAATTGAAATTAGTCAAGAACAAAAAGCTGGTGGTGGTAGGGGGAGAGAAGGCTCTCTTGGTTAGCCATCTGTCTTCCTTTTCTTATATAGACGCTGAGGATGAAGTTGGGACTCCGTTCTAAGCTTTATCTATTGCTGAGCCTTCTAAGAGAAAAACTTCTTCATTTGCGTCCTACAATAATGCTAAGTTGGCCATTGAGCATGGCACAGCTACTGGTTTAGGGCAAATGATCAAGATGGAAGACAATAAATCCCTTGCTGGCATAGGGTATTCTTCTGGCACTTTCAACAAGCGTGGGCTGTTTCAGAGTGGTGGATTCATCCACACCGTCCAAGACGAAGAAGCTGCTGCTATTGTGGAAGAGGATGCAGAGGAAGATTCTTGCCACTTTGTCATCCCTAGAGGCGTCTGCAATAATTGGGTCGCTGTTGATGTTCCGACGATTGTCCACAAGTCAACGTAATATTCATTTTGTTAAAAAATCCTTCTCCCATGCCAAAAGGAGGAGTGGTGACATTGTTGGCTCATAAATACAATGATATTTCATTCAATAAATTCATGTTAAATGTTTGTTTTTCCAAATTATTTTCACTTTTTGCTCTTTTGCATGAAATTGGTGATCACATAAAACCTTAAAAATAGAATAAAATCAATCTTTTCATCTGCATAATGATTTTCCTTGTTTGAATTCTGAAACCTCTTTATATCCAAAATCATTATGCTTGTTGATCGAACCCATTGAACATAATGATCCAACACCATCTCCAAACTTTGAGTTCCCTGTATTTGAGGCAGAAGAAGATGATGTTGAAGAAATTCCTGACGAGATTACCCGTCTACTTGAGCAGGAAGAGAAGATCATTCAGCCACATCTTGAGAATATGGAAACAGTCAACTTGGGGTCTGAGGATTGTGTGCGAGAAGTGAAGATTGGGGCACTCCTGGAAGAATCTGCAAAAAAGGGGTTGATTGAGTTGCTACGAGAATATGTCAACGTCTTTTCCTGTCATATAAAGACATGCCTGGTCTGGATAATGATATCGTGCAACATTTCCTTCCTTTGAAGCCTGAGTGCGTGCCTGTGAAGCAGAAGCTCAGAAGAACTCATCCTGACATGGCAGTGAAGATTAAAGAAGAAGTTCAGAAGCAAATTGATGCGGGGTTTCCTGGTGACTTCTACATATCCTCAATGAGTGGCCAATATTGTGCTCGTGCCTAAGAAAGATGGAAAAGTCCGAATGTGTGTGGACTATAGAGACTTGAATAAAGCTAGTCCAAAAGATGATTTCCCTCTACCACATATTGATATGTTGGTAGATAATACAGCTAAATTCAATGTCTTCTCATTTATGGACGGATTTTCCGGATATAATCAAATTAAGATGGTACCCGAGGATATGGAGAAGACAACATTCATCACACCTTGTGGAACATTCTATTATCGAGTGATGCCCTTGGGTTTGAAGAACGCCGAAGCAACGTATCAACGAGCTATGACTACCTTGTTTCATGATATGATGCACAAAGAGATCGAGGTATACGTTGATGATATGATTGCGAAGTCGAGAACGTGAGTTGAACATGTAGAGCACTTGTTGAAGCTTTTTCAGCATTTGAGGAAGTACAAACTCCGTCTGAATCCTAACAAGTGCACATTTGGAGTCCGTTCCGGCAAGTTATTGGGCTTTATTGTCAGTGAAAGAGGTATTGAAGTTGATCCTGCCAAGGTCAAAGCAATACAAGAGATGCCTGCACCCAAAATTGAGAAGCAAGTCCGAGGGTTTCTTGGCCGCTTGAATTACATTTCCAGATTTATATCCCACATGACTGCCACATGTACGCCGATATTCAAGCTCCTCTAGAAAGATCAGCATCATGATTGGACCGAGGATTGCCAGAAAGCCTTCGACAGTATTAAAGAATATTTGTCCGAGTCTCCGATTCTGTCTCCGCCTGTGGAAGGGAGACCTTTAATTATGTATCTGATAGTTCTTGAAGACTCAATGGGTTGTGTCCTTCGTCAGCAAGACGAATCAGGGAAGAAAGAGCATGCCATCTATTATTTGAGTAAGAAGTTCATTGATTGCGAGTCTCGATACTCAATGCTTGAGAAGACATGTTGTGCTTTGGCTTGGGCCGCTAAGCGCTTACGCCAGTATATGTTGAATCATACGACTTGGTTGATATCCAAAATGGATCCAATCAAGTATATCTTTGAGAAGCCTGCTTTAACTGGGAGGATTTCCCGTTGGCAGATGCTGTTGTCTGAGTATGATATTGAGTATCAAGCTCAGAAAGTTATTAAAGGTAGTATCTTGGCCGACCACTTGGCACATCAACCAATTGAGGATTATCAGCCAGTTCAATATGACTTTCTAGATGAGGAGATTCTGTATTTGAAAATGAAAGATTGCGATGAGCCTACGCTCGATGAAGGGCCAGAACCTGGTTCCCGATGGAGCATGGTATTTGATGGCGCTGTAAATCAATATGGAAATGGTATTGGGGCAGTGATTATTACTCCTCAGGGCACACATTTTCCTTTTACAGCAAGGCTAACTTTCAAATGCACGAATAATATGGCGGAGTATGAGGCCTGTATTATGGGATTGGAAGAGTGTATTGATCTTAGGATCAAGCATCTTGACGTTTATGGTGATTCGGCCCTTGTTGTCAATCAGATTAAGGGTGAATGAGAAACGAGTCAGCCTGGCCTCATCCCATATAGAGATTATGTAAGGAGGATTTCAATGTTCTTTACCGAGGTTGACTTCCATCATATTCCGCGAGATGAGAATCGGATGGTGGATGCACTTGCTACACTTGCTTCGATGATCGTGGTGAGACTCTGGAATGAAGTTCCCAATATCACTGTGATGCGCTTGGACAGACCAGCTCATGTATTTGCAGTAGAGGAGGTGCAGGATGATAAGCCATGGTATTATGACATCAAGTGTTTTCTTCAGAGTCAGATTTACCCACCTGGGGCATCTGTTAAAGATAAGAAGACTTTGAGGAGACTATCTGGAAGTTTCTACCTCAATGATGATGTGCTTTATAAGAGAAACTTTGACATGGTTTTGCTCAGATGCATGGATAGACACGAAGCAGACCTGTTAATGACCGAAGTCCATGAGGGTTCATTTGGTACTCATTCCAATGGACACGCCATGGCCAGGAAGATGTTGAGAGCAGGATACGATTGACTGACAATGGAGTCTGACTGCTACAAATATGTGAAGAAATGCCACAAGTGTCAGATTTATGCAGACAAGATTCATATTCCCCCGACACTTCTGAATGTGATTTCATCACCATGCCCTTTCTCTATGTGGGGAATTGACATGATTGGCATGATAGAGCCAAAAACGTCCAACAATCACAAATTTATTCTCGTAGCAATTGATTACTTCACTAAGTGGGTTGAAGCGGCATCGTATGCAAACGTGACCAGGCAGGTGGTTGTGAAGTTTATTAAGAATCAACTCATATGCCTTTATGGTGTGCCAGATAAGATAACTACTGATAATGGATCTAACTTGAACAACAAGATGATGAAAGAGTTGTGTAGCGAGTTCAAGATATCACATCATAATTCTTCTCCTTATAGACCTAAGATGAATGGGGCTGTTGAAGCTACTAATAAGAACATTAAGACGATTATCCAGAAGATGGTTGTTACATACAAAGATTAGCATGAGATGCTGCCATTTGCTTTGCATGGTTATCGTACATCCGCCCGCACTTCAACAGGGGCAACCCCTTTCTCTCTTGTTTACAGCATGGAGGTTGTGCTCCAAGTAGAGGTGGAGATCCCATCAATGGGAGTCTTGATGGAAGCCAAGTTGACTGATGCTGAATGGGTCCAGAGTCATTATGACCAACTAAATCTGGTAGAAGAGAAGAGATTGACTGCCATGTGCCATGGTCAGTTATATCAGCAGAGGATGAAGAAAGCCTTTGATAAGAAGGTCAAACCTCGTGTGTTTCGAGAAGGTGACCTCGTGCTCAAGAAAGTTTTGTCTTTCGCGCCCGATTCCAGGGGCAAGTGGACTCCAAACTATGAAGGTCCATATGTTGTTAAGAGAGCTTTTTCAGGCGGTGCTTTGATACTTACAACCATGGATGGGGAGGATTTCACTCGTCTTGTGAATTCAGATGTAGTCAAGAAATACTTCGCCTAAAATAAAAACAGAATAGCTTGCTAAGTTGATAACCCGAAAGGGCGGCTTAGGCAAAAATGAGCATCTCGGCGGATTGAAAACCAGGAAGGGCGGTCCAGGAAAAAGTTAGAGACATAAAAGAAAAATGTACATCCTGCTAGATTGAATACCTCACCCTGGGGAAATCTAGGCAAAACTTAGGGATTTGGCAAGTAACTGCATCCTGACAAGACTTTGCTTCTACAACCATCTTCTGTCAAAGAATCTCGCTCAGTCATTGTCAACTGTAGCTTCAAATACATCGGATTCAGAGTTGGTGGAGAAATGGCCATTAAGTTCAATGTAGCCCGTTTCCAATATACATCACCAATTTCAAATTTGTAAAGATCCATGGAGTCTTGCCATTTGCAGACTACCATTCCATCAAATAAATTTGAGCCTTTATCTAATTCTTTGCACTCTTATTTGTTTCTATTCAACAAATATTTTGCATGTTTTAATTGATAAATATCATTGTTTTAAATAAATAAAATTTTCATAAATTGTTTTTTAACAAAGTGAGCATTCACAATGACAAAAAGGATAATTGGGACATCTTCAGTGCTCTCCCAAGGATAGTATGATCTCCAAAAGGGTAAGATATTTGTTCATATTCCCAGCATGCCTGTATCCTCTTCATTTATCCTTCAGGTTGTCTCCTCCGTGAGCACAGAAGAAAGTTGTACATCCCACCAGATCCCCAGAGAGTTTGGAGTTTTGGATGTGGCCTTAATCTTCTAATTCCCTAGAGAGTCTGAGACGAGCATTTGTGTTATCAATTATATGGTTGTCATCCATGGGTTTGGGTAGATCTAAAATCCCTTATAAATTGATAAATTGATATGCTATGAGCAGGGAATCTCCGACATGATAGGAATTCTCAACATTGGATTTGTAGCTTCTCCCCTGTGGACTCGTATACATTAATCTCCAGTAATATGCAGTTTGCTCATCCTCAACAGGTTTGCTCCCACTCTAGTACCCGGTTCAGTTATCAGCGGTGCTTCCCTAGTGGAATTACCTGATCAGAGCCCGTTTATTGTTTCCTCCTGAGCAGAGTATATGATGAAAATATTTATCTTTCCATCCACAGCGGAGTGATTGGTTCTCCTCTCCCTGCGGAGATCATTTGTTTCCTGATATTTGTTGCCCCATCAGATTGGATGTCCTCCAGTGGGCCTGGCTTTCTCTTCTGAGATGTAGCACCGGGTGTTTGTCCATTGATCCCTGGACTTGTTTGTGTTAAATATGTCTGTTTGTCAGCATTTATCATACATAAACCACACATATACATGCATAATTGTAACATTCAGATATTCATGTTGCATTCTTTGCCATATATCTTTGTTGTTGTCTCCTTCTATTTGGTGAAGCATATTTCCCCAAGAAGATGTTTGTGTCTGATCTCTCCACTTAGAGTGAACCCCATAGGCAAAAAGCGTCGACCCTTTCTTCTATATTCCCCACTGAGTTATGACCTCGTGGATGATTATCATTTCTGTTTCCTCCCAAAAATATATATTGGGATGGAATTACTCCCATGAGTTATATCCTCATTGGGTTGAGTCTTGTTTCATTGTGTCACTCTAGTTTGTTCCTAGATTGACTACTCTCGCTATCTTCCTTGTACTTCCCCGCAGTTTAGATGAATGATTGCTCAGTAACCAGTAATTGTCCATCTTTTCCCCCAGCGGAGTTGTCTGGCCTTCTACCCAGTAACCGGTAGTTGTAAGTCCTATTTCTGTGGTTTTCTACCCTCATACCGGTAGTTGTAAACCCCATTTTATCCCCTTGCAGAGGTAACCCTTGATTTTGTTCATCCTAACCGATGATAGTTACTCTCTTCCGTGGTTTTCTACCCAGTAACCGGTAGATGTAATCCCCTCTTTGTTGGTTATCTTTATCCAATATTCGGTATTGATATTCCTTCTTCTTGAGTATATCTCCCAGTAACCGATGATATATCTCCTGGATCATTGCTTTCGCCAATGTATCCCCAGCGAGTCATCTCTCATTTACCCTTTGTTGGTAATGATTGTTTCTCTCCTTGTTTGGTCATCATTTTATACCCAATATTCGGTATCCCAATGTCCTTACTTTTCGGTCGATTTATCCTTCATTAACCCAGTAACCGGTTGTGGATAATCTTCCATGCGAGTATGTTATCTACGTTGTGACGGTAATAGATAATATATCTCATGCACTCTTCAGTCAAATTCTTTTCTTCCCCATTCGAGTAAGATTCGTATTTCATTATGGAATCGAATGTCCATCCTATGATCGAGTTTGCTTTTTTTTAGCCCTCCTTTCGGATGATGAGTGTTTTGGAAACATTCCCCAATTCACGCCTGGTTGGTCACCTATTATATGCCCAGTAACCGGTATCCCTGGTGTTCCTTCCTCTCTGCTCCTTAATATGACTTTTATCCCCTGTGGAGTCAGATTTTTCTGAGTTGAAATATACCTTCTTAGGTCTTCCTCGGATTTTTGGATGATTGATATCTCTCACCCTTATACGGTCTTAGATATTCATTCTCCCCGAGCATGTTGTCCTCCCATCCTTATATCGGTGTCTTGATCACATGTCTCCTTGAGCTTATTGCCCAATAGCCGGTAATACCTCATTTGTTGTTTCCTCAGCTGAGTCCTTTGTGGACATTCCCAGGTTGAGTTCCTTTGGTGGGTTTTTCCCCATCTTAGTCCGGATTTCTATCCGAAGTTTCCTTTATGGATAGTTTTGTTGTATTGGCATATTCCCCAATACACGCATCTTTGAGTTAGCTCGGATCTTTCCATTGATTTATTTTCGTGGAATCCTTCTCGCGTCTCTCAACAAGTTTTAAGTCGTGACCTGCTCACGCATTTTTATTTCCTTTTACTCCCTAGTGAGTTTCTAGAGTCTCTGTCCCATTGAGTGTATTGCTCATGCGGATTTTCAGTTTCTCCTGATTTCTTTTTCCTTTGTGGATACATATCACCACAGAGTGTTACCTTTTGCATACATACATTTGCATCATGAGGTCTCTTAGGGACCAAAATTCGTCTCTTTGTTATTATTTAAGCCCATTATACCTCGTCGAGACGAAGATTTTAACCTTCATATCTCCGGCTAGAATGACCTTAAATAGGGGCATCTGAAAGACCCCAATTTTGACCCTAAGATCCCTCATGGCATCATAACATTGCATTTGTATCTTGCTTCAAGGATCATAGCATCTTGGATCCTAACCTTTGGGTGGGAACACTTTTGAGTTGGTTTGAGATCACCAAGCATGCTGGAATTATATATTATTGCTTTTATTCTTTTGTTTACTAACCAAAAGCAAAAAAATATGTCACTAACATCTTTTGTTTGTAGCTTGAGCAGTCACAAGATCTTAAGCTTCTAGGAGATTCTATACTCATTGATATGGCTAGGTGAAGATGAAAGCATGCATGGCAATGGTTCCCTAAGCTCTAATCCATAAAATGTGCCTCCCAAGTATCTCAATTCACCATTTTTATCAAAGGAAACCAAAGGGTTTGAGGCTTGTTTCCCAAGGAAACCCTAATTCATTTGTGCATCAACTGTGCCTTGCTCATGAAGCAACCTCAACCCATGATCAAATACCATCAAGGGAAGTTCTTTCATTCATCATTCCATTCATATTAGGGCTTATTTGAGTGTACTCAATCATCAATTCATCAATATTTGAGGTATGGACTTGAGAAGTTGATTAGTCAATTCATCTGACTATTGTGAAATACACTAAGACCTAACTTTTGATGTGTTTGTCAAATGGGGATGACCCCAAGTGAAAACATGTTCTTAAGGACCATATGAACAACTTTCATGTTCATCAAAAATTGATTTGAAACTTGGAAGGTCATCATCAATTTCAAGACATTATAGGTCATTTTGACTGAAACCCTAATTTTGGGTCAACTTCCCAAGGACATAACTCAACTAATGTTTCATTATTTTGAGGTGGGATCAAATGCATTGGAACTTTTAATATGTCTACTTAATTTGTTATGTTGAACAAATATTCATAATCCTAAAATAAATACATGTGATAATGCAAAACATTATAGGTCACTTTGGACCAAAGGCATTGAAATGTGAAAAAGTCCAACTTCAAGTGCCCATAACTTCCTCATAAAAAATCAAAATGATGCAAAATATAAGTCCAAATTGATTGTCTTGAAGCGATCTACAATTTTGATGTTGAAGGGTTAATCATTTGGAGCTTGCTTCATTGAAACAAAAGGGTTTGAAGTTTGGCCATTTTTGAAATTTTCACATACACATGTTTTGCACCTTACACTTCATGATCAATTTTCACCAATTTCCAAATTTCAAATGAAGTTTTGGTCAACATAAAAACTGATCCTCATGCCAAGAGCTTTCCAACCATTACCCATAAGGCTATGTTTCATTTTTGGAAATGCCATTTTCAAAGAGAAGAAACAATGAGGTGCATTTTTTGAAACCATTTGAAAACACATTGCATGAGCTGATTACATCCATTTTGCACATCCATTCCATCTATATCAGCTTGCCAAACCAAGTGGAATTGGGCCCTTCATGCCCCTGTACAGGCCCATGCATGGAGGCCCTTTCCATCCATGCACGTGCATTGCTCATGTATGCAGTTACATTTTGCTATAAATAATGGTCCAAGGCTTCATGATTTCGCAACCTAAGGGCACCTGTTATGCTGCAAGAATCTCTTCATAACCACACTTAATAGAACTCACTCTTTCTTTTAAATTTTTCAGATATGAATTTCAATTGCCTTGATTGATTTTCTAGATCTATAGTTCCTAAACCTTGCTCATCTTCATCACTAGACTACACTGCAAGCAAAAGCATCAAAGAATCATGCTCTCAAGCTCTTCATTTCAGAGGTTTACATCATAACTTATCTTCTTCGAATCTCCTTGTATATAGCTTATTTCTTACATTTGTTGGGTTGTCTGAAGTCCTCTCAACAGAGGCAATTGTTTGGTGCTTTGAATTTTTAAATTCCATCAAGTTTCAGTTGAACACCCCAAATTTCAACCTCTGATTTCTTTCTCCATGGAAGTCTAAAGTGGAATTGGTTGGTACAGGGGTGATGTGCATCACCCCAACTTTCATTTGATATAAGGATCGTGGCATTTGATGAAGTTTTGATCTCTGCAACTTTCACCGACGCCGGAGGTCTTGCCGAAGAAAGTAGTGGTGTACACCACCGTCTGTTTTCCAGATTAAATCATGGGCACACGATCTCGTTTCCAGATTAGATCTGAACCATTCCATGTTATGACTTTTTTAAAGGCTGTGTGTTATGCATTGACTCACGTGTTTGGTAGGCGCGCGCTATGATCCACATGATGCGCCAGCTCAATTAATGAGCTCAATCCAACGCCTCACATTTTTTCACATTTTTAATTTCTGATTTTAATTTTAATTTATTTATTTTATTCCATTTCATTTCAAAAAATCACATCTCACTCATTATTGGTCCAAAATATGTGAGACCAATTGCATTTTTCTTCTTTTAATTTCTAGTTTCTAAAACTGATTTTTAATATTATTTTTTTTATAATTTGATATTTTTTATGAATTTTCTCTTTTCTGGTTGTTTTTAATTCATTTTAAATAGTTTTTGATATTCAAAAAATACAAAAATATTTTCTTAACCTCTTTGAATGATGATGGATCTATGAAAAATATTCTCATCAATTTATTAATTGATTTGAGATTTATTTGAGATTTTAATTCAATTAGGTTATTTTTATGCATTTTTAATTGATTAAAAATAGTTTCTGACTTCTAAAAATGCTGAATTTTTTTTGTCAAACTTTGTTTGACCTTGTTGAACTTGGGATGATTCACTTGGACTTTTCAAAGTTGATTTGAAGTGAATTTGAAGTTTGACCTTTAATTGATTATTTTAATTCAAGTATAATTTTAATTTTGAAAAATACCAAAAATATTTTATTTGTTTCTTGACTTCTAATCTTCATTTTACTTCTATTTATTAATGTTTGACCTTGATTTCATGTATCTTTGGTCAATGTATGTTGGTTACCTCATTTGATTTCCATTAATGCACTTTATTATTCATTTTTTTCTTCTTCTTCTTCTTTTTCTTTTTTGATCAATGAGTTAAAGATTGGTGGTTAGCCTTGATGTATATGAGGTTTAACCTTCCTTGATTCAAATCTAATTCATCTTGATCCAGAGATCAAGTGAATGGCTTCGCATTAAGGATAGGTTGCTTCCTAATCAAGAAAAGAACCTAAATCAAAACAAGATCATTTCTCATCTTCTTTTGGCATGACAAGTTGTAGGAGCTTGATTCACTAATCAAGATCTCTAACTTGTGTTGTTGCCTACATTTTATTGACCGGTCTCAAATAGGTGTGACTACTATATTAGTCCACTTACGATTGCTTAACATAGCGCTAAATTGCCTTATGGCACACTAATACTAACCATTAACCATTAACATTTAATTCTTGCACTTTACATTTATGCAATTTACTATTCTTGTACATATTATTGATTTGCTTTTGCCCTTTGCTCATTTGAGCACATGTTTATGTTAATGCAATTTGTCTTTTGCTCATTTGAGCACATAATTGTGTATATACTATTGTGCTTGTGTTCTGTTTTCATTGTTGTGAACCAATTTCAAATGGACAAAATGACTTAGACTTTAGGACATTCCCTATGCAAAATGGAGTCAAAGAGCAACTAGGCCTTAGGCCTTTAGAGTGCTATAAAAGTCAAAGAGCAACTAGGTCTCCTGCCCTTAGAATGCTTAATATTGAAGAGGAATTGAAAGGACCTATTCTCTAAACTCCTTCTTGTCCATTCTTTGTTTGCATTATAGAACTTTTTAATGTGTGTGTTCTTATGCTAGGGATTCCAATTTGAGCCTAAGTAAAGAACCATTGTCATGAGCTTCTAAAGAGAGAGATCTAAATGATATTGGAGGATTCCTAAGAGCTTTGATTGTATGCTTGATTGCTTGAGTATTTGCTTATTTGCTTGCTTATTCCAAAGGATGGGAGCTACTTGGATCATCAATATGATCTCAAGAGGGGAACTCCATTTGTGGTCTTACTTCTTTTCCTTCATCTCTTGTATGCTTAAGACTTAGCCATTATTCTTCTTCCCTCCACTCTAACCCAAGCCAAAACTTTTGTGCAAACATTAACACTTCTTTTCAAACATTAGAAACCTAAGCATTATGCTTTTGATTTTCAAACTTTCTTTTCATAACACTTATTTTGAATTGAATCTTTAAGTCAACTTTAACCATGTTTTGTAAATACTTTTCATTGGTAAATATAAATCATTCAAATGTCTTGTGGTTTCAATGGCAACTTCTTATTAAAACCTTTTCATAACCTTTAGCTATTAGGTTTGAGTTATCCTTGAGGTAGATATAATACTCACCTATATCCTTAGTGATGGATAATGAGTCTTCCATGCTTATTATAGGGTTAACCCCTCACTAGCACGTTGAAGCTATCCTCACATAGTGGATTTGTGTTTTTTTAGGCTGAGTTTTCTCCCTTGGATAACAAAAGACCTTAAGGCTTTTGGACCAATCAATTCACCAACTTGCTTTTGAGATTTTTACCCCGAACTACGAGGTTTTGATCCTAATCTTCTTTAAGATGGTACGTAGGCAATGGGTTTATCCATTCAAACACAAAATCGTAAATAACTTGTATATTCTCTTCTCATCTCCTCAATCATTTTTGCACAAACAAAGTTTCAAAATATACCAACCTACCTTACAACAAGTGTGAAAAGGGCTTCCTAGGAGTACTTAGGATGTTTTGGGTGCTTAAAACCTTCCCATTGCATAACCAACCCCCTTACCCAGATCTCTGACATTTTTATTAGTTTTTGATTAGATAAAACTTCTTGGTTTTTGTTCGCTTTCTAACCTTTCCTTTGGATAAATAGAAGTGTGGTGGCGACTCGACTTGTATGGTTTACTTTTGATTTAGTCAATAAATCTAAAAGTAACGAATACCCCGCTACAGTGTTGATTAAAGTGATTTGAATAAAGCTAGTCAAAAAGATGATTTCTCTCTGCCACACATTGATATGTTGGTAGACAATACAACTAAATTCAAAGTCTTTTTGTTTATGGACAAATTTTCCGGTTATAATCAGATCAAGATGACACCTGAAGATATGGAGAAGACCGCATTCATTACACCTTAGGGAACATTATTTTATCGAGTGATGTCCTTCGGTTAAAAAATGTTAGTGCAATGTACCATAGAGCTATGGCCACTCTTTTTCATGATATGATGCATAAAGAGAACGAAGTTTATGTTAATGATATGATTTCTAAGTCAAGTGATGAAGAAGAGCATGTTGAGCATTTGTTGAAGTTATTCCAGCTCTTGAGGAAGTATAAACTCCACTTGAATCCCAATAAATGTACTTTTGGTGTTCAGTCTCGTAAATTGTTGGGCTTTATTGTCAGCGAGAAAGGTATTGAGGTTGATCCTGCCGAGGTCAAAGCAATACAAGAGATGCCTGGGCCAAAAACTGAGAAGCAAGTTAGAGATTTTCTCGGTCGCTTGAACTATATCTCAAGATTTATATCGCATATGACTGCCCCATGTGCGCATATATTCAAGCTTCTTCGGAAAGATCAGTCTTGTGATTGGACCGAGGATTACCAGAAAGCTTTTGATAGTATCAAAGAGTATCTGCTTGAGCCTCAGATTCTATCTCCTCCTGTTGAAGGAAGACCTTTGATCATGTATTTGACTGTGCTTAAAGAAAGTATGGGCCGTGTTCTTGGTCAGTAAGATGAATATGGGAAGAAAGAATATGCAATTTACTACCTTAGTAAGAAGTTCACTGACTGTGAGACTCAGTATTCTATGTTTGAGAAGACATGCCGCGCATTGGCTTGGGCTGCTAAGCGTCTACCCCGGTATATGTTGAATCATACTACTTGGTTGATATCCAAAATGGATCAAATCAAGTACATTTTTGAAAAGCCTGCTTTAACTGGGAGAATTGCCCGTTGGCAGATGCTATTATATGAGTATGATATTGAATATTGATCTCAAAAAACTATTAAAGGTAGTGTCTTGGTTGACCATTTGGCTCACCAACCCATTGAAGATTATCAGTCAGTGCAATATGATTTTCTTGACAAAGATATTTTGTACTTGAAGATGAAAGATTATGATGAACCATTGCTTGAAAAAGGGCCAGAACCTGGTTCCCTTTGGGGCATGATATTTGATAGAGCTGTTAATTCATACGGTAATTGCATTGGGGCAGTGATTATAACTCCTCAAGGCACTTATTTTCCGTTTATAGCTAGATTGACCTTAAAATGTACAAACAATATGGTTGAATATGAAGCTTGCATTATGGGGCTCGAAGAAGCCATTGATCTCAGAATTAAATATATTGACGTCTATGGAGATTTAGCTTTGGTTGTGAATCAAATCAAAGGTGAATGGGAGACAAATCGACCCGGTTTGATACCGTACAAATATTATGTGAGGAGGATATCAACTTTCTTCACAAAGGTTGAGTTTCATCATATTCCTCGGGATGAAAATCGAATGGCAGATTCTCTTGCAACTTTGGCTTCAATCATCGTGGTGAAATTTTTGAATGAAGTTCCTAATTTGACTGTGATGCGTCTTGATAGGCCAGCTCATATATTTGCCATTGAAGAAGTCAAAGATGAAAATCCATGGTATTATGATATCATGTGTTTCCTCCAAAGTCATATTTACCCGTCTGGGGCATCTTTCATAGATAAGAAGACTTTGAGAAAGTTAGCTGGAAATTTCTACCTGAATGGTGATGTAATTTATAAGAGAAATTTCGATATGGTTTTGCTCAGATGTGCGGATCGACACGAAGCAGACCTGTTGATGACTGAAGTCCATGAAGGTTCCTTTGGTACTCATTCCAATGGACATGTTATGGAAAAGAAGATGTTGAGAGCAGGTTACTATTGGCTAATGCAATCTGATTGTTGGAAGTTTGTGAAGAAATGCCATAAGTGTCAAATAATGCAAATAAGATTCATTTTCCTCCGACACTATTAAACGTCATTTCTTCCCCATGGCCCTTCTCCATGTGGGGAATTGATATGATTGGTATGATTGAGCCCAAAGCATCGAATGGACATCGTTTCATTTTGGTGGCTATTGATTACTTGACAAAGTGGGTTGAAGCGGCATCGTATGCAAATGTGACAAAGTAAGTGGTAGTCCGGTTTATCAAGAATCAGATTATATGCCGTTATGGCGTGCCAAGAAAGATCATTACTGATAATGGATCGAACTTAAACAATAATATGGTGGAAGCTCTTTGCAAAGACTTCAAGATCGGACATCATAATTCTTATCCCTACAGACCTAAGATGAATGGGGTTGTTGAAGCTGCAAACAAGAACATTAAGAAGATCATTCAGAAGATGGTTGTGACATACAAAGATTGGCATGAGATGCTCCCATTGGCTTTGCATGGGTACCGTATATCCATCCACACTTCAACAGGGGAAAACCATTTCTCTCTTGTATATGGCATGGAAGTTGTGCTCCCCGTGGAAGTTGAGATCCCATCATTGCATCTTTTAATGGAAGCCAAGTTGACAGAAGTTGAGTGGTGTCAGACCAGATATAACCAGCTGAATTTG
Organism: Lathyrus oleraceus; assembly: GCF_024323335.1. Taxonomy (NCBI): domain Eukaryota; kingdom Viridiplantae; phylum Streptophyta; class Magnoliopsida; order Fabales; family Fabaceae; genus Lathyrus; species Lathyrus oleraceus. The sequence goes on from NC_066582.1 coordinate 365,915,973, forward strand.
ATTGAAGAGAAGGGATTGACTACCATGTGTCATAGTTAGTTATATCAATAGAGAATCAAGAAAGCTTTTGATAAGAAGGTCAAGCCTTGTGTGTTCCGAGAAGGTGACCTTGTGCTCAAGAAGATTTTATCTTTCAAACCTGATTCTATAGGCAAGTGGACTCCTAATTATGAAGGCTCACATGTTGTTAGGAGAGCATTTTCAGGTGCGCATTGATTTTAACAAATATGGATGGTGAAGAGTTCACCCGTCTTGTGAATGCCGATGCAGTCAAGAAATACTTCACCTAAAAAAAAGAAAAGAACGGCTCGTTAAGTTGAAAACTCGAAAGGGCGGCTTAGGAAAAAATGAGCGTCTCGGTGGATTGAAAACCCGAAAGGGTGGTCCAGGCAAAAGTTAGAGACATAAATATAGAAAATTTATCCCGGTAGATTGAGTACCCAACCTTGGGGAAATCTAGGAAAAATTTAGGGATTATGGCAAGTAACTGCATTTAGCTAGTCCTGATTATTGAAGTAGTTTTGAATAGTCATTTGGTTCTGACTCGTCATTCTCAACCAAAGACAAGCATAATGGATTTTGAAGTTGAAAGGGAGAGTAGTGATCATTGTAATCAATGTAGCCATTTTCCATATAAATTACCATTTGCAAACTTTGTAAAGATCCATGGAGTCCCGCTATTTGCGGATTACCATTATATTAAATAAAGTTGAGCTTTTATCCAATTATTTCTATTCTTATTTGTTTCTGTTTTAAAATTGAAATTTTATGATGATAATTTTGAAATAAATAAATCAATGAATAATCATTTTTCTTAAAATAATAAGGCATTTACTTTAAGTGTAATCGATTTCAAAAAGGAACGACAACAACAATCTCAAGGACGGTAAGTCTGAATGTGTGAAGCATCTGTTTGGTGACTTTATCCTCCCCAACAATCCATCATTCATCCCCAACATGGTTGATAAGTTTCTCCTAGAGTGAGCTATCATCCCTGTTGTACCCCAAAATTTGCCCTCCCTTCTCTCACCTATGCATCCAATCACTTGATCAGGAGATGACTTGCATACATTCATAATTCATCCACATGCATCATTTATCATGGATTCAGAAGAAACTTGGGCTCATAAAGCTAGGGTTTATATAGATATCAAAGTTCAAGGGCATGGTCTAATCACATCATCAGCATAGGGGATGTGAAACCCTAATGATGGTGGTGAAGGTTTGATTTCAACAAAGGTATGGCCAGATAGTGTAGGGCCTTCAAAGCCCTAATTCCTCAAGCATGACTTCATGGAGCTTCCCCAGGCTTTATCTTGGTCTCCAAAGCCCTAATCAGAAGATGGGGAATCAGATGAACTTAGTGGCTTCATTGTGAATTCATGACCTTTCAATCTTTACCCTTTGTCATTTTTGCTTGGCCTAACCCTTCTTGGAGCATTGGTCTTGGTCCCAAGTCAATGATTCTACCCATATGGTTGTGGATGTGCCTTTGGTCCTGGTCATCTGAACATCCAAATTCCTTGTGTTTCAAGCCATGTGTTGGTCATGCCATTGGTGCATAGACACTATGTTAAATCCCTAATCTGATGATCTCATTCCATGGCCTTGTTAACATACATTATCAATCAAGTTATTTTCTTTTCAAAAGTCAAACATTCATGTCATAAATAAACCAATTGTGAAACCAATTTCCAAGCATCTTTTAATCTATTTCAATTCATTTCATGTCATTTTAAACCATTACATTTGATTCTACATAAGAAAATACAAGTCTTGACATCTTTGACCAAATGTTGACTTGGTCAACAGTTGACTTTTTGGTCAACTTTGACCAAAGTGAACCTAAAATCCAAAAACCCTAAATTTCATCCTAACCAATAAACTCATTGTCCATTTACAAAGAAAATACAAAGAAAATGCATTTTTAACCATTTGTTGACTTTGGTCAACAGTTGACTTGGTCAAATTTGATCAAAGTCAACCCTCACTTGCCCTTGATCATCCAAACCTTGTCTAGCCTTTTGCTGTGATGAGTATCCATTTTACATGCTTGGTGAGGTCTTTCTATTGATTACTTCCATTGTAAATAATGCATTTTGTACACCATGTCACTTTGGCATTTTGGAACCATTGATCCTTGGCTTTGGTTGGTCCCTAACAGATTTCCAAAGAGTTCCCTAACAACACGAGTTTGTCTCTTGCTAATCACTCTTGGCTTGAACCTAAAATAACACAACAAACCATGAAGATACATGATCTAGCCAATGGAAGCACATTATGCTAGTCCTGCTGCTGCAGTAGCCGATGTTACAACCTGCTGCACACATTTTTCCTTGCCTAATACCTTGCAGCAGCACCATAAGCACATAACCAGTTGATAACCAGTTGAACCTACTCTCACCTTCACTTGACCTTGAGTTTGTGATGGTGGTGATGGCTCATGGAAGCTGCAGCACGGAAACTTCCATGCAGAAATGATCCAGCATAACCAAACTCAATCATGTCTAAACCATCAAGAAACTTCATATCCAAACCAAAGCCAAAAATCCAGGACCAACCCAAGGCCAAATGCAGACCTTAGCCACCATGTTGCAAATTGGCCCTGATAGAAACCAATGCCTAGCCTCATGTGCAGAATCACAACACCCTGCAACCCATACAACATCAGACCATAACCATGCAATGAGTGTACACCAACACACAACATTTTTGTCAGCATCATGGCCAAGCATTAACCTGAGCAACAATTCTGCAATGAATATTGTGGTTCAAAGTAGGAACCAGTTTCAGAATCCTCCTCCAACATTGGGAAAACCACAATATTGCATCATTAAGTAATGACCTTGTAATCATAAGCCTAACAGTCCAATTCAGCTAGCAATTGCAACAGCCAACCAATGTTAATTGACCAACCACAACCTATTAACATACCTTGGTACAAAAGCCTAACAGGGAGTTAATATGGTAAAGGTCTAAACATTCCTGCCTCAAACCAAGGCAACACAAATTACCCAACCTGTAGCAGAACACAAGCATGAGCCAAGTGAAAACCTGTATCAAAACCAACAGCAGAGGCATACACAGTCAATTGGGACCACAACATTAGCAAGCAGTATACTTCATTCATCAAGCACCTGTAGGACCAAGCCAAGAGTTATGCCATGACACACCACACATGTTGTCACTATCATGAATATGAACACCTGCAATAAGTCAAAACAGCAGCACATAACTCCAAAACCATGCTTACCTGCAAGTAGACAAACCAAAGTCAACAACAAGATTCATGCACACATCCCAAATGTAGGCAATTCAATCACTTCACAATAAAGCAGTTCAGATAGTGCAGTTCACATAGGTTCATAAAATGATAAGTAACCAAAACCTGCAGTGGATAAGAATCAGCCAAAACTATTTACCAAGCCCTTGACCTACCTGCTACACTAGCTAACCAGACAAGCATTGAAATGCACCATACACTCTGCAACAAATTACCAACATCATAGTGTAATAAGTCACCAAAATGAGATATACCTTAAGTCCTTCAACAAGCCAAGTGGAATCACCAACACAGTGGGATCACAGGACTTGTCCTCAGGGCCATCATTGAGATAGGAATATGGAAGAAAAATGCATTGGCCCTGTATCCTGCAGTAGCCAAAATCAACATGAGCTTTGCACATAAAAGCCATACTTTCCACCTGCTAAACTGAGCAAGGAACCTACATGGAATTGCAGTACCAAGCCAACTTCATGTGGCAGCATGAGAATCCAAGAAGAATAGGGCATTGAATACAAACAATGAAAATTAAACTCATGAAGCATTGACCAAAGCATCACATTCATCATTTCAAAATACAAACCAAAATACACTTGCATTTAATAATTACCAATTCAGAAGGTTACTTTTGATCTAAGGACCTGATCTCCTAATTCTAATTTAATATGTTACCTGCTATAGCTAGTTGGTGTATTAAAGTCATCAACATCATACCAAAGCCATTACATATCATTTCAAGCCAAACCAATGTCACTTAAGTTCCACCTACAACATGGATAGCAGGTCACCAAAATCATTTCAACATAACTGTAATCTCTTCCTAACCTACAACAACCAGTTAAAATTCATTTCATTAAGTCATTAATCAATTAGAACCAACCTAACTAACTGAGTTATCATTCACTAACCCACTGAGTTTTCATTTAACTCAGTAAGTCACACTCAACTAATTCCTAACCTCACTCCAAAGATAGCAATTCCCAAGCCTAAACTCTATATAAGAAACTCATCACTCACACTTTGGACATCCTGCAATTTTTTCTTGAACCTGCATGCTCTCTCTCTCTCTTGCAATCTCTTCCCTCACCCTCACCAGAGCTCAATATCTCTCTCTTAAAAAAGTCATCGAATCTTCGCATTGAAGCTTCAATCTTGCTTGAGCTAAGCCACACTATTCCTGATTTCCATTGTTCTAAGCAAGAGAAAGAAGCAAGGAGAAGAAGAAGAAGGAATCAAGGTCAGAAAACTCACCAGCGAACTGTTCCGATCATCTTCTCCGGTATGTAATTTCATTTTCAGTTGAGTTTTCCTGATTTGAGGATTTCCAATAGCTAGTATTTGTAACGGAGAGGGGAATCCCTATGGCTGTGAGGTTGGATTCGCACCATACGCCGTTTAATTTAGCTTTCAGGGATTGGGTTTCTTCCCTTTAGAGGTGAGATTTGGCCAGGGCAAAGAGTACCTCTCTGATTCACATTCATTTTGGTATTCATCGTGGTATGAAGTTTCGAATGAGGTAGGCTTTGAGGCCTTAAGCTGTCACCGGCACCGGTGACGGCCGCCAGTGCAATGAGTCAAGATGGTCGGAGAAGATGCGCGGGTTTGGAATGAGGTTTAAAACCTGTTGACTTGTACAAGTCAACAGGGATAAGTGTTTGGGATCAAGTGCTGAGGCCCATGACATTTTACTCCATACACCACTGTTTTCCTAATGCACCCCCAACGCTTATAGAGAAAACTGAAATGGGCTTCACTAAGCCCATTAATGATCCTGCTAATTCGCCCTGCCTCTTAGTTTACATCCCCTGTTTGGAGTGTTGTTGAGGCCGTTTGGGCTCAAATGGCCCACTTCTCATTCGTGCTAACACACCCTTTGTTTGGAATTTTTGTTGAAGCATTTAGCTCAACAGGCCATTCCCATCTTTGCTTCATGCACCACCCAGTTTTTGGACCTTTGCTTCCTGCACAAAAACAGCAGTGGGCTCACTTTACAGCCCACGAATCATAATTCAGCCTACACCACCCTTGCTCATTTCACACCTCCCAATTTAATCGTTCTTTAATTTCTTTTAATTGTTTGTTTACAATTTAAATAGGTTAATTAGCAATATGATTAGAGAAATTAGGATATAAATTGACAATTAGAATTTAGATTTTGATTTTTATTAGCATATTAGGATTAACTAGAATTTCCTTTAGAATTTAATTAGGACTTTTCTTTAGAAATTTTAATTAGGTTTTAGATTCTAATTAGAAATGATTTAGCTTTTAATTAAATTTAGAATTACACCATTTTAATATTAGGTTAAGATTCATCTTAGGATTTAATCAACTTTAGGCCATGAACAAAATTTGACATACTTTATAAATGACCATTTTGCCCTTATGGGCTTATTTTGGTATTTTTGTTATATAATTGCATGATCCCTTAGGATAGGTCCTAACAATTACTAACTTCAATTAGATCCAAACTTAGTTCCCTAAAAACAAAACAAAACCCATGATAAAATTGATCAAAAACAATTTTGATTAATTAAATCCTTTGAACTTGTATAATCCCACAGTCTAAATTAAGTGACCAAAAGACCCTTGGTCACTTAATAAGTCTTTTCTTCCAAGATATGGAGCTCAAGGCCTCAACTCAAGATCTTCAATCAAGGCATCCTCAGTCACACCAAGCAACGGATTATACAAGACAAATAAAAGGTCCAACACTTGGTAAATATGATTCAAATTGTACGAAACGAGCCTTAAGTAATAAGGAATGATGAGAAGGAGTCTCTCCTACCCTTGTCTAGAGCAAATTTGCGTATGGGGCGTATGCCCCAAATATTCAAAGCGTTCGCCCTTATTCATAGACTTTAGTACAATATGAATCGATTAAACCACTCAGTCTTCTTCATACAAGTTCAATATCAACACAAGGATCGACAACAAAGGTTCTTCACCAACAACTTGGCAGTCAAGGGAAGTATCATGTGCTCTGAACCTTAAGTAATGAGGAATGATGAAAGGGAGTCTCTCCTATCCTTGTCTAGAACGACTTTGCGTATAGGGCGTATGCCCTAAATATTCAAAGCGTTCTCCCTTATTCATAGACTTTAGTGTGATTCCTATCAATCGATTGTCAAGTATCTTATCACTTCATTCATCATTCCATTCTAGTCAATTCAATTTCAATCATCCATTTCCTCTTGCCTCCAATCAATTTCTTTTCAGCCCTAGTGGGCTGAACTACGAAAGCTCTGATTTTCATATTGCACTATAAGGGTACGTAGGCAGGAGAACCCAGTTTCTTCGCGAGCTATCTTATTTATCAACTTATCTTTTCTATCCAAGCAATCATTCTTCATTCATGCAATCTATACAATCTTTTGAGATCAATCATACTTCTCCTTGGACTCCTTGTCCATCCTTTTAGGACGTCCTAATGACAGTCCATCTCTTCAATCGAGAGTTGTTTGGGCAAACAACCCCAAACACTTAATTCAGTCTTTCTTTTTGGCTTTACCTTATAGTGGTGGCCTGCTAGTCCATGTATTGGTAAATGCCTACCTTGCTCTCCGATTAAGAGTATATCCTTCTCTTGGATCCAAGCTACTATCCTGATTTGATCTCGAATTTTTAATTCCCCAGCAAGTGATGCACTACTCCTTGCATTCCAATACTACACTCCTTCCTTGACTTGGTGTTTGTCTTGTGAGTCCCTGTTGATTAGACAAAAATCTCTCTCCCTTTATTCTCATAGTTCCGAACTACGGTTTCTCTGACTTTCTCATTGCACAATGAGAATACGTAGGCACGAGGATACGAATCCTTGGCGAGCATACTTCTAATTATTCATTCTTCCGCCTTAGGGCATCATCCATATCTTTCACGACTCATTACCTACCTTCGATCATAAATCGTTCACCCAGTGACATAATGTCTCTTTGATATAGAAATACACCTTCTTTGGAATTCCATATACACCCTTTTAGGACACCTGATGTAGTTCGCCCGTCTACCTAGAGTTGTTTGGGTAAACAACCCCAAACACTTAATTCCTTCCTTTTTTAGCCAAAACCCTACAGTGGCGGCCTACTAGTCCACGTATTGGTTAACATTGTTTCCCTCTATGGTAGAAATCTTATTTCTCTTATGGATTCCAATACAGTTTCAACTTTTGATTTCGAACAATACTTATTCAGTCACTTGTTACCAAGTTCCTCTATTATGTGACTTCGGTCACTTCACTGCATCCATCTCCATGATACATTCATATTCTACCTTCTTTCACTCCATGTGATATACCTATTCTTTGAGCCAAATAAACTATACCTTTTCACTCCTTCTTGCATCACCTTGTGAACCAAGAGATGTTTGGGGCTGTGCCCAAACACCTATTTCTTCATCTTTTCGACTTGATCTTATAGTGGGGGCCTGCTAGTCCACGTATTGGTAATAGCCACCTTACTCTCGGGTTCACCCTTTTTGGAGGTCAAACAACATTATCCTTTGGCTCAGACCATACTTCTATCACACTTATTTTCATCTCCTGCCTTTAGTTCCTTGAACTACGGAGCTCTGAATTCCTCATTGCACTATGAGGATACGTAGGCATGAGGGCCCTAATCCTCACCGAGCACTCTATCTATTTTCTTTCCTTCCCTTATTCTTTTGCGAGTAATCTTTAGTTAACACCCATTCGAGCGAGAACAATCAAAACGGTTACCATGGAGTACCATGGATGCTTGGGGTGCTAATACCTTCCCCTTGCATAACCGAGTACCGTGTTTGACCTCCGTGGAGTTATTTTGTGATTATGGTTGACACGAGACGTCACACATAGACTAGATCCTTTTGGGAGCATCATTGTCCGACGAGTCATTCGTCCAAGACAATGGTATCTCAAATTGGGTCGTTGACTCTAGGGACCTTTTAGGACCACCCTTTGAGGATAGTACACACCTGTGAGGGGATATGGATATTTCTTTCAAGAAACCAAGACTCTTCATACCCGTGTTCTTGTGTATACGTCGAACTTTTGAACCTACAACTAACAGATTATGCAGTTTATCCAGAGCATGCCAGAATTATGACTATATGACACCCTGCCATCATTACATCGTATAACATCATTACATCATTACATTAACCATTACATGTTACATTTGCATTTTTCAGGGACCTACCATGCCAGTTGCTAGTGTCAGTGCAACCATGGATAAGACCGACCGAAGAAAAACCTATCAGTACAAATTGAGAGACTCCAAGGTCGATGAATTGAGAAAGCTCAGTGAGTGCCTTAATGAAGATTACCGAATAGCCTTCAAGCAAGCATACGACAACTTGTTGAGGTCTTGTCTACTAAGGAGGATTCAGGGTTGATGTTCATGTTCGCACAATTTTATGACCCCACTCTACACTGCTTCACGTTCCAAGACTTTCTCCTAGCTCCCACACTAGAGGAGTATGCCCATCTACTACAGTTTCCAGTTAAAAACCAAGCTCCCTACATGATTGAGGAAGACTTCCCAGATTCCGCAGATATAGCTCAAGCCTTGTGCATGAAAAAGGATCTAGTCGAGTCCACTCTCCGAATCAAGGGTAACACGCAGGGCCTACCGTCCAAATTCCTATTTGAAAACGCCGCCATGTTTGCTAACAGTGGAAGCTGGGACACATTTTACGCCAGCTTTGCATTACTCATCTATGGATTGGTGTTGTTCCCAAATGTTGAAGGCTTCATTGACAAGACCTCTATAACCATATTCATCTCCTAGAACCCGGTTCCCATCTTACTAGCTGATGTATTCTTCTCATTCCATTGGCGAAACATGAAGAAAGGGGGAACCATCAATTGTTGCATTCCTTTGCTTCAGAAATGGATTGTGTCCCATCTCAGAAAGAAAGGTTTGTTTGTTGATAATGTGGGTGATCTAAAATGGTCACAAAGGTTGATGTCATTAGACGCTGAGGACGTCGTCTGGTTTAGTCTTGATTACTTGAGAGTGGAGTTGATATTCCAATGTGGGGAGTTCCCAAATGTTCCTCTTGTCAGTATAAAAGGGGGTGTGATCAACTATAATCCCGTTCTCTCATTGTGTCAGTTGGGATATCTGCTCAAAGAGAAACCCGAAGACCGTCTGTTGGAGGAACTGCTGTTAGCTGAAGGGGTTAAGAGTCCGCAGCTGATGAAGAAAGTGCGTGGAGCATGGGGCAAAATACTGCGAGTGGGAAAGAAAGAGCTAGGCAAACAACTGTGTACCATGACTACCTCCTATGCTGATTGGATGAAGTCAAGGGCCAAGATGGTCAAACTGCCGTACCCATGGGAACCTTCCATGTGTATCAAAACCCCCAAGCCACCTGCCGCCGTCACTTCTGAAGTGGATCGCCTCAAGGAAATCATCAATAAGTTGGAAAAGAGAACTCCGGTCTCTGTTCCAGCCTGATAAAAGTCACCTCAGAAAAGAACACCCTGAAGGCCAGTCTCAGTCAGAAGAGGGAAAGGTTCAACAAAGCAGATACTAATATCCAGATTGAGCAAAACAAAAGGAAAAAGGTGGGAGATGCTCTGAAAGGGTCTTTTGAGACCATTGCGAACAAGAAGAAAGAGTTAGCTAAAGCCCAGTATCGAGCCTGCAAGCGAGAGATTGACTACCAAGGCCAAATCAAATCTCTACAAGACTTGTTGGAGAAATCACAGAAGGAGTTGAAGGACGAGCAAGCCCACGCCAAGAAGCTAGAAACAACCCTCACACAACTCCAGAGTGACATCGACAAAAGGTTTGAAGAGATACAATCTTCGAATCGCTAGACCCATCGAAACTTAGAAGAAAGGAAACAATTACAAGAGGAAGCTACCCAATGGGAGATTCAGAGTCGTCACTTGCAAGTTCTTATGGACGAGAAAGAAGAATTTATGCAGGATATCCTGAGCGGACCAAGTCTTTCCTTGCTACACAACCTCATCAGGGATGCTCAGTATTGGACCGACAGACATGCCCGCTTGGCCAAATTTTCTAGCCAATCATTCGAGGACCTTCCTAGGTTATTGAAGAAATCATATGCTAACATGTTTCCTCTCAACACCCCGAGGACTGTTTTTCATTTCGTTTCTGTATGTAGGGTTGTTATGGAAAGGATTAAGTTTGATCTCCATGCTAGTGCATCAAAATGACCTTGAGTTGTAATAATTCGTACTGTTTGTCTTTCAAATAAATAAAAGAGATTTTGTTGAAATGCTTCTGTTGTCTTATCCCTGCTCGCTGTATGACTATGTATGCACACTGGCACACTGGCACCCTAGAAAAAATATTTTTTTTACTTGTTAAACATGCATTTATCACATTCATAGCATAAATCCGTCAGAAAACAAAATGCTTACACTCGCCGTTTTGCCACAGTAACAACGACGACTCGTCATCCGTACTACACACGTTCCAACAAGTCCATAATCATGGCCGAATACGAAGTTGACAATGTTGTCGTTCGCGAATCCCTTGCCCAGGTGCAAGGTGAGATGAACCTATTCAGGGGGAATATGGAGACTATTCTCGAGATCCTCCAGTCTCAGAGGAACCCTTCCTCTACTGCTGCCAACGTCACCCGTGTTGTTAGGGTGACCATTCCTGATGCTGCTGCTGGCACTACCATCGACAGTCTGGCGGAAACTATTGTGCCTAACTATGGGAACCGTCAGATGGTCCCCACGGACTCTGCTAGACTTGCTGCTGCTTACCCGTGGGGAGTGCCCCCACACCTAGTTACTAGTCTCGACAGTGGGGGAGCTTTCTTCCCTCACTCGACTCTTGTTGCCACTGCCGCTGCTGGGAACGCTGGTTTCCCGTGGGCCCTTGTAGCACCTCAAATTTTCACCCCCCATTCATGCATTCATTTTATTTTTTTTGGTCATTAACATTATATCTTGCATTGCATCATTACATTCAGAGCTGGCATCAAGAGGATTCACCAGTGCAAGATACCAAGTATTTCCTTGAGATGAGAGCCACATGAGTATTCTAAAGAGCTTATATGAGCCAAGGTTCATTTTGAAGCAACTTTGCCAAGTGGTAGAGGCTCAAAGTCCACAGTACATGTCCAGGTCATCTGAGGCCCACAAAAGTCAACTGCAAGTCAACTGAGGGCTATGAGGTGGAGAAATGGTTTGAGACACTTCATTCATGTCCAAAATAGGTTTATTCATCATGTCAAACATCTACCTTGAATATTTTGAAGCCAGATCAAAAGTTTCCCAAAATGGAAAGTGACCTGTAATTTCAAGTTTCCAAAAATGGCAAGTTTTTGAACCACATTCAACTTGACTTTCCAACATCAAAGAAGCTTCAAATGAAATTTTGTCCAACATGAAAGTTGAAGATCTTTCTCTCCCATTTCCAAAAAGTCCAAGATCATGAGCATCTGATGAATGGTTGAGAAGTTATGAGCAAATGATCACCAAGTGTGCATGAAACTTCAAAGTGCCATAACTTTTGATCCAAAACTCCAATTTGGTCCACTCTTTTTGCAAATTGCATGTCATGACCTATATTTTCCAAATCCATCATTGCATTGCATGAAATAATGTCACATGATAATTTGGCCATGCATGTGCTTTTTGGAGGGAAAATGAAGAATTTAAAATTGGTTGATGCTATAAGCTTTTTGATCATTCCATCATGTGCATGAACTGATTTTAAGTGATTCTACACCTCCACATAACACTGTTCACGTGTGCCTTGCCATGCATAGGTGTTTTTTCCAATTTTTGCATAACACCTCATATCTTCTTAATTTTTCATTAGCCAATGCCTAATCATGATTACAACATAATTAACATGTCATATATATAAGTTTAATTGTAACTGTTTTGCTCATTCTTTGACATTCTATATCTAAATTTTTCATTTCCCTCCATTTTTGCTCTCATCTCAAACTTCAAATTTCTTCACATAATCCATTGATTTTATGGCATAATCATGATAATTAAGCTTCATTGAGTATGAATCAAGCATTGGATTGAAGGTTTTGGTGGAGAATCAAGTTGTGCAAGTACATGAAGATGAACATGGAAGCTTTGAATTGATCAAAATCCAAGCCATTTCAAGAGAGATTTCGTGCACAAAGCTTCATAACAAGAGTATATGAGTGGATCTGTATCGTTTGAGCTCTTGAATCCACTATTTCCACTCACTGTTCTTCAAGAGGTTGGAAATTCGATCACCTTAATTCTTCATTTTATTGCCATGAAATAGATCTTTCATCACTGAGAATTCTGATATAAATTTTGTTGAATTTGGATGAAAATTGAGTGAGATATAGTGATTTAAAGTTTAGATCTAGAAACTTCTTTGCTTCCATTCAGAAAATGCATGATGAACTAGGCTTAGGTAATAGGATATTCGTGATCTACTCGTCGAGACCTTTCCAACGGTATATAGTTTGTAAAATTCTGGAAAAAAAAGTTGCAACTCCGCCGTGTACACGGTCGGAGAAGACGACCGGAACTACTGTTCCGGCGTCTGGTGTGGCGGCTAGGGTTATGCAGCGAAACACTGCGTTTCGTGTTGTAGCAAGACCTTTGGCCGAGCGGGTTCGATCCTCACATGGTTTATGTTTGCTTTGAGCGCCTCTTTTACCATACGAACACGAGTTCGATTCCTGGCGAATGTACTTTTTGTGATTTATTTTCCAAGCGCTTGCTGAACCTATAGTGCGCGTGTTCGAATCCTCCTGGCGCGCATTTGTTTCATTTTTATTTTGGAACGCCTTGTTAACCTCCAGGTCCTGTGTTCAACACTTGGTGATAGCATTTCCACCTTTTATTCACATTTCATTTTGCCATGCATTTGTTCATTATTTCAATATATTATTCACCAACTTGTAAAAACCATAAAAAATAGCACATTAATCCAAATGAATCCATTCTTTTTTCCACATGTTCATCTTGATGTCTATTATTTTTAGATGGGAATTTCTGGATTTGTGCCTTGCTGGAATTTTGAATATGAATAATTATTTGAACATGATGCAAAATATGACATGTTGTGCCAATTCTTTTGTGAAATGCTCATTAATTGTCCAATTGCCATGAAATTTAACATGCTCATTCCTAACATGATACATGATTTTTGAGAATTGGTTTGGCATTTTTAGCATTTTTCATATCTGTTTTAGACACATGAATGCATGGTGTGACAATGTGTGTCACACATTTGATGATGCTTTTGTTCATTTTTATTGACATGTCAATTGAGATTTTCTGATTCCAATTTCTTGCATGATGCTTATGTTTAATATGTTGTGTGCACATAAAAATTTCCATGGTTATTTGATTCATTTCTGTTTTAATATGGAATTTATACTCTTGATGTCGCATTGTTGGTCACATTGTATGCCTTTGCCTTAGCATGATCATTAGATGGATTTGCCTTAGGATTTGAGTTTGATCCTTTTTAGGTCGACATGTTCTTACTTGAATAAATATGCTTCATGTTGAATATTGGCTGCTGTTTTGACTTTTTGCTTTGCCTTTGACCCTAGTCTTGGTACTAGTGGTTTGTACTCATCTTTTGAGCTTTGTATTTCAGGTTCAAGCTATTAGCTCTAGTGGTTGACGCAATCTTATAACTTGAGATGCAAATTTTCTTTGTCCACTAACCTTTGTTGTGTTGTAGGTCCCTTGGTGATGAACTCACTTGAGTTGTTGACTTGCCTTGTGTGCATATTGGTTGTAACACTGTTGACTGTCTGTTTGATTTGTCTGAATGTGAATATTGACTTGTTTGACTTTCTTACAGGTACTTTAGTTGCTTTAGCTCATTGCTTGAGTTGTGCTTTGCTTGTGGTTGGTGTACCACCTAGGTAATCATTCTCTAACTCCATGTAGTCTGGAAGCCCTGTCGTTTCTTTTGGCAGGCATTTGACTGAAGTCCTCCTTAAGAGGCAATGACTGTGTTTGTTTACTCATTGTGCCATGTTACTTAAGTCCTCCTAAGTGAAGAGGCAATTGGCAGATAGAAGGGACTAGCAGTCAGTCCCCTGCTAATCATTTGAGTCGTTCATTATGCTCGCACTACGTGTTGAGGCTCTTGAACCTAACCCAAGATCCGTGTATATAGAGTCAGTCAAGTGGAGTAAGGTCCCTCATTCTGGATCCCCACGTTTTCATTGATTCAAGCTCACCCAGGCCCGGGTTAAGAGCTATGAGGTCTTATCCTCATTACCTTTCATCTGCTCACCCTGACGGTCAATGTCAGTGGTTAAGAGCTTCAGCATACCCTTCCAGTTGGCTTGTTTGTCGAGGTTGATATGACCCCTTGACTAAAGCCCGGCTTGTTTGTCGAGGTTGATATGACCCCTTGACTAAAGCCTCACCCTTGATGTTTGAGCCCCCTTGTTGGTGTATTTACTTCATGTTGTATGTGTTTGTGTGGTGTGATTGTATCCCCATAGGATTGTTAGACTTCGCATAGTCTCTCGATTGCATGTCAATTAAGGTAGCACGATTCCTTCGTCTAGGACTTCCTTTCTTGCGTGAGCATTCCTAAAACACAAACAAACTTTATCTTCACTTAAGGACACGTTAACTCCTTCTACTACAGGTGAGTAAGTCTCCCAAGGTCGAGCATCCGGTAGATTGCATAGTAACGTTGTTCACCTAAAAAACACAAAACAAACAGAAATAGTTTAGCCGAACTACGGCAACTCTGATTCTCATGTTCAGATGAGATACGTAGGCACGAGATGCGATGTCTTGTCGAGTTTGACTAACGAATAACATTAATCCTTCTTTTCTCTCGCCCTCGTTGCGATTGAGACCTTCCTTTTCTCTTGACCTAGTTGCAATCGAGACCCTTCTTCTTTTCGTGTGTGTTTGTTTGGAGTCAGACATAAGCCCATCTATTGGCATTTGGTTTCCTGTTGGCGTTTGCTTGCTCGGAGTCTGATGTAAGTCCATCTATTGGCATTCGGTTTCCCGTTTGTTTGTCGTTTGTTCGGATTCTGACGTAAGACCAGCGATTGACATTCCGTTTCCTATTTGTGTTTGTTTGTTCGGAGTCAGATGTAAGACCAGCCATTGGCAGTCTGTTTCCAGTTGTGTGTTTGCTCTGACGTCTCAGCGTCTTTGGTCTAGCGTTTTGTTTCCGCGTGCGTTAGCTGAGCTACGAGTGCTCTGATTCTTACTCTGGTTAGAGAAGATACGTATGCATAGGATGCGATGTCCTAGCGAGCACGTTTCCCATCCCCCGAACTACGTCGACTCTGATGTTTGTTTATGACAAACTACGTAGGCCCAGGATGCGACATCCTGCCGAGTCCCCTTTCTCCGTTTTCCTTCACCTGTGTTATATTCCCGTGTGTGCATTCTTTGAGCAGTTTTTCAGCAACCTTATTATATTCTTTTGAGTGTGGATCCCGTCGAGTACGACGGACGTGAGGGGTGCTAATACCTTCCCCTTGCGTAACCGACTCCCGATCCTAGCAATCTCTGGTCGTAAGACCATTCCTTTCCTTTCCAGGTTTACTTCGAGCGTTTCCTTTCCCTCCTTTGGGATAAATAACGCACGGTGGCGGCTCTGTGTCTTTTCCCGCCGGTTGTTTTTCGCGTATGCGACAGCTGGCGACTCTGCTGGGGACACTAGAGAAGTTGACCTCTTGCTGGTCCATCTTCCCTAAGCGAGTCAATCCTAGCGCTCTTTAGGATAGTTTTGGTTGCTTTTGCTGCTTTATTTATTGCATTTATGATTGTTGTATCGTGATTGTATATATTTGCATATATGTTTGCATGCATCATATTATCATTATGCTGGCTGTGTATCTGTTTCTCTGTTGGGTGGGAGTTACAAGAGGTAAAAGGCCCAATACCCAGGCTATGAGTGAACTTTAGGACACCTAGGAATAGAGTGATTCATGGGAAGCGGGTGGTATGGCGCCACTTAGCGGAACATGATATCACGAGCAGTTCAGATTCTGATGGGGTATTATCGTTGCATAGACCTGGTGTGCATATGATGATATTCTTGAAAGGATTGTTTATCCTGCGTTTCTCTTGACCTTACCCTGGCCTAGATGACACCCGTGATTGGGGAGGGATTGAACCATTTGCAGGTACTGATGGTGACTTTGGTTCAGTCGGACTTATGGATATCTAT
Organism: Lathyrus oleraceus; assembly: GCF_024323335.1. Taxonomy (NCBI): domain Eukaryota; kingdom Viridiplantae; phylum Streptophyta; class Magnoliopsida; order Fabales; family Fabaceae; genus Lathyrus; species Lathyrus oleraceus. The sequence continues at coordinate 365,932,395 of NC_066582.1, forward strand.
TTCCGACACGCCGGAATTCTGTCTGTGGTACTTATCAGCGGGTTCCGTTTATTTCGGATCCCCGGGTTAAATTTGAGGGCACTTGTTCAGAGGATCTTGTTGTCGTCCGTTCAGTGGATGTTCCTGTGATGATGGTGATGTATCCCTCGGTTCCGTTTATTTTGGAACTCCCCAAGTTGGATTTATGGTGACTTGGGCCCTCAGATGACTGTGACCGGTTCAGAGACTTGATGGGTGTTCAGATGACTTGGAGGATGGCACAGTGACTTGCATTCATGCATCTGCATCATTCCCATTTTGCATTCATCCGCATCTAACTCATGTCTATCCATACTCAGGGTACATTCTCGATTGAGATTCTGGTTGAGAGACGTATTGATGTCAGAATGTTATTGTCGAATTATTATCCGTCTCAATGAAGCCAGAATCGAAGGACCGCATGTTCCTCGTACGGATAGACATTGCATGTGTCAGTCATATTAACCTGTTTTCTGTTTTGTAGGTGCCAGTATCTAACCTGTTTGGTTGACAGAAGAATCACTGCTCGCGCCCACCGAATCATTCCTCCGCACAGATACCCTGCCAGACTCAACAAACCCAGAATGATGAATCCATCCAACGCCGACATTCTCGAATTGAAAGAGATGATGAGGGGGTTGATCAACGTCGTGCAAGGGTTCGCCTTGGGGAAGAAGGCGATCACCGAGAGGTTGGAGAGGATTGAAAAATGGCTGATAACGGAGAAAATAGAGGGAAATGCTTTGTCGTCTGGAGTAGAGAAGCCCTCTGGTAATGGTCAGCGCAAGAAGGAGGTTGAATCAAGTGATGTGTATGCCAAAAAGGGGCACGGTAGAGATCGTTACCACCCGTATGCTGCTGCAGTGACTATTCCTGTTGGTAATCAGTCTGTACAATAGCAACAACAGCCACCTCAATAGAGAGCACAAAGAGCTGGGTGCCAGGTGAGAAGAGGGATGACGGATCGTCAGTTTGATGAGCCACCCGTGACTTATGCCCTTCTGTTTAAGAGGTTGAAGGATCTTGGGTTAGTTCAGCCGAGGACGTTGGCTCCGGTATGTCGGAGGCCTGCAAATTACGATGAGAACGTCAGGTTCGAGTTCCATCCAGGGGCACCCGGACATCACATTGAGGGTTGTAGAGCTTTTAAGAATGTCGTTCAAGATTTGGTGGATTCTAAATCCATCAGTTTTGCACCGACACCGGATGTTAATGCTGACCCCGTGCCAATGCATAGTCCTGTGGAGATAAACGTGATGTCAAAGGACAAGAGAAAAATGGAGGAAACGAATGAGGATCAGTTAAAAACTCCAATGTCTGTGGTCCAGAGGCATCTGATGAAGAGTGGAGCTTTCCCTGGTTGTGATAATTGTTGTGCGGCTGTCGCTACAAATGGGTGTGCAATGATGAGGGAAACGATCCAGGGAATGATGGAGGTGGAAATGAACGGTGAACCATGTGAAACACCATGTCAGGCAGTTGAAACCGTCAAGGTGGAGAATGCCATTTTTGCTGAGAAAGAGAAGAAACCGTCCATTGCTTCTTACAAACAGGCCATGGAAGTGGTGAAGAATGGAAAAGCCCAAGGCTGGGGAAGAATGGTAGACATTGCGGTGAAAACGGATAGGTTCGGGGTTGGTTATCAGGAAGGCCAAGACTCGTCTGAACAAAATAAAGGACGTCGTCAACTGTTCATGTTCACCAGTGTCGGAATGCTAGATCCAGATCACGCCTGTGCGAAGGGTGAAGAGATCGACAGTGACTGCGAGCTCGATCGTTGGATAAAGTCGTGCGTACCAGAGAAATGGGAGGCCTAAAAGATCATCACTGTCACTCTACGTAAAGAGTAATATTTCTGTTTTTTCAATTCTGTTTGCATGCAAGCCATACGTTTTGCCCGAAACGTAATGGTCCATTGTAAGGGCCACCTCATGTGTTTCATTTTGCAACATTTTGCATCATTAATAAATGGATGTTTTTTGTATAAAAAGCGGTGCTCCCTGTTTTTCATTTATTTTTGCAGTTTAAAAAAATAAAGATGGCAATGTTTGTTTTCATTTTTTCTTCCTTTTGATTGGCTTCATTCCGACTTTCGTATTCTCCGGATCTCATTGACAACAATCCTGTTACACCTCATATGACTTCGACAATCCAATCTATCATGCCGAAGAAAGAAGGCGAAGAAGATTATGAACTTCCGGAAGAATTAGCCAGGTTGTTGAATCCAGAGGAGAAGGTGATTCAACCGCACAAGGAGCGAGTTGAAATCTGAGCACCGAGGAGGTCTGAAAGGAAGTGAAAATTGGGGTCGCCTTGGAGGAGAGTGTCAAGACCGGAGTTGATGCCATTCGGTCTCAAGGACGCCAGTGCCACGCGTCAGAGAGTTATGGTGACTTTGTTTCATGATATGATTCATCATGAAATCGAATGCTATGTTGGTGACATGATAGCAAAGTCCCGGACAGAAGACGGGCATCTGGTAGATCTGGTCAAGTTGTTCGACCAGTTGAGACAATTCAGACTAAGGTTGAATTCGAATGAGTGCACTTTCGGAGTGCGGTCCGGTAAGTTGCTGGGGCTTATTGTGAGCGAAAGAGGAATCGAGGTTGATCCTGCTAAAACAAAAAAGAAAAGAAAAGAAAAAAGTAATATAAGAAATGCCTGAACCGAGAACAGAAAAAGGAGGTCCGTGTTTTCTTAGATAGATTGAACTGCATTTCACGGTTCATATCTCATCTAACAGCCACGTGTGAACCCATATTCAAAAAAAGGAGATCAAACGGTCAGGTGGAATGACGATTGCCAGGCGGCATTTGAATAAAATGAAAGAATATTCACAGGAGCTTCCGATTCTGATGCCTCCCTGTGGAGGGACGACCGTTAATTTTGTACTTGACGGTCCTCGAGGGGTCTATAGGGTGTGTACTGGGGCAGCATGACGAGTCTGGTCGAAAAGAGCATGCAATTTACCTTAGCAAAAAGTTTACCGACTGTGAAACAATATATTCACTGCTCAAGAAAACTTGTTGTACTTTGGCATAGGCTGCTCGCCGACTGAGACAGTATATGCTGGTTCATACCACTTTGTGGATTTCTAAGGTGGATCCGATCAAGTATGTATTTGAAAAGCCAGCATGAAAAGCCAGCATTGACCGGACGGGTTGCGAGAGGGCAAATGATTTTGACAGAATATGATATTCAGTACACCTCTCAGAAAGCAATTAAAGGGAGTGTATTGTCTGATTACCTCGCCCAGCAGCCCATTGATGATTATCAATCAAGGAAGTTTGAATTCCCTGATGAGGACATCATGGTTCTCAAATCGAAATATTGTGAGGAACCGATCCCGGAGGAGGGGCCTGACCCTGAATCCGAATGGATTCTGATGTTTGATGGGGTCGTTAACGTGAATGGAAGCAGGGTTGATGTTGCTTTGGTTACGGCAAAGGGGATCCCACGGTCCTTTTTCTGCCCAGATAACAGTTGAATGCACCAACGATGTGGCTGAATACGAAGTTTGCACGGGTATCGGACCTCGTTGCGTACATCAACTGGGGCAACGCCTTTCTCGCTGCGTATGGGATGGAAGCCGTGCTGCCAGTCGAGGTCCAGATTCCGTCATCGAGAGTCCTGATGGAAGTGAAATTGAAAAAGATGGAATGGGTAAGGACCCGGTACAAAGAGTTGAGCCTAATTGAGAAAAAGAGGTTGGCAACCGTTTGTCGTGGGCAGTTGTACCCAGTGAACGAAACGTGCTTTTGACTGAGAGGTGCGACCTCGTGGGTATCGTGTGGGAGATATGGTGTTGAAAAGGATCCTTCCTCCTCAAAACGATCGTTGGGGCAAGTGGACACCCAATCATGAATTCCCATTCGTGGTCAATAAGGTCTTCTCTGGCGGAGCCTTGTTGTTAACGACCACGGATGGTGAGGATTTTCCATCCCCTGTGAATGCGGACGCAGTCAAAAAATACTTCGTATAAGAGACCCGCTGGACGAAATGAATAAAAGAGTCCAGGCAAAAAAGGGCATCCCGGCGAACCAAGAGAAAAAGAGAAAAGGTTCGGGCAAAAATTAGGGATAAAAAGAAAAAACTGTACACCCGGCAAGTCGAAAACCCCGCAAGGGCAGCTTGGGCAAAAAAGGGTATCCCGGTGGACTGAAAACCCGAAAGGGCGGTCCAGGCAAAAGAGGAAATGAAACGAACAACTGCGTCCAGCATGATCGTTTGTACTTTGGTTAAGACACCTGGATAATCCCCGGCAGGGATCGCTCGGAAGCGTCTTGTTCAGAAGGCAGAAAGTGCGGAGAGTCTTGAGGACATATGGGGTGTAACCGAGTTGGAACTCGATGAGATCACGGTTTCACATTGCCATTAGGATAGATTTTTCCTTTTTGTGTGCAATTACCTCTTTTCAGGGATTGCTTCCTGTGTTTTGCTCAGTCACGAGCCACCGTTTTCAATTAATAAATGCATATTCAGTCAAATAATTTTGTTTTTGTTTTCATTACCGCTTTGATTGCAAAAACATCCGTTTATTTTGATAAGAAACTTTGCATTTTGAGACATAGAGGTCCCTTCCGATGCATGTTCATAAGATTGAAAGCCTGAAATCTTATTCGGAAGGTTGAGTGACCTAGGTGTTGAAATTTTGGCACGCCTGGGGCACGTTTTTATCTAACGATCTCTTTTGCAGGTGTTGTTAGTTATTTTCACTCACGTGCAAGTTGTGATGTGAAGCCTTTCGACAAAAGATCCCTGTGGAGTCCAATCGGGGACGAGGGATAGAAGAACCCGGTGAAAAGACGGCGAAAGAATAGCGACGATCCTAGAGGGTAATCAAGAAGACTCTTCCAAGTCTGAGGACTAGAGAGTTGGCCCGAATCTGAGGAGATCGATTGTCCCGAAGTAGAGAAAAGCCGAGAATACAAGGTAATGAATCAGAAGAGACCGGATGAGTCTGGGAGCTCTCAAAAGTGGAAAGTCGACACTGTGGTGGGATGGTGAACACCAGTGTTCGACGAGTCGATGGGCGGTCCGTGTCAAGTAGGTCGTACCTCTCCAGTGGTTTGAGAGTGTTATCTCCCCAGCGGATTTGAGAGCGGTGTTTCCTCGGCAGCAAAGCCTGAGATTGGTTATATCCCCCAGCAGGGTGGAGTTTGGTACCTCTCCAGCGGTTTGAGAGTGTTATCTCCCCAGCGGATTCGAGATCGGTGTCTCCTCGGCATCCAGGGGTGAAGGTTGCCCTTTCCCCACCAAGTCTGAGGAGTGTTAGTTCCCCAGCGAGCCTGAAGGTTGCTATTTCCCCAGCGGAGGTGTCCGTGGATAGCTTGTTCCTCAGCAGCCAAGTCTGGAGTCTGCTGTAATCCCCAACAGCGTTGAGAATGTTATTTCCCTAGCAAGTCTGAAGTTTGATGCAATCCCCAGCAGGGTTGAGAATGTAATCCCCAGCGAGCCTAAGGGTTGCTATTTCCCCAGCGGAGGTGTCTGTGGGTGGTTTGTTCCTCAGCAGCCAGGACTGGAAGTTGTTGTAATCCCCATCAGGGTTGTGACTGTTAGTTCCCGAGCTAGTCTGAAGGTTACTATTTCCCCAGCTAGTCCGAAGTTTGCTGTTTCCCCTAGCAGGGTTGAGAGGGTTGTTTCTCCGGCTAGTCCGAAGTTTGTTGTTTCTCTCAGCAGGTTGGAGAATGTTGTTTCTCCAACAAGTCTGAAGGTTGCTGTTTCCCCAGCGGAGGTGGGCGTTATTTGTTTTCCCCCAGCGAAGTCCCCAAGCGGATCAAGTTCAGCGGAGGTCGTCCTCAGTAAGGATTATCCGTTCCCCAGCAGCAGCGCTATTCCCCAGCAGGGTGGAGATGGGAGTGACATCAAGTTCCTCAGCAGAATTCCTCGAGCTCCCCAGTAGAGTCCCCGGAGGGGGATATGTTTTATGCATTCATCATTTAGATAAGCATAGCATATTGCATCATTAATTGCGTAGCATTCCCATGGTTTTGGAGCATTACACTGAAAAAAAAAAACTCGTGCATCAGCATTGCAAGCATAAACTAGCCCTAAGTCGTGGTTACCATTCAAGAGTTGGTTGAGATGGTTGGTGAAGGTGTTACTCTGAGGAGTTTAGCATCGCAACGTTGGGGAATCTGGGTCGATTTCAGAACTTGCTTCCCCAGCATGGTCGAGAGGTTGGTGTGTCCCCAACAAGTGACTCCCTAGTTGAGTTGGTTACTCTGCCGTTCCGAGAATGTCAGATCAGTAAGCATCCCCGTCAGTGCTGCCCCCCACAGAGTTGGGAGATCGAATCAGGAACCGTGTGCTCGGCAAAGTGATCACTTGCTTTCCCAGTAGGAGTCTTCCTCCCCTTGCATCTAGCAGATTGGGTCACATCCCCAGCAGAGGTAGATCATTTTTCAACATCTGTTTGGAACGTTTGCAGCGGTTGCTCCTGACAGCATTCAGGATTGACAATCCCCAGAGAGGTTTATTTCCTCACCCGTCCGTGAAAGGAAAGCTTGATACCCCAGCGTAGTCCCCGGCGAGCGTCTGCCTTGTTTTGGCATATGTAGATGTCGTCCTTGCGATACCAGTAAGTGTCGTATTGATCCCCGTGTGGGTCCTTTCTTTTGGTGTCAGTAGACATCATCTTTTGATGTCCGTAAACATCGAGTTCTTCCCATTCGTCCCTTGACGTCTGGTCGTGGTTTCTCTTCCCATTCGTCCGTTGACGTCTGGTCGTGGTTTCTCTCTTCCCATTCCTCCGTTGACGTCTGGTCGTGGTTTCTCTTCCCATTCGTCCGTTGACGCCTGGTCGTGGTTTCTCTCTTCCCATTCGTCCGTTGACGCCTGGTCGTGGTTTCTCTTCCCATTCGTCCGTTGACGTCTGGTCGTGGTTTCTCTCTTCCCATTCGTCCGTTGACGTCTGGTCGTGGTTTCTCTTCCCATTCGTCCGTTGACGCCTGGTCGTGGTTTCTCTCTTCCCATTCGTCCGTTGACGCCTGGTCGTGGTTTCTCTCCCCATTCGTCCGTTGACGTCTGGTCGTGGTTCTCTTCCCATTCATCCGTTGATGTCTGGTCGTGGTTTCTCTTCCCATTTGTCCGTTGACGTCTGGTTGTGGTTTCTCTTCCCATTCATCCGTTGATGTCTGGTCGTGGTTTCTCTTCCCATTCGTCCGTTGACGTCTGGGCGTGGTTTCTCTTCCCATTCGTCCGTTGACGTCTGATCGTGGTTTCTCCTCCCATTCGTCCGTTGACGTCTAGTTGTGGTTTCTCTTCCCATTCGTCCGTTGATGCCTGGTCGTGGTTTCTCTCTTCCCATTCGTCCGTTGACGCCTGGTCGTGGTTTCTCTTCCCATTCGTCCGTTGACGTCTGGTCGTGGTTCTCTTCCCATTCATCCGTTGATGTCTGGTCGTGGTTTCTCTTCCCATTTGTCCGTTGACGTCTGGTGGTGGTTTCTCTTCCCATTCATCCGTTGATGTCTGGTCGTGGTTTCTCTTCCCATTCGTCCGTTGACGTCTGGGCGTGGTTTCTCTGCCCATTCGTCCGTTGACGTCTGGTCGTGGTTTCTCTTCCCATTCGTCCGTTGACGTCTGGTCGTGGTTTCTCTTCCCATTCGTCCGTTGATGTCTGGTCGTGGTTTATCTTCCCATTCGTCTGTTGACGTCTGGTCGTGGTTTCTCTTCCCATTCGTCCCTTGATGTTTGGTCGTGGTTTCTCTTCCCATTCATCCGTTGATGTCTGGTCGTGGTTTCTCTTCCCATTCATCCGTTGATGTCTGGTCGTGGTTTCTTCTTCCCATTCATCGATAAATGTCTGGTCGTCCTTTTTTGGTGTCGGTAAACATCTTCTTTCGATGCCGGTAAACGTCGAGTTTTTCCCAGTCATCGGTAAATGTCTGGTCATCCTTTTTTGGTGTCGGTAAACATCATCTTTTGATGTCGGTAAACGTCGAGTTTTTCCCAGTCATTGGTAAATGTTTGGTCGTCCTTTTTTGGTGTCGGTAAACATCATCTTTCGATGTCGGTAAACGTCGAGTTTTTCCCAGTCATCGGTAAATGTCTGGTCGTCCTTTTTTGGTGTCGGTAAACATCATCTTTCGATGTTGGTAAACGTCGAGTTTTTTCCCATTCGTCCGTTGACGTCTGGTTGTGTATCTTTTTTTCTAGTCATCGGTAAATGTCTGGTCGTCCTTTCTTTTGGTGTCGGTAAACATCATCTTTCGATGTCGGTAAACGTCGAGTTCATTCCCAGTCATCGGTAACTGTCTGGTCGTTCCTTTTTCGGTGTCGGTAAACATCATCTTTCGATATCGGTAAACGTCGAGTTCTTTCCCAATCATCGGTAAATGTCTTGTCATGTATCCTTTCTTTGATAAATATCAAAATCCCCAGTAGAGTCGTCGGTAAACGTCTTGTCTGGTTCCAGTTGTAAACATCTTGTTCCTCCCCAGTCGACTGTGTAGCGGTGTATTCGTCGCTATATGATTTATTGATTAAACCATAAGCAAAGCATACAATGAATCAAGTCGCCACCGCACTTTTATTTATCCAAAGGACTGGCTAAAAAGCGAACAAAAGCCTAAGAAGTTTTACGCGTAGAAAACTAATGAAAAAGATCAGAGAATCTGGGTAAGGGGTAAATTACGCAATGGGAAGGTGTTAGGCACCCAAAACGTCCTAGGTACTCCTAGGGAACCCTTTTCACACTTGTTGTATAAAATTGTTATTTGTTATGAAATATTTATTGTGCAAACATGAATGGGATGATGAGAAAAGAATATACAATTTTTATTATTTTTGTGTTCGAACGGATGAACCCGTTGCCTACGTACCTTCCATCAAAGGTAAGGATCAAAACGCCGTAGTTCGGCTAAAAGATTTCCAAAAGTTAGTGGATTCAATTTTAAACACAAGCCTTAAGGTCTTACGTTATCCACGGGAGAAAACTCAACCTTATACAAACAACGAGTCCACCATGTGAGAAAAGCTTCAACTTGCTAGTGAGGGGTTAACCCTATAATAAGCAAGGAAGACTTACAATTCAATCAACTAAGGACAAATAGGTGAGATTAACATTAACCAACTAGGATAAATCAAACCTATGGCTAATGTATGAAAACTTAACAAGAATGGACAAAGCCACAAAACAATTGAATGGGTGAAGTTAATTGATTATGATTATTCACAAAAGGAGGGTCAAAGTATGATTAAGATTGATTCAAAAGAAGTATTATGAAATGGAGTTTGAAAAAGTCAAGGACTTGAGGTCCAGGTTTTAATTTAAAAGCACGAAGATGTTTGCACAATATTTATCTCAAGTTTTGAAAGTAATGTGTGAAAAGGTTTAGGACAAAATGGATGAATGGATGAAGATGGAGTGTAAAACTTCCTAGAAGGTTCACCTCTTGAAATCATATAGAAGATGATTCAAGTGTGTCCTTTGGAATAGATAATGAGTAATAATAAACAAGCAAAGCAAAAGAAGAAAGTCAACAAAAGCGGATACCGGATGCCAATTACTGGACTTATACCAATCTCCTAAAACAGAACTGGATATCAGAGGCCACTCTATGGACTTATACCAATCTCCTCAATAAAGAAATAAAAAGTGGATACCGGATGCCAATCTATCTGGACTTATACCAATCTCCAACAAAGCAAAACAAGACATTTGGATGTCAGATGCCAATCTATCTGGGCTTACTCTAACCTCCAACATATGATCATAGGAAAACAAATGCCAAATTACACGGACTTACAGTTGCATCCTCACATACAACAAACAAATGCATCAAGCAAAGAGAAGATGAGTGGCCAATGAGATGGTCTTATACTCACTTCCATATCATAGGAACAATGGCCAATGAATGGTCTTACAATTGTCCTCAATGGGCAAACAACAAAGATATGTCACAAAGACAAATGAAATGATCATGCACTAATGAGCAATTAATGATGATAAATGCACAAAGCATGCAAGCAGACATGTACAAATGAACTAAGTAATCAATCAACTAAAGTCATTCAGCACACTCTATAACCAAACAATTAGGCTCATACAGAGGGTTAGGCATTGAAGCCAACTGGAATAGGGTTAATGGTGCTCTTAACCTTGACATTGAGAGCCAAGGTGAAGCAGATGAAAGGATATGAGGGGTGTGCCTCATGCTCTTATCCCTGATCAGGGAGAGCTTTTAATATCAGAAAGTGTGGGAGTTCAGAAAGATGGAACTCTCTCCACAAGTTAGACTCGATAGATCTCGTGTTTTTACTCACTATGCATCAACACATGTGGTGTGAGCAAGGTGAGTGACACACAGAATAGTAGGAGATAGGCTACATATCTCTTTTGTCTACCAATTTCCTTATTCAAAGGACTTTTCCTGCTTGGGACAAAAGTAAACAAGCACAAACATCGTCTCTTAGGGAGGACTTCAGACAGTTGCATGGCCAAGTAACAGGCCAGGTCTTCCAGACTACATGAAGAAAAAGAGATTCTACCTCAATGCAAGTGCTATCAAGCAAAGCAATGCAAGTTCTCAAAGAACTATTAGCAACTAATGGTACCTGAAATCAATCAAATAAAATCAGTACACAACTCAAATTCAAAACCAATATAAGATAAGGGTCAACACAATCAGTCAAATGTGCAATGCACAAAGCTCAAAGCATATGAGCTAAGCATCCTACAAAACAAACAAGTTAGTTCATGAAAATCAATCAAACTCAATCAACTTGCATTGATCTCCTTAAAGCATTTGCTTCTTAACCTGAAAAACCAAACTCAAACATGAGCAACAAGACCACTAGGACAAGCCTAGGGTCAAAAGGAGATAAAAAAATCCAAAACAGCAAGTGAAAGCTATCCAAAATCAAGTTCAAACAATTAAGAAACAAACCCAAGTGGTTTCATGTTCATATCATTCATCATTATCATTTCACAAACAAATTAGGTCAAAGCATGTCATATAGCACCTCAAAGAAGTCAACAGAAAGATTCAAGTCAAATCCAATCACAAACATTTCAAAAAATTCTCAAATAATTCATGACCAAACATCATCTATTACATGATAATCATACCAAATTTCAGCTCATTTGGATCAAGGGAAGTAGGTCAATGAAAATCAGAAAGTCAAAGCAAGTTCAAGCAAACTCATACAAAGCATCAAAACATGCACCAACTTCAATTAATCATAAAACAGTGACAACACATGATAAATGAATGGGACTAAAACCATGACAAACTTTAAGATGTCTACAATTCACATGTCAAATTTCAAGTCCATCCAATTAAGCATTAGAATTTCACAAACCAAATACAAACATGTATCACAAGGGGTCAACAATCTGGTCAAACAGGGGAGAAAATTCCAATCAAATAGGAAATGCCATCAATAATTCCAGAAAATTCACATGTATTCTCAACATCCATAAGTATGTTCATGCAAAAATCCAGACCATTTTGAGTTCAATAAGCATGGAAAATAAAATCATGAAGTTGGACATGAATGGTGTGACACAAATTGTCACACCTCTATTCAAAAAATCATATCTCATCAACCAGAAATGATAAATTCACAAACTCTACACCAAAATCACCATGAACTTGTCTAGTTTAAGCACAAAAAATTTCAGCCTCATTGGATTAAGTATCATCATTTCATAAGCAAAATGGCATGGCATACACAAAATGGACACATATAAACAAACCCTAGCACATTTAAAAATCCACACATGCAAAAAATCTAGAAAAATCACCATAATAAACTAGAGATCATGAGGAGCATTTCACAAAAAATCCCATCAAATTTGGATAAATATTGAAGAACTTATGAATTTTTGAAGATTTCCAAACAAAATGAAATAAAATAGAAAAAAAGAAAATGATTTAATGAAATATAGCACGGCAGTGGCAAACTTGTAAATAACCGGTCCCTTAAGTGAAACGCTGCGTTTCACTTAAGGGCGTGTCCACGCCTGATTGGTGCATGGCAATGGAACAGTGGAAAACATGCAAAACAAAAATTCCAGCAAGCCAAACACGAATCTGGGTTTTCAAAATTAGGGTTCATGTGTACTGTTCATCGTGTTCATCATCGTGATGAAATTTTGTTCCAGATTTGGAAAATGAGCACACCATTCAAATCAGCAAACAATGTACATCAATAATCTAACCCTAGTTTTCATTAATTCGAACTAACAAGGGAGAAATAAGCAAAAACACATTTGACCAACAAACTTTAAATCCATGTTTCTCTCTCAATACACAACCATTTCTCACGATTTAAAGCTCATTATAATCAGCATGGGAGGATCTTTAACAAGCATATCATGATTTCAACAAAAGCATGGTTCGAATTTTTACCTTGTTTGAAGAACAGTGATGGAATAGTGATTTTCTGGCCGTGTTGAGCTGAAACAGGTGCGCCTGGAGGTTTGTATTGATGAATAGAAGTAGGATCGTGGCTCAACAATGCTTAGTGAGGCTCCAAACTCGAACTGCCATGGAAGGAAGCTTCAATGCAACAGTATGGAAATGGCTTTACAGTTGTGAGATAGTGCTTGCAAATGCTTCCAGAAGGATAGTGAATGATGGACCAAAGCACAGAAGCACGAATCCTTTGACAATTTTTTCAGAAAAGTTCAAATGAAGAAATGAGAGTTCTTGAGAGAAAATGAATTCAGATCTCGTTTTGGTGAATAGTGGCCAGGGTTTTTCAATCAGAAATGAGTCATATATACTCTGTTTAATGAAGCTTAAGTTTGGTTAATGAAGTGGTAATTGCATTTAGCTCAAATGGAAATGTTTTGGTTAATTAGTGAAATTAACTCAAATTGCATGTGCATGGCACTACAGTGCGAAATTGGGCTTAGACATATCCAAAATTTGGTTTTTAATCAATTGCAAGTGGTAGAAAGCATAAACAATGATTAATTTGAAAGTTCATTTTTCACCCCTCTCTTTTTTAATTCAATGCACTTGAAAAAGGCCATTTTGATTGGATGATTTTTGGTGAAATGTGATGAAGGATTTGGATAGAGCATATCAAATGTGACTTGTAGCAAAAAACCTCACTCAATTTGGCCAAATGGTTTGAAAGTTATCTCACTTTGAAGTTCAAAAATGTTTGAGAATGATTTGATCATAACTTGCCAACCACACATGAGAAATGAGTGTTCTTAGACTTTTTGGAAATGGGAGAACAAGATCTTCAACTTTCATGTTGGACAAAAACTCATTTGAAGCTTGTATGATGAAGTAATTTTGAGGAGAAGAACTTTCCATTTTTGGCAAATTCCAATTATAGGTCAACTTTCTATTTTTGGAAACTTCTTGTCTGACCCCAAATTCTTCACTGTGGATTTTTGACATGTTATATGAGGCTTATATGGACATGAATGAGACCTCTCAAACCAATTCCCACCATCAAATCACTGATTAAATGCACAGTTGACCATAGTTGACTTTGCTAGGGTTTTGGTTGACTGAACCATGTTCTGATGAATTCCAAGCCCCTACCACTTGAGATCTTGATTCAAAATGATGTCACAACTCATATGAACTCTTGATGAATGATTATGGTGCCCAAATTCTTCAAGAATGGCCACCATCCACTGTTCAATGGCTGAGTTGACTGTTTTAACCTAGCTTGCTTCATCTGCAAGTAACATGGTTAGATGACAATATTTTTGTACTTTTGGTTAATAACAAATGAAAAGCAATGATATACAAATGCAATACATGCTTGGTGATCAAGAACCAAACTCACAAGATAACCCATCCACTAGGAGGGAAGCAAAGGTGCACAAAGATCCTTGAGGCAATGATATGGTATGATATGATGCCATGAGGGATCTTAGGGACAAAATTGGGGTCTTACAGATGCCCCTATTTAAGGTCATTCTAGCCGGAGAAGTGAAGTTTAGAAATCTTCATCTCGACGCGGTAGAATGGGCTTAAATAACAGTAATGAGACAAATTTTGGTCCCTAAGAGACCTCATGATGCAAATGTATGTATGCAAAAGACACAAACTCTGTGGGGAATATGATTCACACAGAAGAAAAGACGATCTGTCGGAGTAATACACCCACCAGGAACAGAGACTCTAACAAGACTCTTGTTGGGGATAGTAAAAGAAAAAGGATGCGTGAGCAGGACACGACTTCAAGTTGGGGAAAACAAAACTGACACAGCGTGAACAAGACACGACTCTGATTAGGGTAATAACAGAAATCAGACTGGAGACCTAACTGGGGAGTGAAGGACTCACACTGGGGAAAAGAAAATTCCAAAAGGAAAACATCCATTGGAGAGACACAAGCTGACTCCGGGGAAGAAGCAATAGGAAACTCCACTGAGGAAGCACCAAAGAATGAGATGTTACCGGTATAAGGGCAACAAACTCAGGAAGAATGAATATCTAAGACCGGTATAAGGGTGAGAGATATCAATCAACCAAACATCTGAGGAAGACCTGAAAAAGGTACATCAACTCAGGAAAATCTGACTCCACAAGGGACCAAGGTCATAATAGGGAGCAGAAAGGAAGGAACACCAGGGATACCGAGGTATATAATAGGTGACCGACCAAAACGTGAATTGGTATATATGCCAAAACACTCATCATCCGAAAGGAGGGCTTGAAAAAGCAAATCGACTTACAGGATGGACATTCGAATCCACAACGGGAACACAAACCCAAAGAGTGCATGAGATATAATATCCATTACCGGCAGACCGTGGATAAGAAAACTCGCATGAGATATATTATCTATTACCGTCAGAACGTAGATAATAAACTCGCATGGTAAGAAACACCAGAGATACCGAGGTATATAATAGGTGATCTACCGAACACGTGAATTGGTATATATGCCAAAACACTCATCATCCAAAACACAAACTGGTTAAAGGATGGATATTCGATTCTACAAAGAATACGAATCTTGCTCAGCCGGGGAAAATCAACAAAGGATTCCAACCAAAGAGCGCATGAGATATACTATTCATTACCGGCAGACCGTGAATAATATACTCGAAGGGAAAAGACACCAGAGATACCGAAGTATATAATAGGTGACTAACCAAAAAGAGAGACAATCGATACCAAGCATCCGGGTAAACGAAAGATAACTCAAAGGGATAAATTGCAAGCATCCGGCAATTATCCAACAACAGAGAATATTTGATTCCACAAAGGGAAATAACGAAACTTACTCGACCAGGGAAACACAAAAGGCTTCGACTGAAGAGTGCATGAGATATATTATTCATTACCGGCAGACCGTGAATAACATACTCGCATGGAAGATTATCCACAACCGGTTACTGGGTTAATAAAGGATAAATCAACCGAAAAGAAAGGTATCGGGATACCAAACTAGGTATATAATGATGACCAATCAAAGGGAACAACAACATTACCAACACAAGGGTAAATGAAAGGAGACCCGCTAGGGATAAATTGCAAGCATCTGGCAATTATCCAACTGTACCACAAGGCACAAACTCCGCTGGGGAGAAACAATCAACACTTGGGATTTACAACTACCGAATACGGGGTAGAAGACCACAGACTCAACCGGGGATAGAAATCACCACAGGGAGACACCAACTCTGTTAGGGATAAAACCACAACAACAGAAATCCACTCACAACCAGGACGAACCACAAAGGTTACCCTGTTAGGGGAAAAGAGATAGGACTTACAGCTATCGGATACGGGGTAATAGCCATACTCTGGTGGGGATAATTATGAATTAGGGTTTATATCTACCGAATAAGGGGTAGAAAACCAAAAAAAACTTGCCGAGGAATAAAAGGTATATAACCACCAATTCCGCTGAAAGGGCAAAGAAAATAGGACTTACAACTACCGGTATAAGGGTAGAGGCCCGAAAAACTCCGTTGGGGAACAACCCACTGGGAAGCACAAGACAGTTGACAAATAGCCAGTTCGGGAATAATCCGAAAAGACAGACTGAATCAAGACACGTCCTAATGAGGATGTAACTCAAATAGGAAAATCCATCCCAATATATATGGTGGGAGGAAACGGAAGAAACCGTCATCCATGAGGATATATCTCAGTGGGGAACTGCAGAAGGAAAGACAACAGACATTTTCTGCTTATGGGGTTGACTCTATATGGAGAGATTTAACACCCGGCATCTGCTAGGGGAGATCTATTAGGGATCTGCACCACCATAGCAAGGAACAATCAACAAAAGATACATGGCGAGAAATGCAACATGAATATCTGAATGTTTATGAATATGCATGAATATGCGTGATTTATGTTTGATGAATGCTGACAAAACAGACATATCTAAAACAAATAGGTCCAGGAATCAAACGCCCGGTACTATACTTCCAGGGGAAAACCAACTGGAAAGTCAATCTGCGGAGATCTACATACTATAAAGCATAGATCTGCGAGTACTGCTGGGGAAGCAGAGGATTAGAGATATCAGGAAACACCAAATCTCGGAGTGCTGGATCAGCAAACAACCCAATCAGGGTACAGAAAGTCACAACGGGCAAAACAGCCACCAAGACGAATCTGTTGGGGAACAAGAGAAAATCTCGAAGATCCGCAGGGGATCTCAGCATCAACTGAGAAACAAAAAGTTCTGCAACTCCAAACAACTCTGGGGAACAACCCACGGGGAGAATAACATCATCCAAGTAGAATCCAACTGCATAAGCAACTCTACAGGGGAAAACTACTGCTGGAGAAAACTGAGTCTTCAACAACACTTTGCTTGCAACTATGCTGGGGAACAACCCCATCACAAGATCTGGAGAAAGAAGATACAACCAAACCAGGAACATGAACCAAATGTCTTACCTGTTGGAGATCATGCCACCCTTGGGAGAGCACTGAGATATTCTTGAGTATCCTTTCAACCTTATGGATATTCACTTTGTTTAAAAATAGCAAATTTTGAAAAATTTGATTTGTTTAAAAAACAATGATATTTTATCAATTAAAACATGCAAAACATTTGTTGAATTGAAACAAATAAGAGTGCAAATAATTGGATAAAAGCTCAAATTGATTTGATGGAATGGTAGCCTGCAAATGGCAAGACTCCATAGATCTGTACAAATTTGAAATCAGTGATATACATTGGAAGCGGGCTACATTGAACATAATGATCCTTTCTCTACCAATTTGAATCTCGATGTATTCGAAGCTTCAGTTTGACGACGAATCGAGAACCCCCTGACGAAATGACAACTGTGGAACAGAAAGTCTTGTCAGGATGCAACTACTTGCCAAATCCCTAATTTTTGCCTAGATTGCCCCAGAGTGAGGTACTCAATCTAGCGGGATGCAAATATTCTTTTTTTTTCAAGTCTCTAATTTTTGCCTGGATTACCCTTGCGGGTTCTCCATCGAGACGCTCATTTTTGCCTAAGCCGCCCTTTCGGGTTTTCAACTTAGCGAGCTATTCTGTTTTTCATTTGCATATACTCTTTTTTTTAGGCAAAGTATTTCTTGACTGCATCTGAATTCACAGGACGAGTGAAATCCTCCCCATCCATTGTTGTAAGCATCAAAGCTCTGCTTGAAAAGGCTCTCTTACCAACATATGGACCCTCGTAGTTTGGAGTCCACTTGCCCCTGGAATCGGGCGCGAAAGACAAAACTTTCTTGAGCACGAGGTCACCTTCTCGGAACACACGCGGCTTGACCTTCTTATCGAATGCTTTCTTCATTCTCTGCTGATATAACTGACCATGACACATGGCAGTTAACCGCTTCTCTTCAATCAAATTCAATTGGTCGTAACGACTTTGAATCCATTCAGCATCAGTCAACTTGGCTTCCATCAAGACTCTCATTGATGGGATCTCCACCTCTACTGAGAGAACAGCTTCCATGCCATAAACAAGAGAGAAAGGGGTTGCCCCTTTTGAAGTGCGTACAGACGTACGATATCCATGCAAAGCAAATGGCAGCATCTCATGCCAATCTTTGTACGTGACAGTCATCTTCTGGATAATCTTCTTGATATTCTTATTAGCAGCTTCAACAGCCCCATTCATCTTAGGTTTGTAGGGAGAGGAATTATGGTGTGCAATCTTGAATCCAGCGCACAACTCATCCATCATCTTGTTATTCAGATTAGATCCATTATCAGTAATGATCCTCTCTGGCACACCATAACGGAAAATCAGCTGGTTCTTGATAAACTTCACAACCACCTGCCTGGTTACATTCGCGTACGAAGCGGCTTCAACCCATTTGGTGAAGTAATCAATTGCTACGAGGATAAACCTGTGTCCGTTGGACGCTTTCGGCTCAATCATGCCGATCATGTCGATTCCCCACATAGAGAAAGGCCATGGTGACGAAATCACATTCAAGAGTGTCGGAGGAATATGAATCTTATCCGCATAAATTTGACACTTGTGACATTTTTTCACATACTTGCAACAGTCAGACTCCATTGTCAGCCAATAGTAGCCTGCTCTCAACATCTTCTTAGCCATGGCATATCCATTGGAATGAGTACCAAATGAACCCTCATGGACCTCAGTCATCAATAGGTTTGCTTCGTGTCTATCCACGCATCTGAGCAAAACCATATCAAAATTTCTCTTATACAGTACTTCACCATTGAGGTAGAAACTGCCTGACAACCTCCTCAAAGTTTTCCTATCTTTCACAGATGGCCCAGGCGGGTAGACCTGGTTCTGGAGGAAATTCTTGATATCAAAATACCAAGGCTTGTCATCTTTCACTTCTTCGATTGCAAATATGTGAGCTTGTCTGTCCAAGCGCATCACAGTAATATTGGGGACATCATTCCACCATCTGACCACAATCATGGAAGCAAGCGTAGCAAGAGCATCCGCCATCCGATTATCTTCTCGAGGAATGTGATAAAATTCAACTTCTGTGAAGAATGTTGAAATCCTCCTTGCATAATCTCTGTATGGGATGAGACCAGGTTGATTCGTCTCCCATTCTCCCTTGATTTGATTAACAACCAGGGCCGAATCACCATACACATCAAGATACTTGATTCTCAAATCAATGCATTCTTCAAGTCCCATGATACAGGCTTCATACTCCGCCATGTTATTCGTGCATTTGAAAGTTAGCCTTGCTGTAAACGGAATGTGTGAACCTTGAGGAGTAATGATCACTGCCCCAATTCCATTTCCATATTGATTAACAGCGCCATCAAACACCATCGTCCATCTGGAACCAGGTTCCGGACCTTCATCAAGTGTAGGCTCATCGCAATCTTTCATCTTCAAATACAGAATTTCCTCATCAGGGAAGTCATACTGAACAGACTGATGATCTTCGATCGGCTGGTGCGCTAAATGGTCAGCCAAGATACTACCTTTGATAGCTTTTTGAGCTCGATACTCAATATCATACTCAGACAACAACATCTGCCAACGGGCAATCCTCCCAGTTAAAGCAGGCTTCTCGAAGATATACTTAATTGGATCCATTCTGGATATCAACCAAGTTGTATGATTTATCATGTACTGGCGCAAACGCTTAGCAGCCCAAGCTAAAGCACAGCACGTCTTCTCAAGCATAGAGTACCGAGACTCACAATCAGTAAACTTCTTACTGAGGTAGTATATAGCAAATTCCTTCTTCCCCGATTCATCTTGTTGACCGAGTACACAACCCATCGAGTCTTCAAGAACTGTCAAATACATGATCAGAGGTCTTCCTTCCACAGGCGGAGACAATATCGGAGGTTCAGACAGATATTCTTTGATACTGTCGAAAGCTTTCTGGCAATCCTCGGTCCAATCATGAGACTGATCTTTCCGAAGGAGCTTGAATATCGGCGCACATGTGGCAGTCATGTGGGATATAAACCTGGAAATGTAGTTCAAGCGGCCAAGAAAACCTCGGACTTGCTTCTCAGTTTTGGGTGCAGGCATCTCTTGTATTGCTTTGACCTTTGCAGGACCAACCTCAATACCTCTTTCACTTACCACAAAACCCAACAATTTGCCAGAACGGACTCCAAATGTACACTTGTTCGGATTCAGGCGAAGTTTAAACTTCCTCAAACGCTGAAAAAGCTTCAACAAATGCTCAATATGCTCAACTTCCGTTCGGGACTTAGCAATCATATCATCAACATAGACCTTTATCTCCTTGTGCATCATATCATGAAACAAGGTAGTCATAGCTCGTTGATACGTGGCTCCGGCGTTCTTCAAACCGAAGGGCATCACTCGATAACAAAATGTTCCCCAAGGTGTGATGAATGTTGTCTTCTCCATATCCTCGGGTTCCATTTTGATTTGATTATATCCGGAAAATCCGTCCATAAAGGAAAAGACTTTGAATTTAGCTGTATTGTCTACCAACATGTCAATGTGTGGCAGAGGAAAATCATCTTTCGGACTAGCCTTATTCAAATCTCTATAATCAACGCACATACGGACTTTTCCGTCCTTCTTAGGAACAGGCACAATATTGGCCACCCATTGAGGATATGTAGAAGTCACCAGAAACCCCGCATCAATTTGCTTCTGAACTTCCTCTTTGATCTTCACTGCCATATCTGGATGAGTTCTTCTGAGCTTCTGCTTCACAGGCACGCACTCAGGCTTCAAAGGCAGGAAATGCTGCACAATATCTGTATCTAAACCCGGCATATCTTCATAGGACCAAGCAAAGATATCTGAATATTCTCGTAGCAAACTGATCAAATCTTCCTTGACAGACCCTTCAAGAAGTGCCCCAATCTTCACCAGACGAACACAATCCTCAGACCCCAAGTTGACTGTTTCCAAGTCTTCGAGATGCGGCTGAATGATCTTCTCTTCGTGCTCAAGGAGACGGGTAATCTCATCAGGAATCTCCTCAACGTCATCTTCCTCTGCCTCAAATACAGGGGATTCAAAATTGGGAGATGGCGTTGGATCATTATGTTCAATGGGTTTTAGGATCAACCTGCATAATGATTTTGGTTAATGAAAAACTTTAGCATTTAAACAAACAAACCATTATGCAGATGAAAAAGATTGTTTTTATTCTTGTTTTTTATGGGTTTTTTGTGATCACTGATTTCATGCAAAAAACAAAAAGTGAAAACAAAGGAAAAACAAATGTTTAACAATGCATTAATTGAATGAAAACATCATTGTATATATGCTTTGCCAACAATGTCATCACTTCTCCTTTTGGCATGGGAGAAGGGTTTCAAACAAAGTGAACAATTACTCTGATCCATGGATGACCGTAGGAACATCTACAGCGACCCAATTGTGGCAGACACCACCAGGAATAACGAAATTGTTCATGTCCTCTGCATCTTCTTCCAAGATAGCAGCAACTTCCTCCTCAGGTTGATCATCATGGATGAATCCTCCACTTGTGAACAAACCTTGCTCATTATATGCCCCAGAACAGTAGCCAATGCCAGCCCGGGATCTATTATCTTCAAGCTCGATCACCTTCCCTAATCCAGCAACTGCACCACATTCAATGGCCAGCTTTGCACCACGGTAGGAAGTGAATGAAGGAGACTTCTTCTCGATTGGTTCATCAATAGATAAAGCTTGGAACGGCGTTCCAACTTCATCCTCAGCGTCAATGTACGAGAAAGAAGACAAATGGCTAACCAGGAGAGCCTTTTCTCCCCCTACCACAACCAGTTTCTTATTTTTCACAAATTTTAACTTCTGGTGTAGGGTGGATGTCACGGCACCAGCCTCGTGAATCCATGGTCTGCCTAAGAGACAGCTATAAGATGGGTGGATATCCATTACCTGGAAGGTAACTTGGAAATCACTTGGTCTGATTTTGATTGGGAGATCAACTTCCCCAATCACGGTCTTACGCGACCCATCGAATGCTTTCACAACAACCCCACTCTGCCTCATGGGAGGACCTTGATATGACAATCTGGAGAGTGTGGTCTTTGGCAATACATTTAAAGAAGATCCAGTGTCCACCAACACATTGGACATTGCATCAGATTTGCAATTCATGGAGATATGTAAAGCCATGTTGTGGTCTCTTCCCTCCTCAGGGAGATCAGCGTCACAAAAGCTCAAAGTGTTGCAAGCGGTAATGTTTGCAACAATACTATCAAATTGCTCAATGGTGACGTCGTGATCAACATACGCCAGATCCAAGACTTTCTGCAGAGC
The DNA here is from genome assembly GCF_024323335.1 of Lathyrus oleraceus. Taxonomy (NCBI): domain Eukaryota; kingdom Viridiplantae; phylum Streptophyta; class Magnoliopsida; order Fabales; family Fabaceae; genus Lathyrus; species Lathyrus oleraceus. Next base: position 365,954,560 of record NC_066582.1, read on the forward strand.
CTCCCTATGGGGTTCTGAATTCAACAGCAAGGATAGTATGGAGATCTTGGATGGAGTTTGTAGAAGCTGGTCTACAACATTGTACTCACTCTTTCTGATGAGCCTCAGCATCTCATCAGATTCTTCATCTATAATGCCACTCGGGCCAACTGAAGAAACGGGAGTTTTTTGTACAGAGGAGGATGGTTTGGCAACATCACGTGCCTGATTCTGAATATTTACAGCGGTCCCAACCGGACGCTCAACCGTATCAGAAGCAACAGCCTTAGGAGGCGCAGAAAACACACGACCACTTCGGGTCAACCCACTTACATCAGCGACGTCGGTCACAGAAGTTGAAGGTAAAGGCACTTCTACCCCATCTTGCACAGCAACAGGGTTGTATCTGAATGGTACGGCTCTGTCTGAAGAGTAAGGCACAGGGCCTTCAGGTTTAATGACCAAAGAAGGGGAAGCCTTCGGCTTACTGCTATCATAGCGGATAACAACAGGCTCAGGCAGCTTGAACACTGGTGAAATCACATTCACCTCAGGCTCGTCTTCATCAACATTGCGATTCTGCAGAATCTCAATGGTACCCTCGTCCAACAACTTTTGGAGTTCTCTTCGTACTTGGTTGCAACCCAAGCGGTTAACCGAGCAGACGCGGCACTTGTCGTGGTTATGCTCTAAGTAGCTGTACTGACACAGCAAACGATGTAATTCAACCAACGACTGCCTAATGTGGCTTACATATCTGACCTTGTACTTCCCAAGGCATTCCTGAACCATATTAACCGATTTCCCATGCGCAGGCAATCGGTTCTTGGTGACATTCGGGCCTGAATCTTCAAAGCTCAAAATTCCACATCTCATAAGGTCTTGAACCTTAGTCTTGAGTGGGTAGCAATTCTCAATGTTGTGGCCCGGAGCACCGAAATGATAAACACAATGTTGATCTAGTTTATACCACCATTATGGATTTGCAGGAATGGCAGGAGGATCCCTGGGAGAAACCAATTTCCTTTCCAACAAGGAAGGATAAAGCTCTGCATATGTCATGGGAATTGGATCGAAGCTGATCTTCTTCCTATCATAACCCAAGTTAGCTTGATTGGTTATACTGCCACGAGGCTGGTAAGCCTGTTGCTGTGGACGATGTTGTTGCTGGTACTGAGGCTGTTGATATTGTTGCTGATGCTGATACTGCTGATGTTGCTGAGCATTGTCTTTAAAGACAGGTGCTATATGAGCCACCTGGTGCTGATGACCGGCACGACGTGCAGGCTTCCTCTGAGCAGAGGGTCTTCTGTGCTTGGGATGGGATTGCACAGCATGTGCTTCCCCATCCTTCCTTTTAAACGCCCTATATCGTTTAGAGGAAGAGCTCTCATCCTTCGCCAATCGTCCTTCACGGACACCTTCCTCAAGACGCATCCCCATGTTCACCATCTCGGTGAAATCAGAGGGAGCGCTTGCTACCATCCGCTCATAGTAGAATGAGCCAAGAGTCTTCAAAAAGATCTTGGTCATTTCTTTCTCCTCCAGCGGTGGAGTAATCTGAGCTGCCAGCTCTCGCCACCTCTGGGCGTACTCCTTGAAAGTTTCCTTGTCCTTCTGCGACATGGACCTGAGTTGATCTCGGTCAGGCGCCATATCGACATTATACTTATACTGCTTGACGAAGGCTTCGCCAAGGTCGTTGAAGGATCTGATATTGGCACTGTCTAAGCTCATGTACCATCTGAGCGTGGCACCGGACAGACTGTCTTGGAAATAATGAATCAGAAGCTGATCATTATCAGTCTGGGTAGACATCTTCCTGGCGTACATGACCAGGTGAGCGAGTGGACAGGTGTTCCCTTTATACTTTTCAAAGTCAGGTACTTTGAATTTAATCAGTATCTTCACACCGGGAACAAGGCACAACTCGGCAGCAGACTTGCCGAACAAATCTTTACCTCGAAGGGTCTTCAATTCCTTTCTCAGCTCAAGGAATTGGTCGTTCATGGCGTCCATCTTTTCATAGAAGTCCGGGCCCTCAGACGGCTCGGAGTGATAGATGGTGTCGTCTACCCTTGGCATGGTATGCACGACAGGAGGAGCGGGGACAGGGACCGGGCTAGATGCCGGCATATGAGCAAAAGTTGGAGTAGGCCGATCAGGCATAAAACCTGGAGGCATTCCCCAAGGGAACCCGGCTGGCATAGCATTGGGCACTTGATGAGCACTGACTGGCACAGTCGAAGTGACGACCTCTGAGATGACCGTCCTCTGGGCAGGCGTTGCAGGTGGTTGAGCAGGTTGATTTTGAGCAGCGAGGAGTTGCTCCATCAAAGCGCCAAGTCTGGCGACCTCTTCTTTTAGTTCTCTGTTCTCTTGTTCTAGCTGCTCCATGACTCTCGCAAAATTGACTCGAGTATAATACCGGTGAGTCAGCTTGTCTTCAAAATAAATGAAGAACACAGAGTTAGGACAAGAAGACCAGAAACAAAGGGTACCTGCTTATGCAAAAATGATGCATGAAATGCTTGTGTAGATGCTTTGTTTATTTTCAAGGAACCCTTAGGGTATTATTTGCAAATATTTTGAATAGTTAAAGCATTTTAATTTCTTATGGAAAATATCTCATTCAATATATCGAGACAAAGAAGTACAGCATTTTTGGTCATTACAAAGAGAAAAGGGAAATAAACATCCTATGGATCCCTAGAAGCTCGGGATGCTGGAAGACGAGAAGTACGCAGCTTCTTGATCTCTCTCTCATAGGCCGCTTCCATGTCTGCTTTCTCCTTTGCAAGTCGATCATACCTCCTCTTCCAGAATTTGGAAGACTGAGGAAGCAGAGAGGTCCAAGTGTCGTTCGGATCGTCGATCACTCGATGCTCGAGGAACTCAATCATAGCGTCCTTCTCCTTAAGCTGCTGAAGCAATTCTTCTCTTTCACGGATCCAAGCACGTGAAAGGACTTCTTCTCTCAACTCCTCTACACGTTGGGTAGGGAGGGTTGAAGGCCCAGCCACATCCAACGGTGTAGGTCTCGGATGATCATACGGCATTAAGTACACGGCAGCTCTCTGTCTGACCCAAGAGGTGTATGGCTCCAAAGCAATGCAGTTCTTTGGACCCAACTCGTTCCTACTCTTCTTGTGAATACTGCGCCAAGCACGGACAAATCTGGCTTTCAGGCCTTGGGGATCTTTACCCTCCTGAAAGAATACGCCTTCTAACAGAATGTTATGAGGTTTATCCTTTAGGGGGAACCCAAGCTGACGTCGTGCGAGAATAGGATTGTAGCTGATCCCACCACATGTGCCAAGAAGAGGCACATTAGGGAATTCACCACAATAGTCAATGATCTGGACGGTATCATACACGCGATCATACCAAGAGATATCATCATTAGTGAGAGACATGAGTCTCTGAGACCACCATAGACATCCCTTGTTCTCCTTGAAAGCAACTGTCTGCGGCAAGTGCGAAATAAACCACTTGTATAGCAGGGGTAGACAGCAGACAATAACTCCTCCACCCTTTGCATTCCTCAAATGCAAAGAGACATAGGCATCGCCCAACAAAGTCGGAACGGGATTAAGAACTGAGAAGATCCTAATAGCGTTCATGTCCACGAACTTGTCGAAGTTGGGAAATAACACTAATCCATAGATGAGCAGCACAAACAAAGCCTCAAAGGCATCCTCACTCATGGCCTTCCCATAAAAGGTAGCTTGATCAATGAGGAACTCGGAAGGAAAACCCTGAATTCCGCCTTTGGTAGTCAGATTAGCTCTAATCAAATCTTCATCTATGTGCAACAAGTTGGCAATCTCTCGAGCAGTCGGAATACTCTCTAGGCCACTGAACGGCACTTGATCCAGAATCGGAATCCCAATGAGATGAGAATACTCCTCCAAAGTTGGCAACAACTGGAAATCCGGAAATGAGAAGCAATGATACAGCGGATCATAAAACTGGGCTAGAGTACTCATCAACCCTTCGTCAACCTGAGTAGTCAGCAGAGGTAGAAGCTTCCCATATCGAGCTTTGAAACCCAAGGGATCTAATACATAAGATGTCAGATTCCTTAACTCTTTTACATCGGGCTGTTTAAAGCTGTACTTCTTTGTATGCCTTTTTGGTCTTTCCATGTCTGAAAATTTTGCAAATAAACCCTTTTAAGTTCCTTGAAAATTTTCTTTTTCTGATGACATGAAGTGCAGATGAATGCATGAATGCATGAATGCAACAATCACACTCAAGGATCAAACAAGTCACACCAAACAAAGGTCATGGGAAAGCTCATTGTATCCCTAATATCAATCATCCATTTTGGTGGATTTAGGTTTTCACCTTATCGACACCCAAGTTCCATTGATATTAACGGTACATGAACCGGCTCAAACATCCTTAATATCAACCATCCGTTTTGGGGGATTTAGGTTTTATACCTTATCAACGCCCAGGTTCCATTGATATTAAGGTTGTCTGAACGACTCAACCACGAATCACGGGTTTGCTGAGAGTCACGAGCATGGAGTCTCGGTTAAGAACCACCCCAAAGGGAGTGTACTAGGGTTTAAACCTGCCAGACATGTTCTACCAGAGGTTCCCATAATCATCGTTCCATCTTTCGAATATTATCGGAGGAACGAATACTCGTATTCCAAAAATATTCTCAAGAGAAACTCTTATGAGTGTAGTATCGCGTAACAATCGCATCAGAACTTACATCTGAACGACCTCCGCACTACATCTTAAAAATAGGCCAAGATGGGCTTGGTAAACTACGGTCCTTGGCTTCTGCGGCACATGATTGAAAGAATAATGCCTAACCACAAATAACTTGTGTGACATTATTAATCCAACATGACCTCCACCAAGTGAATGGACTCGCAAGTCAACTGGCTAAGGAATACTCCACACCAGTCAACAAGACTATGCCATTCTCCTATCCTAGAGTGCACTCGAGTTCGGGTATAGAACTCATCTCACAGATCACCAAAGCAAACAGCAATTGTATATCAAGCAATTCAAACATTACAATCAATACAGTTATCCCAAATGGTACAAAAATATGTCATATAACAAATAACAATATAGCACACAACAAGGGTGAAAAGTAGGCAATACCACCAAGGCAATTGTCCCCAGTGAAGTCGCCACTTTTCTGTAGCGGTGTATTCGTCGCTATATGATTTATTGATTAAACCATAAGCAAAGCATACAATGAATCGAGTCGCCATCGCACTTTTATTTATCCAAAGGACTGGCTAAAAAGCGAACAAAAGCCTAAGAAGTTTTACGCGTAGAAAACTAATGAAAAAGATCAGAGAATCTGGGTAAGGGGTAAATTACGCAATGGGAAGGTGTTAGGCACCCAAAACGTCCTAGGTACTCCTAGGGAGCCCTTTTCACACTTGTTGTATAAAATTGTTATTTGTTATGAAATATTTATTGTGCAAACATGAATGGGATGATGAGAAAAGAATATACAATTTTTATTATTTTTGTGTTCGAACGGATGAACCCGTTGCCTACGTACCTTCCATCAAAGGTAAGGATCAAAACGCCGTAGTTCGGCTATAAGATTTCCAAAAGTTAGTGGATTCAATTTTAAACACAAGCCTTAAGGTCTTATGTTATCCACGGGAGAAAACTCAACCTTATACAAACAACGAGTCCACCATGTGAGAAAAGCTTCAACTTGCTAGTGAGGGGTTAACCCTATAATAAGCAAGGAAGACTTACAATTCAATCAACTAAGGACAAATAGGTGAGATTAACATCAACCAACTAGGATAAATCAAACCTATGGCTAATGTATGAAAACATAACAAGAATGGACAAAGCCACAAAACAATTGAATGGGTGAAGTTAATTGATTATGATTATTCACAAAAGGAGGGTCAAAGTATGATTAAGATTGATTCAAAAGAAGTATTATGAAATGGAGTTTGAAAAAGTCAAGGACTTGGGGTCCAAGTTTTAATTTAAAAGCACGAAGATGTTTGCACAATATTTATCTCAAGTTTTGAAAGTAATGTGTGAAAAGGTTTAGGACAAAATGGATGAATGGATGAAGATGGAGTGTAAAACTTCCTAGAAGGTTCACCTCTTGAAATCATATAGAAGATGATTCAAGTGTGTCCTTTGGAATAGATAATGAGTAATAATAAACAAGCAAAGCAAAAGAAGAAAGTCAACAAAAGCGGATACCGGATGCCAATTACTGGACTTATACCAATCTCCTAAAACAGAACTGGATATCAGAGGCCACTCTATGGACTTATACCAATCTCCTCAATAAAGAAATAAAAAGTGGATACCGGATGCCAATCTATCTGGACTTATACCAATCTCCAACAAAGCAAAACAAGACATTTGGATGTCAGATGCCAATCTATCTGGGCTTACTCTAACCTCCAACATATGATCATAGGAAAACAAATGCCAAATTACACGGACTTACAGTTGCATCCTCACATACAACAAACAAATGCATCAAGCAAAGAGAAGATGAGTGGCCAATGAGATGGTCTTATACTCACTTCCATATCATAGGAACAATGGCCAATGAATGGTCTTACAATTGTCCTCAATGGGCAAACAACAAAGATACGTCACAAAGACAAATGAAATGATCATGCACTAATGAGCAATTAATGATGATAAATGCACAAAGCATGCAAGCAGACATGTACAAATGAACTAAGTAATCAATCAACTAAAGTCATTCAGCACACTCTATAACCAAACAATTAGGCTCATACAGAGGGTTAGGCATTGAAGCCAACTGGAATAGGGTTAATGGTGCTCTTAACCTTGACATTGAGAGCCAAGGTGAAGCAGATGAAAGGATATGAGGGGTGTGCCTCATGCTCTTATCCCTGATCAGGGAGAGCTTTGAATATCAGAAAGTGTGGGAGTTCAAAAAGATGGAACTCTCTCCACAAGTTAGACTCGATAGATCTCGGGTTTTTACTCACTATGCATCAACACATGTGGTGTGAGCAAGGTGAGTGACACACAGAATAGTAGGAGATAGGCTACATATCTCTTTTGTCTACCAATTGCCTTATTCAAAGGACTTTTCCTGCTTGGGACAAAAGTAAACAAGCACAAACATCGCCTCTTAGGGAGGACTTCAGACAGTTGCCTGGCCAAGTAACAGGCAAGGTCTTCCAGACTACATGAAGAAAAAGAGATTCTACCTCAATGCAAGTGCTATCAAGCAAAGCAATGAAAGTTCTCAAAGAACTATTAGCAACTAATGGTACCTGAAATCAATCAAATAAAATCAGTACACAACTCAAATTCAAAACCAATATAAGATAAGGGTCAACACAATCAGTCAAATGTGCAATGCACAAAGCTCAAAGCATATGAGCTAAGCATCCTACAAAACAAACAAGTTAGTTCATGATAATCAATCAAACTCAATCAACTTGCATTGATCTCCTTAAAGCATTTGCTTCTTAACCTGAAAAACCAAACTCAAACATGAGCAACAAGACCACTAGGAAAAGCCTAGGGTCAAAAGGAGATAAAAAAATCCAAAACAGCAAGTGAAAGCTATCCAAAATCAAGTTCAAACAATTAAGAAACAAACCCAAGTGGTTTCATGTTCATATCATTCATCATTATCATTTCACAAACAAATTAGGTCAAAGCATGTCATATAGCACCTCAAAGAAGTCAACAGAAAGATTCAAGTCAAATCCAATCACAAATATTTCAAAAAATTCTCAAATAATTCATGATCAAACATCATCTATAACATGATAAGCATACCAAATTTCAGCTCATTTGGATCAAGGGAAGTAGGTCAATGAAAATCAGAAACTCAAAGCAAGTTCAAGCAAACTCATACAATGCATCAAAACATGCACCAACTTCAATTAATCATAAAACAGTGACAACACATGATAAATGAATGGGACTAAAACCATGACAAACTTTAAGATGTATACAATTCACATGTCAAATTTCAAGTCCATCCAATTAAGCATTAGAATTTCACAAACCAAATATAAACATGTATCACAAGGGGTCAACAATCTGGTCAAACAAGGGAGAAAATTCCAATCAAATAGGAAATGCCATCAATAATTCCAGAAACATTCACATGTATTCTCAACATCCATAAGTATATTCATGCAAAAATCCAGACCATTTTGAGTTCAATAAGCATGGCAAATAAAATCATGAAGTTGGACATGAATGGTGTGACATAAATTGTCACACCTCTATTCAAAAAATAATATCTCATCAACCAGCAATGATAAATTCACAAACTCTACACCAAAATCACCATGAACATGTCTAGTTTAAGCACAAAAAATTTCAGCCTCATTGGATTAAGTATCATCATTTCATAAGCAAAATGGCATGGCATACACAAAATGGACACATATGAACAAACCCTAGCACATTTAAAAATCCACACATGCAAAAAATCTGGAAAAATCACCATAATAAACTAGAGATCATGAGGAGCGTTTCACAAAAAATCCCATCAAATTTGGATAAATATTGAAGAACTTATGAATTTTTGAAGATTGCCAAACAAAATGAAATAAAATAGAAAAAAAGAAAATGATTTAATGAAATATAACACGGCAGTGGCAAACTTGTAAATAACCGGTCCCTTAAGTGAAACGCTGCGTTTCACTTAAGGGCGTGTCCACGCCTGATTGGTGCATGGCAATGGAACAGTGGAAAACATGCAAAACAAAAATTCCAGCAAGCCAAACACGAATCTGGGTTTTCAAAATTAGGGTTCATGTGTACTGTTCATCGTGTTCATCATCGTGATGAAATTTTGTTCCAGATTTGGAAAATGAGCACACCATTCAAATCAGCAAACAATGTACATCAATAATCTAACCCTAGTTTTCATTAATTCGAACTAACAAGGGAGAAATAAGCAAAAACACATTTGACCAACAAACTTTAAATCCATGTTTCTCTCTCAATACACAACCATTTCTCACGATTTAAAGCTCATTATAATCAGCATGGGAGGATCTTTAACAAGCATATCATGATTTCAACAAAAGCATGGTTCGAATTTTTACCTTGTTTGAAGAACAGTGATGGAATAGTGATTTTCTGGCCGTGTTGAGTTGAAACAGGTGCGCCTGGAGGTTTGTATTGATGAATAGAAGTAGGATCGTGGCTCAACAATGCTTAGTGAGGCTCCAAACTCGAACTGCCATGGAAGGAAGCTTCAATGCAACAGTATGGAAATGGCTTTACAGTTGTGAGATAGTGCTTGCAAATGCTTCCAGAAGGATAGTGAATGATGGACCAAAGCACAGAAGCACGAATCCTTTGACAATTTTTTCAGAAAAGTTCAAATGAAGAAATGAGAGTTCTTGAGAGAAAATGAATTCAGATCTCGTTTTGGTGAATAGTGGCCAGGGTTTTTCAATCAGAAATGAGTCATATATACTCTGTTTAATGAAGCTTAAGTTTGGTTAATGAAGTGGTAATTGCATTTAGCTCAAATGGAAATGTTTTGGTTAATTAGTGAAATTAACTCAAATTGCATGTGCATGGCACTACAGTGCGAAATTGGGCTTAGACATATCCAAAATTTGGTTTTTAATCAATTGCAAGTGGTAGAAAGCATAAACAATGATTAATTTGAAAGTTCATTTTTCACCCCTCTCTTTTTTAATTCAATGCACTTGAAAAAGGCCATTTTGATTGGATGATTTTTGGTGAAATGTGATGAAGGATTTGGATAGAGCATATCAAATGTGACTTGTAGCAAAAAACCTCACTCAATTTGGCCAAATGGTTTGAAAGTTATCTCACTTTGAAGTTCAAAAATGTTTGAGAATGATTTGATCATAACTTGCCAACCACACATGAGAAATGAGTGTTCTTAGACTTTTTGGAAATGGGAGAACAAGATCTTCAACTTTCATGTTGGACAAAAATTCATTTGAAGCTTGTATGATGAAGTAATTTTGAGGAGAAGAACTTTCCATTTTTGGCAAATTCCAATTACAGGTCAACTTTCTATTTTTGGAAACTTCTTGTCTGACCCCAAATTCTTCACTGTGGATGTTTGACATGTTATATGAGGCTTATATGGACATGAATGAGACCTCTCAAACCAATTCCCACCATCAAATCACTGATTAAATGCACAGTTGACCACAGTTGACTTTGCTAGGGTTTTGGTTGACTGAACCATGTTCTGATGAATTCCAAGCCCCTACCACTTGAGATCTTGATTCAAAATGATGTCACAACTCATATGAACTCTTGATGAATGATTATGGTGCCCAAATTCTTCAAGAATGGCCACCATGCACTGTTCAATGGCTGAGTTGACTGTTTTAACCTAGCTTGCTTCATCTGCAAGTAACATGGTTAGATGACAATATTTTTGTACTTTTGGTTAATAACAAATGAAAAGCAATGATATACAAATGCAATACATGCTTGGTGATCAAGAACCAAACTCACAAGATAACCCACCCACTAGGAGGGAAGCAAAGGTGCACAAAGATCCTTGAGGCAATGATATGGTATGATATGATGCCATGAGGGATCTTAGGGACAAAATTGGGGTCTTACAGACTGTTTGCAAGCCGCCATCGGTAAATGGCCTCGCTTTCCTTGGTCTCAGTGTATCTCAAGTTGACTGTTTTCAAGCCGCCATCGGTAAATGGCCTCGCTTTCCTTGGTATCAGTGTATATCAAGTCGACTGTTTTCAAGCCGCCATCGGTAAATGGCCTCGTTTTCCTTGGTATCAGTGTATATCAAGTCGACTGTTTTCAAGGCGCCATCGGTAAATGGCCCCACTTTCCTTGATATCAGTGTATATCAAGTCGATTGTTTTGAAGCCGCCATCGATAAATGGCCCCGCTTTCCTTGATATCAGTGTATATCAAGTCGAATGTTCTGAAGTCGCCATCGGTAAATGGACCTGCTTTCCTTGATATCAGTGTATATCAAGTCGACTATTTTGAAGCCGCCATCGGTAAATGGCCCCGCTTTCGTTGATATCAGTGTATATCAAGTCGACTGTTTTGAAGCCGCCATCGGTAAATGGCCCCGCTTTCCTTGATATCAGTGTATATCAAGTCGTGGTTTCTTCGATTCATCCCCCGTAGAGTGCAAAATCCAGGTTCCTTTGGTATTCAATCCCTGTGTACCTTGAAGGTCTGACAACCATTGCTCTCATCCATTCAGGTTCTCAGTTGATTGAATAGGGGAAGCTGTAGCACCTCAAATTTGCACCCCCCATTCATGCATTCATTTCATTTTTTTTGGTCATTAACATTATATCTTGCATTGCATCATTGCATTCAGAGCTGACATCAAGAGGATTCACCAGTGCAAGAGACCAAGTATTTCCTTGAGATGAGAGCCACATGAGTATTCTAAAGAGCTTATATGAGCCAAGGTTCATTTTGAAGCAACTTTGCCAAGTGGTAGAGGCTCAAAGTCCACACTACATGTCCAGGTCATCTAAGGCCCATAAAAGTCAACTGCAAGTCAACTAAGGGCTATGAGGTGGAGAAATGGTTTGAGACACTTCATTCATGTCCAAAATAGGTTTATTCATCATGTCAAACATCTACTTTGAAGATTTTGAAGCCAGATCAAAAGTTTCCCAACATGGAAAGTGACCTGTAATTTCAAGTTTCCAAAAATGGCAAGTTTTTAGACCACATTCAACTTGACTTTCCAACATCAAAGAAGCTTCAAATGAAATTTTGTCCAACATGAAAGTTGAAGATATTTCTCTCCCATTTCCAAAAAGTCCAAGATCATGAGCATCTGAGGAATGGTTGAGAAGTTATGAGCAAATGATCACCAAGTGTGCATGAAACTTCAAAGAGCCATAACTTTTGATCCAAAACTCCAATTTGGTCCACTCTTTTTGCAAATTGCATGTCATGACCTATATTTTCCAAATCCATCATTGCATTGCATGAAATAATGTCACATGATCATTTGGCCATGCATGTGCTTTTTGGAGGGAAAATGAAGAATTTAAAATTGGTTGATGCTACAAGCTTTTTGATCATTCCATCATGTGCATGAACTGATTTTAAGTGATTCTACACCTCCACATAACACTGTTCACGTGTGGCTTGCCATGCATAGGTGTTTTTTCCAATTTTTGCATAACACCTCATATCTTCTTAATTTGTCATTAAACAATGCCTAATCATGATTACAGCATAATTAGCATGTCATATATAAGCTTAGTTGTAACTGTTTTGCTCATTCTTGCACATTCTAGATCTAGATTTTTCATTTCCCTCCATTTTTGCTCTCATCTCAAACTTCAAATTTCTTCACATAATCCATTGATTTTATGGCATAATCATGATCATTAAGCTTCATTGAGTATGAATCAAGCATTGGATTGAAGGTTTTGGTGGAGAATCAAGCTGTGCAAGTACATGAAGATGAACATGGAAGCTTTGAATTGATCAAGATCCAAGCCATTTCAGGAGAGATTTCGTGCACAAAGCTTCATAACAAGAGTATAGGAATGGATCTGTATCGTTTGAGCTCTTGAATCCACTGTTTCCACTCACTGTTCTTCAAGAGGTTGGAAATTCGATCACCTTAATTCTTCATGTTATTTCCATGGTTAGATAGATCTTTCATCACAGAGAATTCTGATATAAATTTTGTTGAATTTGGATGAAAATTGAGTGAGATATAGTAATTTAAAGTTTAGATCTAGAAACTTCTTTGCTTCGATTCAGAAAATGCATGATGAACTAGGCTTAGATAATAGGATATTCGTGATCTACTCGTCGAGACCTTTCCAACGGTATATAGTTTGTAAAATTCTGGAAAAAAAGTTGCAGCTCCGTCGTGTACACGGTCGGAGAAGACGACCGGAACTACTGTTCTGGCGTCTGGTGGGGCGGCTAGGGTTATGCAGCGAAACGCTGCGTTTCGTGTTGTAGCAAGACCTTTGGCCGAGCGGGTTCGATCCTCACATGGTTTATGTTTTCTTTGAGCGCCTCTTTTACCATACGAACACGTGTTCGATTCCAAGCGCTTGCTGAACCTATAGTGCGCGTGTTCGAATCCTCCTGGCGCGCATTTGTTTCATTTTTATTTTGGAACGCCTTGTTAACCTCCAGGTCCTGTGTTCAACACTTGGTGATAGCATTTCCACCTTTTATTCACATTTCATTTTGCCATGCATTTGTTCATTATTTCAATATATTTTTCACCAACTTGTAAAAACCATAAAAAATAGCACATTAATCCAAATTAATCTATTCTTTTTTCCACATGTTCATCTTGATGTCTATTATTTTTAGATGTGAATTTATGGATTTGTGCCTTGCTGGAATTTTGAATATGATTGATTATTTGAACATGATGCAAAATATGACATGTTGTGCCAATTCTTTTGTGAAATGCTCATTAATTGTCCAATTGCCATGAAATTTAACATGCTCATTCCTAACATGATACATGATTTTTGAGAATTGGTTTGGCATTTTTAGCATTTTTCATATCTGTTTAAGACACATGAATGCATGGTGTGACAATGTGTGTCACACATTTGATGATGCTTTTGTTCATTTTTATTGACAGTTCAATTGAGATTTTCTGATTCCAATTTTTTGCATGATGCTTATGTTTAACATGTTGTGTGAAAATAAAAATTTCCATGGTTATTTGATTCATTTCTGTTTTAATATGGAATTTCTACTCTTGATGTCGCATTGTTGGTCACATTGTATGCCTTTGCCTTAGCATGATCATTAGATGGATTTGCCTTAGGATTTGAGTTTGATCCTTTTTAGGACATGTTCTTACTTGAATAAATATGCTTCATATTGAATATTGGCTGTTGTTTTGACTTTTTGATTTTCCTTTGACCCTAGTCTTGGTACTAGTGGTTTGTACTCATCTTTTGAGCTTTGTATTTCAGGTTCAAGCTATTAGCTCTAGTGGTTGATGCAATCTTATGACTTGAGATGCAAATTTGATTTGTCCACTAACCTTTGTTGTGTTTAAGGTCCCTTGGTGATGAACTCACTTGAGTTGTTGACTTGCCTTGTGTGCATATTGGTTTTAACACTGTTGACTGTCTGTTTGATTTGTCTGAATGTGAATATTGACTTGTTTGACTTTCTTACAGGTACTTTAGGTGCTTTAGCTCATTGCTTGAGCTGTGCTTTGCTTGTGGTTGGTGTACCGCCTAGGTAATCATTCTCTAACTCCATGTAGTCTGGAAGCCCTGTCGTTTCTTTTGGCAGGCATTTGGCTGAAGTCCTCCTTAAGAGGCAATGACTGTGTTTGTTTACTCATTGTGCCATGTTACTTAAGTCCTCCTAAGTGAAGAGGCAATTGGCAGATAGAAGGGACTAGCAGTCAGTCCCCTGCTAATCGTTTGAGTCGTTCATTATGCTCGCACTACGTGCTGAGGCTCTTGAACCTAACCCAAGATCCGTGTATATAGAGTCAGTCAAGTGGAGTAGGGTCCCTCATTCTGGATCCTCACGTTTTCATTGATTCAAGCTCACCCAGGCCCGGGTTAAGAGCTATGAGGTCTTATCCTCATTACCTTTCATCTACTCACCCTGACGGTCAATGTCAGTGGTTAAGAGCTTTAGCATACCCTTCCAGTTGGCTTGTTTGTCGAGGTTGATATGACCCCTTGACTAAAGCCCGGCTTGTTTGTCGAGGTCGATATGACCCCTTGACTAAAGCCTCACCCTTGATGTTTGAGCCCCCTTGTTGGTGTGTTTACTTCATGTTGTATGTGTTTGTGTGGTGTGATTTTATCCCCATAGGATTGCTAGACTTCACATAGTCTCTCATTTGCATGTCAATTAAGGTAGCACGGTTCCTTCGTCTAGGACTTCCTTTCTTGCGTGAGCATTCCTAAAACACAAACAAACTTTATCTTCTCTTAAGGACACGTTAACTCCTTCTACTACAGGTGAGTAAGTCTCCCAAGGTCGAGCATCCGGTAGATTGCGTAGTAACGTTGTTCACCTAAAAAACCCAAAACAAACAGAAATAGTTTATCCGAACTACGGTAACTCTGATTCTCATGTTCAGATGAGATACGTAGGCACGAGATGCGATGTCTTGTCGAGTTTGACTGACGACTAACATTAATCCTTCTTTTCTCTCGCCCTCGTTGCGATTGAGACCTTCTTTTTCTCTTGCCCTAGTTGCAATCGAGACCCTTCTTCTTTTCGTGTGTGTTTGTTTGGAGTCAGACATAAGCCCATCTATTGGCATTTGGTTTCCTGTTGGCGTTTGCTTGCTCGGAGTCTGATGTAAGTCCATCTATTGGCATTCGGTTTCCCGTTTGTTTGTCGTTTGTTCGGATTCTGACGTAAGACCAGCGATTCGCATTCCGTTTCCTATTTGTGTTTGTTTGTTCGGAGTCAGATGTAAGACCAGCCATTGGCAGTCTATTTCCAGTTGTGTCATTGCTTTGACGTCTCAGCATCTTTGGTTTAGCGTTTTGTTTCGATGTGCGTTAGCCGAGCTACGAGTGCTCTGATTCTTACTCTGGTTAGAGAAGATACGTATGCGTAGGATGCGATGTCCTAGCGAGCACGTTTCCCATCCCCCAAACTATGTCGACTCTGATGTTTGTTTATGACAAACTACGTAGGCCCAGGATGCGACATCCTGCCGAGTCCCCTTTCTCCGTTTTCCTTCACCTGTGTTCTATTCCCGTGTGTGCATTCTTTGAGCAGTTTTTCAGCAACCTTATTCTATTTATTTGAGCGTGGATCCCGTCGAGTACGACAGACGTGAGGGGTGCTAATACCTTCCCCTTGCGTAACCGACTCCCGATCCTAGCAATCTCTGGTCGTAAGACCATTTCTTTCCTTTCCAGGTTTACTTCGAGCGTTTCCTTTCCCTCCTTTGGGATAAATAACGCACGGTGGCGGCTTTGTGTCTTTTCCCGTCAGTTGTTTTTCGCGTATGCGACAACCCTCCCTACTCTCCAAACTACTCCGGTCAATGTTGCTGATCCGAATAACAACCAAGGTCAGACTCCTGACGACCTCCCCAACGATGAAGAGGACTACCGAGGCTCGCGCCTCCACTTTTAGCTTCCCAATCCGACCGCTCAAGCTGCAAGCACTGGTCAGGTCCATGCTTTCCTCTTTGGTTACCTAGGGGAAAACTTTGTGCCCATGATGACGTACCCTGCATCCTAGTACGTGCAGACAGGGGCACCTCAGGCCCCCAATGCTCAGCCTGGAATGCAATATCTTCAGCCTGCTAATGTTGCTCAGACCGTGCACCGGGTTTCTCCTACCCGCCTCAGATGTGGTTCACCCCGAACATGCCTTCACCGATCGCTCCCAAAGCCTCTCGACCGACCAGTCAGGTCACTCCTCCCGTTGTTGATCCGGCCAGACCTGCGGATTACCAGCTCTTGCACGAAAAAATAAGGGACATTGAGGGTTTCTCTTCCTTTGGCATAGATGCTCGAGACCTCTGTTTGGTCCCGAATATGGTGTTACCTCAAAAATTCAAGCTGCCTAACCTTCCCAAATACAAAGGCTTTAGTTGTCCCCGCAATCACCTCACCATGTACTACAGGAAGATGGCTTCACACATTGATAATGACAACCTCTTGATTCATTGCTTCCAAGATAACTTGGCTGGGGCCTCCTTGGATTGGTACATGAGTCTAGAGCGTTCGAAGATCCGGTCATGGAGGGACCTCCCCGAGGCGTTCTTGAAACAATACAAGTACAACCTTGACATGGCTCTGACAAGGCTTCAATTACAGAATCAGTCGCAAAGATCTAACGAAACCTTCAAGAAATATGCTCAACGTTGGCGCGAAATAGCTTCAAGGGTTCGGCCAACATTATCTGACAACGAATTGGTGGACATCTGTAAGACCCCAATTTTGTCCCTAAGATCCCTCATGGCATCATATCATACCATATCATTGCCTCAAGGATCATTGTGCACCTTGCTTGCTCCTCTGTGGGTGGGTTATTCTTTTGAGTGTGGTTCTTGATCACCAAGCATGTTTTGCATATGTATATCATTGCTTTTCATTTGTTCACTAACCAAAAGTACAAAAATATGTCATCTAACCTTGTTACTTGCAGATGAAGCAACATTAGGTCAAGCCAGTCAAAGGCATTCATTGAGCAATAGATGGTGGCCATTCTTGAGAATTTGGGCACCATGATCATTCACAAGAGTTCAAATGAACTATGACATCATTTTGAATCAAGATCTCAAGTGGTATAGGCTTGAATTTCATCTGATCCCAGCTAGGTCAACTAAAACCCTAGAAAAGTTAACACAAAGTCAACTGTGCATTCAATCATGGATTTGAAGGTGGGAGATGGTTAGAGAGGCCTCATTCATGTCCATACAAGTCTCATTTGAAATTTCAAATATCAACATTGAAGAATTTGAGGTCAGATGAAAAGTTTCCAAAAATAGTAAGTGACCTATAATTTGAAATTGCCAAAAATGGAAGGGTCTTCTCCTCAAGTTTACATCATCAAGAAAGCTTCAAATGAGATTTTTCCCAATATGAAAGTTGAAGATCTTGCTCTTACCTTTCCAAAAAGTCCAAGAAAATGCATTTCTCAAGTGTGGTTAAGAAATTATGGATCAATCTTTGTCAATGAAATTTGAACTTCAAGCTTGCATAACTTTTGAACCATAAGGCCAAATGGAGTGGTTCTTTTTGGAACATTTCTCTCTTGATATGCACTATCCAAAACATGCATTCCATTTCATCAATTCTCATCATAAAAATATTGGCATTTTCACTTGAATTTCATTTGAATTTTGGAGGGAAATTTCCAATTTGAAAAATATGCATTGCCTTTACATTTTTTCAATGGCATTTGGTTCTAAACAGCATTTGCAAGTGAATTAGCACAAAAATCGTGCACTGTAGCATTGCCATGCACATGTAAGGGTGATTTTGCCATTTTGCATCAACACTTGAATTTCACTAATCCATTTGCATTTGGCTTAATTGTGATTAGCAGCTTCATTAACAGATGGTATATATAGCTAATCATAACAGAAAATCATGACCACACTTCACAAATTCCAGATCTGAAAATTCTCTCTCAAATTTCTCTCAAACTTTTCATCGAATTTCCTCATAAGCATTGCCTGTTTCTTGGTGTGTTCATCATCTACAAGCATTATTGAAGATTGTTGAAGCAAGATCTTGAAGAATTCATCAAGAATTGTGGACTGTTGAAGCTTATGCACATCCATGGCAGTTGAGGTTTCTGGACAAATCGAGCATTGTTGAGCTATTCTTTTGCATCCATTCATTCATCTAAGCTTTGAGGAGGATCTGTTTCAGCTTTTCCAAGCCTGAATTGCACGATTTCACTTCTGTTGCTTCATTAAGGTTAGGTTTTGAATGCTCCAATTCTTGAAATAATCATGTGCTTATTATAGATCTTGCATCACTGGTTATACTGAGCTTTAGATCGTGGATTTTCATGCAGTATTGTGATAGTTATAGCAATTTGAAGTTTGGCATGTGAAACTTGTTGTGCTTGATTTGTTTGATACAGTTAGAATTAGGTTAGATTAATACTGGATTGATGATGTATGTTGTAAGACGAGTCCAATGATATGTGTTTGGTGAATTTCTGTTCATGTTGGTTCTTGGTGATGATGAACACGATGAACATTGCATGAATGTCTAGGTTTTCATTTTCCAGAACTTGTTTGATCCTCATGAGTGCTGGTTTGCATGTGTTTCTTTGTTTGTTGCCATGCATTGGTCCATTTGGCTTTCACGTGGCACGTTGATTGGTCCATATCGTTTTGCACTGCCACGCGAGATTAATGAAATGGCGCGTTTCATGTAGTTGAGCGCCACATTTCAAATGTTCACATGGTTCGATCCCGGACCAAGACATTTCCATTTTGGCTTTTTTGCATTTTCTCCATTTATGATATTCATGTTCATATGCTACTTCATCATGCATTTTTAATTTTTTCTCCTCATTCCAAAAATCATAAATCCATGAATACTTATCCAATTCACATGAGATTTTTTGTACCTTGTTCCTCATGATGTCTACTATTTTATGGTTATTTTTCCAGAATTTGTGCTCGGTTGGATTTTAAATTTGCCTAGGGATTGTTCATGCATATGCTATCTTGTACCTTGATTTCCATTTTCTTTGTGAAATGATGATGGTTGATCCAATGAATGTGAAAATTGACATGCTTAAACTAGACATCCTAATTGACATTTTGGTATAGAGTTTTCATTTTTCTCATTTCTGGTTGTTGAGATATGCTCTGATTAATGTAGGTGTGACAATGTGTGTCACACCATTTCTTGTTCAACTTCTTGATTTTCTTTACCATGCCAAATAAAAGCCAAGTGATCTGATTCTTTTGCATGTTGATTCTTCTAGATGTTAGGATTGATCATGAATTTTTGTAGAATTTTAGGATTCATTTTTGATTTGTTTGATATTTTTCTTTCTGGATTACCATTTGTGAACTTTTGAATAGTCATGAACTTCAATGATTTGTGAAATGCTTGTGCTTTATCATATGAGCTTGAAATTTTGTACACTGATTCTAGACACTTTGAAGTTTATTGTGGCGTTGGTTTGAATCATTTATCATTTGTCCTCTCTGTTTTAGGATTGCCTTAAGTTGATGTATCAATTTGTGCCTCATTTGAGTTTGTTTGTGCTTACCATGACTTGATGAATTTGATTTCCATTCTTATACTTGTCCAAATGCCATGATTTTTGGTGTGTTGATCATTTGATGTGTGCTATTTAGCCATGATTTTTCTTGAGAATTATTGAGTCATTCTGGAATTAATATGCCTTTGATCATTCTGTTGCTTCAATGTGGTTTCAACTTGCCTATCTTGACATGAGATTCTTTTGGTAATTGATATTGACATGAGATCTTTTGGAATAGTTTCTTATTTGATTGAAGTTGATTCAGGTCAATTTTCATGTTCTGTTTTGAATTATTTCTCCCCCTTTGACCCTAGGCTTTGTCCTAGTGGTTTGCCTCTCATGTTTGAAGCTTTGTTTCAGGTTGCACATGCAAGTTACATAATTGATGATGCCTCATCTTGAGAGCATTTGATATTTGCTTTTGATTACTAATGTGTGTTTTGTAGGTTGATGTTGATTCAATTGGGATTGACTTGTGGCTTATGCCTTTGCCTATATTGGTTGTCTGTTGCATTAACTGTTGGTTGTTTATCTGAGTTGTATACTGATTTGTTTGATGTTTCCACAGGTAAATTAGTTGCTTAAGTTCATTTTGAACATGTTTTTGCTTGGTTGCTTAAACCAATTAGGTATAATTTCTCTTCTTCATGTAGTCTGGAAGACCTGGCTTATTATGTGGTCAGGCACCTGTCTGAAGTCCTCCTTAAGAGGCAATGCTTGTGATTGTTTATCTTTGTCCCCAAGCAGGAAAAGTCCTTTTGATGAGGCAATTGGTAGATAAAAGAGATGTGTAGTCCATCTCCTACTATTCTGTGTGTCATCCCTTTGCTCACATTACATGTTGATGCATTGTGGATCTTAACCCAAGATCTATAGAGTCATTCACTTGTGGAGAGAGTTCCAACTTTCTGAACTCCCACACCTTCTATCATTTGAAGCTCTCCCTGACCAGGGATAAGAGCTATGAGGCACACCCCTCATCTCCATTTCATCTGCTTCACCTTAACTCTCAATGTTAAGGTTAAGAGCACAACTTACCCCATTCCAGTTGACTTTAAAGTCTAACCTTTGCTTGAGCCAAATTGCTTGTATATAGTGTGTGCTAAATGACTTTGTTTGATTGATTGCTTGATCCATTTGTACATGTTTGCTTGTTTGCCTTTGTGCATTTATCATCATTAATTGTTCATTATTGCATGATCATCGTTTCATATCTCTGTGACATCCTTGTTTGTCCATTGAGGAATCAGTTGTAAGTCCATTCATTGGCCTTTGTTCCTATGATTTGGAAGGGATTGAGTGTAAGACCATTTCATTGGCCACTTATGCCCTCTTTGCTTATTGCTTTTGTTTGTTTGTTGTATGTGAGGATTCAATTGTAAGTCCATGTTGTTGGCATTTGTTTTCCCATGATCATCTGTTGGAGATTAGAGTAAGCCCAGATAGATTGGCATCTGACATCCATGTTTTGTTTTGTTTTAGGAGATTGGAATAAGTCCATTTATTGGCATATGATATCCTTGTTTGTTTTAGGAGATTGGTGTAAATCCATTGATTGGTATCCGGTATCCGCCTTTGTTTAGGAGATTGGAATAAGTCCATTTATTGGCATCTGATATCCTTGTTTGTTTTAGGAGATTGGTGTAAATCCATTGATTGGTATCCGGTATCCACCTTTGTTTGTGAGATTGGTGTAAGTCCATTGATTGGCATCCGGTATCACCTTATTTTTTTTATTTGCTTACTTGCATTGTTGCTTCATTCCAAAGGACACACTTGAATCATCTTCTATATGATTTCAAGAGGTGAACTTCTAGGAAGTTTTACACTCCTTCATCCATATCCTTTTTGTTTCAAAACCCCTTTTCACTTGTTGACTTTTGAAACTTGTAAATACATAGTGTGCAAACATTTTCATGTCTTTTCAAATTAGAAACCTGGACCTTAAGTCCTTGACTTTTCAAACTTCATTTTCATAACACTTCTTTCTGAATTGAATACTAATCATACTTTGACCATCCTTTTGTGAATACTCATAATCAATTAACTTCACCCATTCAATTGTTTTGGTGGCTTTGTCCATTGTTGATATGTTTTCATACATTAGCCATAGGTTTCAATTCTCATAGTGGTTGATGTAAATCTCACCACATCCTTAGTGAGTTGATTGTAAGTCTTCCATACTTATTATAGGGTTAACCCCTCACTAGTATGTTGAAGCTATCCTTGCATGGTGGATTGTTGGTCTTGGTTGAGTTTTCTCCCGTTGATAATGAAAAGCCTCAGTGCACTTGTTTTAAAATGAACCCACTCATATTTTGGAAATCTTTTAGCCGAACTACGGCGTTTTGATCCTTACCTTTCATGGAAGGTACGTAGGCAACGGGTTCATCCGTTCAAACACAAAAATAATAAATTGTATATTCTTTTCTCATCTTCCCAATCATGTTTGCATAATATGTCATAAACAAATAAACTTTTTTATACAACAAGTGTGAAAAGGGCTCCCTAGGAGTACCTAGGACGTTTTGGGTGCCTAACACCTTCCCATTGCGTAATTAACCCCTTACCCAGACTCTCTGATCTTTTCATTAGTTTTCTATGTGTAAAACTTCTTAGGCTTTTGTTCGCTTTTTAGCCGTTCCTTTGGATAAATAAAAGTGCGGTGGCGACTCGATTCTTTGTATGCTTTGCTTATGGTTTAATCAATAGACCATATAGCGACGAATACACCGCTACAACATCTTCATGGGTACGCTGCAAGGGAAGTATTTTGAAAAGATGATTGGCAGTTCATCGACGAATTTTGCTGATATGGTAACTATTGGGGAACATGTTGAGAGTGGGCTGAAATCTGGGAAAATAACAGACACGACCGCACATCAGACAACTAACAAGAGACCCCATGGGGGTTCGCTAAAAAGAAGGAGCGGGAAGAAAACGTTATAATGGCGAAGGCTCGCCCTTGATATCAATTTTCGATGGCCCCCGTATTATCCGTATCCGTATGTTGCCACAGCTCAATACTAATAGTCGCCTTTCCAGTATCAACCGCAGAAAGGCAATCAACAATCAACACCCACTCCGAAAAATCCAAACCAACAATATAATCGAGGACAGAACCGAGGTCAGAGCAGTAGAAACAGTTTTGGGAACCGACCCCAAGTTGACAAGATCCCGGTTCCGTACTCCGAGTTAGTCCCCTATCTAATTCATGTAGGGGCAATCATACCAAAAGATTTGTCCGCGCCCACTCCTCCATTCCACGCCAAGCACGATCCTAATGCTTCGTGCGCGTATCATGTTGGATTCATATGGCACACTACAGAAAATTGTTGGGCACTTAAATACAAAATTCAAGACTTAATCAATCAAGACATCCTGACCTTCTCCGAAGAAAAACCGAATGTAAAGACAAATCCCTTGCCGAATCATAGTGGCGCGTCGGTCAGCGCCGTGATTGAACAGGAAAGTACCAAAGTCATACTGAAAGTTGAAGAGGTGAAGCTTCATATGTCCATTGTATTGCAGAGGCTTGAACAATTTGGGTTTCTAGAAGGGGTACATGATGATTGCACAATATGCGAGTTCGATCCAGATAATTGCGAGCAGTTGAAAAGGTGTGTGCAAGGGCTAATGGATCAAGGGTTAGTATATTTCTCTAAGTCTCAAGCAGCAGAAGAGGTGGCAGTAATCGAGCCAATAACAATAGTATACAGGAAAAAGAAAGTTGAGGCTACCCCCAGGAGGATTCAGCCGATTCATTTCCGCGTTCCCACTCCGTTTCTGTATCAGAATACTAAGGTAGTGCCTTGGAATTATGAGACCACATCATATTTGGGAGGAAAAGAAATCTGCATTCCTGATACATAAATCGTCAACATTGCTGGAACGAGAGGCATGACTCGAAGTGGCCGTGTATTCGCTCCTAAATACACTCCTAGGGTGTCTCTAACACCCACAGTTATCTCGCCTAAAGAGAAGGCAACTCCTACGTCGACTCCGCAGGCAGGGGCAATTGTACCCGCCACTCCGACCATGATGACTGCTCCGGTGTTGATGAAGGTTATTGATAACAATAAAGCTTCCGAGGTCGAAACATCCAAGGGTAAAGAGCCAATGGTTGATAAAGAACAGTTTGAAGATCACAAGATGAGTATCACCTTTGAGGAAAGTTAGGAATTCCTCAAATTGATCAAGAAGAGTGACTTCAAGATTATTGACCAGTTGAACCAAACGCCCTCCAAAATATCAATTTTGTCTTTCTTGTTGAGTTTTGAGGCTCACCGTAAAGCATTGCTGAAAGTTCTAAATACCGCTCACGTGATGCAAGATATCACGGTCGATCAATTTGATGACGTGGTTGCTAACATCACCTCCAGTAGGTATATGTGATTTAATGAAGCAGAGCTACCTTCTGAGGGAAAAGCCCACAACAAAGCACTACATATTTAGGTCACATGTACTGACTCTCTCTTATCCCGAGTCCTCGTTGGTACTGGATCCTCGCTTAACGTACTGCCAAAGTCCACATTAAGCCAGTTATAGTTTAAGGGGCCTGAAATAAGGACTAGTGCATTGATTGTTAGAGCTTTCAATGGTTCCCAAAGGTAGGTAATTGGGGAGGTCAGTTTTCCTATCTGTGTTGGACCACACCAGTTCAACATCACATTCCAAGTCATGGACATCAACCCAGCCTACAGTTGTCTGTTGGGTAGACCATGGATTCATGCCGCTGGGGCAATCACTTCTACTTTGCACCAGAAGCTGAAGTACTTGATAGATGACAAACTGGTAATTGTGTGTGGGGAAGAACATTTGTTGGTTAATGAACTCTCCTCCTTCAGATATGTTGAAACAGACGAGGGGATCTTCGAGGTTCCGCTCCACTGTCTGGAATTTGAAGATGTCAGTTCTGCCACAACCAACCATAATCAATCATCCGCTACCATCCTATCCTTAGAAAAGAGTGCCAAGCAGACACTGGAGAAAGGCTCACTTCCCGATTGGGGTAAGGTCGTCAATGCGGCAGAAAAGCATGACAGGTTTGGTATCGGTTATCACCCGGCAACATGCAAGGTGAGTCCGAAGAAAAAGCAATTCAGCCCGATCAAGTTCAGCAGCACTGGCTATCAAAGTAAGCATACCATGGAAGTCATTGGAGAGTCTAATGGTAACAAGCCAGGGGCACCCAGCCTCGTTCGCAGATGTCCTCCAGGATTCAAGCTTCCCAAGTGGACATCCATTGAGCACGAAGAGAAAGAGATTCAGCCATACAAAGAACCAGTGGATGTCATTAACTTGGGCTCTAAAACTGACAAAAAAGAGGTAAAAGTTGCGGCATCTCTCGCCAAGCATGTACATTCCGAGTTGGTAGATTTGTCGCATGAATATGTTGATGTCTTCGCTTGGTCATATCAATATATGCCAGGGTTAGATACCAGCATTGTTGAACATCATTTACCACTCAAGCTTGAATGTCCTCCAGTCAAGCAGAAGCTCAGAAGGACCAGACCTGATATGGAACTCAAGATTAAAGAAGAGGTTAAGAAGCAGCTAGATGCTGGCTTCTTAGCCATTTCTGAGTATCCTTAGTGGGTTGCTAACATCGTTCCAGTTCCAAAGAAGGATGGTAAAGTCAGAATGTGTGTAGACTATCGAGACCTCAATAGAGCCATCCCAAAGGGTGACTTCCCTTTGCCTCATATTGATGTTTTGGTCTACAACACAACTCAATTCTCCGTCTTTTCTTTCGTGGATGGGTTCTCCGGGTACAATCAGATAAAGATGCCACCAGACGATATGGAGAAGACATCTTTTATCACACCTTGGGGAACTTACTGCTACAAAGTCATGCCATTAGGCTTGAAGAATGTAGGGGCAACATATCAGTCCGTCATGGTAACACTCTTTCATGACATGATTCATGAAGAGATTGACGTTTATGTGGACGACATGATTGCCAAATCTAGAACTGAGGAAGATCATTTGGTAAATCTGAGAAAGTTGCTTGTCAGACTTCGAAAGTTCAAACTGCATTTGAATCCGGCTAAATGTACTTTTGGGGTCCGATCAAGTAAACTTTTGGGTTTCATAGTCAGTCAGAAGGGTATTGAGGTTGATCCCGACAAAGTTCGAGCCATCCAAGATATGCCAGCTCCCCGAACAGAAAAAGAAGTTTGAGGCTTCCTTGGGCGACTTAATTACATCTCCAGATTCATATCTCACTTGGCGGCTACCTACGAACCGATATTCAAATTGTTGAGAAAGAACCAATCAATTGTGTGGAACAACGATTTCCAAATGGCATTCGATAAAATAAAAAAGTACTTGCAAGAACCACCAATCTTGGCACCACCGGCTTTGGGTAGGTCACTGATTATGTATCTCACAGTGCTTGATGAATCCATGGGTTGCATTTTGGGTCAACACGACGACATAGGCAAGAAAGAACATGCTATCTACTATCTCAGCAAGAAATTCATTGAATGTGAGACCCGATACTCGCTTATAGAGAAGACTTGTTGTGCTTTGACTTGGGTTGCTCGACGCCTGAGACAATATATGATTTGCCACACTACTTTATTGATATCCAAGATGGATCTGATAAAGTATATATTTGAAAAGCCTGTTGTTACTGGTACAATTTCCCGGTGGCAAATGCTGCTAACCGAGTATGATATACAATACATGACCCATAAAGCAATAAAAGGGAGTCTTATGTCTGACTATCTCGCTCACCTTCCTGTCGAAGGTTATCAACCGTTGAGGTTTGACTTCCCAGATGAGGACATCATGTTTATTAGAGACTTTACTATGCCAGACTTCAAGGTAAGCCCTGAGGAAGGCCCCGAACCAGGATCGCGATGGACGCTTGTGTTCGGCGGTGCTTCAAATGCCCGAGGTCATGGTATAGGTGGTGTCATCGCCTCTCCAACTGGTTTCCACCTTCCATTTACCGCTAGATTATTCTTTGACTGCACCAACAGCATGGCAGAATATGAAGCGTGTATCTACGGTTTAGAGGAGGCAATCGACTTGAGAATCAAAATCCTTGAGGTATTCGGTGATTCAACTCTGGTAATCAGTCAGGTGAAAGGAGATTGAGAGACTCGGGATAGCAAGTTGATACCTTACAAAGAGCACATCAGAAAACTGATACCCTATTTTGATGAAATCTCCTTTCACCATATTTCTAGGGAAGAAAATCAGTTAGCAGACGCTCTAGCCACGATGGCATCTATGTTCAAAGTCAAATGGAAGAATGAAGCACCATCCATCCAGATTGACCACTTAGATGAAGCTGAATGGGTTCAATCTCGGTATGACCAACTGAATCTAATGGAAGAGAAGCATTTGACGGTCGTCTATCATGGTCAGTTATACCAAAGATGTCTCAAACAAACTTTTGATAAAAAGGTTCTTCCTCGTGCGTACCACGTTGGAGACCTCGTGCTCAAGAGATATTCTGCCATTCACTCAGACCCGCGAGGCAAATGGACTCCCAATTATGAGGGACCTTTCATAGTCAAAAAGGCCTTCTCAGGTGGTTCTCTAATCCTCACAACAATGGATGTGAAAGATTTGCCTTCGCTAGTGAATGCCGACATAGTCAAAAAATATTATGCCTTAAAAGAAATGATGAAAGCCCGCTAGATTAACCTCTGCAAGGTGAATCTAGGCAAAAATGGCTATCCCGATGGACCAAAAAATGATTTGTCCATGCAAAAGTTAGGGAATACATATGAAGCTCGCTAAGCCGAAAACCCGAAAGGGAGGCTTAGGCAAAAAGGAGCATCCTGGTGGACAAACAAAATTGAAAGATCCAGGGAAAAGTTAGGGATAAAGGCATTGACTATGATCCTTGAGTCCACACGCTACAAGCTAGATATCAGAGGGTCAAGGACCGATCCAGTCACCGTCAGCCGAAGCAAGGTGTTGGGATTCAGATTATATGGTAGACTAAGGCCAATGTTGTAATCAATGGAGAAAATCATACAAAAATGTTTCCCATTTCCATTTCAATTATTTTTTCAATTTTTGCAATGTCCTCATTAAGGGCGTCTGCATCCTTGTACTCACCATATGTACAAATTCTATATCAATAAAATTCAGTTATTCCAAAAAACATGTTATTCTATGTTTTGTATGCAAAATAATTGGCTTGTCTTACTCACATAATGCTTTAAAATTCTGGGGAATAATAAAAACCTACATTAAAGAGAAACACTTTGCATTACCGTTGAAACCCGATAAACCTGATAAGTGATCGATGACTCAACAATAGTGTTACTTGGATACCTGCGACATTCAATCAGTTGGGACACCGTGGGGGTTCCAGCCTTTCAGTGTTCCTTAACAGGAGGGGAATTCCGTAATGGAAGCATTGACACCAATTAAAACTTCTCGGAATCATGTTCTAATTCTCGATGATGAGTCGGAGTTCCCATCACAATAAAGACTCGTCCCTACATACGACAAACAAGAAAAAACATGCATCATAAAAAATAAGCATACATCATGCATTACATGAAGCATCTTCCCCACACCGGTAATAGGGCATCAACCACCTGGTCCGACAACTTTCGGGCACGTAGGTATTTAATCCTCTTCTACCTTGAATACCTGAAAAGCTTCCGCAATTCCTGCATTCAGGTCCAAGAAGATTAAATAGGGGCAGCTGTTGTACCCCAAAATTTGCCCTCCTCTCTCTCACCTATGCATCCAATCACTTGATCAGGAGATGACTTGCATACATTCATAATTCATCCACATGCATCATTCATCATGGATTCAGAAGAAACTTGGGCTCATAAAGCTAGGGTTTGTATAGATATCAAAGTTCAAGGGCATGGTCTAATCACATCATCAGCATAGGGGATGTGAAACCAAAATGATGGTGGTGAAGGTTTGATTTCAACAAAGGTGTGGCCAGATAGGCTAGGGCCTTCAAAGCCCTAATTCCTCAAGGCATGACTTCATGGAGCTTCCCCATGCCTTATCTTGCTCTCTAAAGCCCTAATCAGAAGATAGGGAATCAGATGAACTTGTTGGCTTCATTGTGCATTCATGACCCTTCAATCTTTAACCTTTGTCATTTTTGCTTGGCCTAACCCTTCTTGGAGCATTGGTCTTGGTCCCAAGTCAATGATTCTATCCATATGGTTATGGATGTGCCTTTGGTCCTAGTTATCTAAACATTCAAATTCCTTGTGTTTCAAGCCATGTGTTGGTCATGCCATCGGTGCATGGACACTATGTTAAAGCCCTAATCTTATGATCTCATTCCATGGCCTTGTTAACATACATTATCAGTCAAGTTATTTTCTTTTCAAAAGTCAAACATTCAAGTCATAAATACACCAATTGTGAAACCAATTTCCAACCATCTTTTAATCTATTTCAATCCATTTCATGTCATTTTAAACCATTACATTTGATTCTACATAAGAAAATACAAGTCTTGACATCTTTGACCAAATGTTGACTTTGGTCAACATTTGACTTTTTGGTCAACTTTGACCAAAGTCAACCCAAAATCAAAAAACCCTAAGTTTCATCCTAACCAATAATTCATTGTCCATTTACAAAGAAAATACAAACAAAATGCATTTTTGACCATTTGTTGACTTTGGTCAACAGTTGACTTTTTGGTCAACAGTTGACTTTTTGGTCAACTTTGACCAAAGTCAACCCTCACTTGCCCTTGATTATCCAAACCTTATCTAGCCTTTTGTTGTGATGAGCATCCATTTTCCATGCTTGGTGAGGTCTTTCTCTTGGTTGCTTCTATTGCAAATAATGCATTTTGTAACCATGTCACTTTGGCATTTTGGAACCATTGATCCTTGGCTTTGGTTGGTCCCTAACAGATTTCCGAAGTGTTCCCTAAAAACACAAGTTTGTCTCTTGTTCATCACTCTTGGCTTGAACCTAAAACAACACAACATAACGATGAAGATACATGATCTAGCCAATGGAAACACACTATGCTAGCCCTGCTGCTGCAGCAACCCATGTTATAACCTGCTGCACACACTTTGCCTTGCCTAATACCTTGCAGCAACACCATAAGCACATAACCAGTTGAACCTACTCTCACCTACACTTGACCTTGAGTTTGTGATGGTGGTGATGGCTCATGGAAGCTGCAACATGGAAACTTCCATGCAGAAATGATACAGCATAACCAAACTTAATCATGTCTAAACCATCAAGAAACTTCATATCCAAACCAAAGCCAAAAATCCAGGACCAACCCAAGGCCAAATGCAGACCTTAGTCACCCTGCTGCACCAAGCCAAAAGGAAAATCTCCATCATGTTACAAATTGGCTCTGATAGAAACCAATGCCTAGCCTCATGTGCAGAATCACAACACCCTGCAGCCCATACAACATCAGACCATAACCCTACAGTGAGTGTACACCAACACACAACTATTCTGTCAGCATCATGGCCAAGCTTTAACCTGAGCAACAATTCTGCAATGAATATTGTGGTTCAAAGCAGGGACCGGCTGCAGAATCCTCCTGCAACATTGGGAAAACCACAACATTGCATCATCAAGTAATGACCTTGTAATCATAAGCCTAACAGTCCAATTCAGCTAACAATTGCAATAGCGAACCAACGATAATTGACCAACCACAACCTATTAACATACCTTGGTACAAAAGCCTAACAGGGAGTTAATATGGTAAAGGTCCAAACACTCTTGCCTCAAACCAAGGCAACACATATTACCCAACCTGTAGCAGAACACAAGCATGAGCCAAGTGAAAACCTGTATCAAAACCAACAATAGAGGCATACACAGTCAATTGGGACCACAACATTAGCAAGTAGTATACTTCATTCATCAAGCACCTGTGGGACCAAGCCAAGAGTTATGCAATGAAACACGACACATGTTGTCACTATCATGCATATGAACACCTACAATAAGCCAAAACAGCAACACATAAGTCCTGAAAAATGCTTACCTGCAAGTAGACAAACCAAAGTCAACAACAAGATTCATGCACACATCCCAAATGTAGGCAATGCAATCACTTCACAATAAAGCAGTTCAGACAGTGCAGTTCACAAAGGTTCATCAAATGATAAGTAACCAAAACCTGCAGTGGATAAGAATCAGCCAAAACTATTTACCAAGCCCTTGACCTACCATCTACACTAGCTAACCAGACAAGCATTGAAATACACCATACACTCTGCAACAAATTACCAACATCATAGTGTAATAAGTCACCAAAATGAGGCATACCTCAAGGCCTGCAACAAGCCAAGTGGAATCACCAACACAGTGGGATCATAAGACTTATCCTCAGGGCCATCATTGAGACAGGAATGTGGAAGCAAAATGCATTGGCCCTGTATCCTACAGTAGCCAAAATCAACATGAGCTTTGCACATAAAATCCGTACCTTCCACCTGCTAAACTGAGCAAGGAACCTACATGGCATTGTAGTACCAAGCCAACTTCATGTGGCAGCAAGAGAATCCAAGGAGAACAGGCATTGAATATAAACAGTGAAAATTAAACTCATGAAGCATTAAACCAAAGCATCACATTCATCATTTCAAAATACAAACCAAAATACACTTCCATTTAACAATTACCAGTTCATAAGGTTACTTTTGATATAAGGACCTGATCTCCTAATTCCAATTTAATATGTTACCTGCTATAGCCAGTTGGTGTATCAAAGCCATCAGCATCATACCAAAGCCATTACATATCATTTCAAGCCAAACCAATATCACTTAAGTTCCACCTACAACATGGATAGAAGGTCTCCAAAGTCATTTCAACATGACTGTAATCTCTTCCTAACCTACAACAGCCAGTTAAAATTCATTTCATTAAGTCATTAATCAATTAGAACTAACCTAACTAACTAAGTTATCATTCACTAACCAATTGAGTTTTCAGTTAACTCAGTGAGTCACACTTAATTAATTCCTAATCTCACTCCAAAGCTAGAAATTTCCCAAGCCTAAACTTTATTTAAGAAACTCATCACTCACACTTTGGACCTCCTGCAATTTTTGCTTGAACATGCACGCTCTCTCTCTTGCAATCTCTTCCCTCACCCTCACCGGAGCTCAATCTCTCTCTCAAAAAAGCCATTGAAGCTTCACATTGAAGCTTGAATCTCGCTTGAGCTAAGCCACACCGTTCCTGATTTCCATTGTTCTAAGCCAGAGAAATAAGAAAGAGACGAAGCAAGGAGAAGAAGAAGAAGGAATCAAGGTCAGAAAACTCACCGGCGAACTGTTTCGATCATCTTCTCCGGTATGTAATTTCATTTTCAGTTGAGTTTCCTTGAATTGAGCTCACCAATAGCTAGTATTTAGTACGGAGAAGGGAAACCCTATGGCTGTTGTAGCGGGGTATTCGTTACCAATAGAGATATTGACTAAATCCAAGGTAAACCATACAAGTCGAGTCGCCACCGCACTTCTATTTATCCAAAGGAATGGTTAGAAAGCGAACAAAAACCTAAAAGTTTTATCGAATCAAAACTAGTAAAAATGTCAGAGATCGGGGTAAGGGGGTGGTTATGCAATGGGAAGGTTTTAAGCACCCAAAACATCCTAGGTACTCCTAGGGAGCCCTTTTCACATTTGTTGTAAGGTTGGTATTTTGTGAAAATTTGTTTGTGCAAACATGATTGAAGAGATGAGAAGAGAATATACAAATTATTTACATTTTGTGTTTGGATGGATAAACCCATTGCCTACGTACCATATTAAAAAAGATTAGGATCAAAACCTCGTAGTTCGGGGTAAAAATCTCAAAATGAGTTGGTGAATTGATTGGTCCAAAAGCCTTAAGGTCTTTTGTTATCCAAGGGAGAAAACTCAACCTAAAACCACAAATCCATCATGTGAGGATAACTTCAACATGCTAGTGAGGGGTTAACCCTATAATAAGCATGGAAGACTCATTGTCCATCACTAAGGATATAGGTGAGTATTACATCTACCACAAGGATAACTCAAACCTAATAGCTAAAGGTTATGAAAAAATTGATTAAGAAAGTGGCCATTGAAACCACAAAAAGGTATTTGAATGAATGGTATTTACCAATGAAAAGTATTTACAAAATATGGTCAAAGTTGATTTAGAAGTTTAATTCAAAAATAAGTATTATGAAAAGAAAGTTTGAAAATCAAAAGCATAAGGCTTAGGTTTCTAATGTTTGAAAAGAAGTGTTAAATGTTTGCACAAAAAGTTTTGGCTTGGGTTAGAGTGGAGGGAAGAAGAAGAATGGCTAAAGTCCTAATTATACAAAGAGATAAGGGATAAGAAACAAGACCACAAATGGAGTTCCTCTCTTGAGATCATATTGATGATCCAAGTAGCTCCCATCCTTTGGAATATGCAAACATAATAATAGTAAGCTCAAGCAATCAACACAATCAAACAAGCTTCTTAGAAGATCCTCAATGTATCTTGTATCTTTCACTTTGGATGAACAATGGCAATGGCTCTTAAATTTGAGCTCTCATAGAATTCCCTAGCACAAAAGCACACACATCAAAAGTTCCATGAAGTAAATCAAGAAAGGACAAGAGTGAGTTTAGAGGTTTGGTCCTTCTAGTTCATCTTCAACATTAAGGTCCTTTTACTCCAATTTTCATAGGGAAAGTCCTAGAAACTAAGTCCATTTGTTCATTTCTTTGCAATTGGTCCACAACAATCAAAACAAAACACAAGCACAATAATATATACACAATTATGTGCTCAAGTGAGCAAAAGGCAAATTGCATTAGCATAAACATGTGCTCAAGTGAGCAAAGAGCAAAAGCAAATGAATTATATGTACAAGAATAGTAAATTGCATAAATGTAAAGAGCAAAAAGTAAATGTTAATGGTTAATGTTAGTAGTTAGTGTGCCATAAGGCAAAATTTAGCGCTACGTTAAGCAATCGTAATTGGACTTATATAGAAGTCGCAACTATCTGAGGCTGGTCAATAATAATGTAGGCAACAACACAAGTTAGAGGTCTTGATTAGTGAATCAAACTCCAACAACTTGTCATGCCAAAAAAGAAGATGAGAAATGATCTTGTATTGATTTAGGTCCTTTGCATGATTTAGGAAGCAATCTATCCTTAATGCGAAGCCATTCACTTGATCCATGATCAAGATGAATTAGATTTGAATCAAAGAAGATTAAACCTCCCTAATCAATGCTAACCACCAATCTTTAACTCATTGATCAAAAAAGGGAAGAAGGAGAAGAAGAAGAAAGAAATGAAGAAATAAAGTGCATTAAATGAAATGGAATGTCTCAATCAACAAGTGTTGACCAAAGATAGAGAAGATCAAAGTCGAACAATAGAAAATAGAAGCAAAATGAATATTAGAAGTCAAGAAATAAACAAAATGTTTTTGGCATTTTTAATATTGTCGCATCCTGCGAAAAATCAACCGGCGAGGCTCGAATAAAAACACAACACAGAGCCGCCACTGCGCGTTATTTATCCCAAGATAGGGAAAGGAAACGCTCAGAGAAACCTGGAAAGAGAAAGGGTAAGGGAGTCGGTTACGCAAGGGGAAGGTATTAGCACCCCTCACGTCCGTCGTACTCGACGGGATCCACGTTCTAAGAAAAGAATAGGTTGCTAAAACATCACACACACACACGGGGAACGCATGTGGGGTTAAGAGAAGGGAGCTCGATAAGGTATCGCACCTTATGCCTACATATCTTGTCTGGAACAAGAATCAGAGCCACTGTAGTTCGGCTTACGCACGCCAAACAACACAAAACACGCAAACAAACAAGGGTGGCAAACATGGAGCCCGACAACCACTGGATGGAATTACGTCAGCATCCGAACCAAAACACGTACAAAACGGCAAACGTGGAGCCCGACAGCCAATTACTGGACTTACGTCGGCATCCGAACCAAACACAATCAGATAACAAGTAAACGCACGCAAAAAAGAAAAAGGTTGCCCGGAGTGGTCTCGCACGACCACCTGCCTACATACCTCGTCTGGAACGAGGATCAGGGCGATGTAGTTCCCCTGAAAGGGACTGAATTGCTAACCAGAAACCGGGGAAAGACACACTACTAGGGAGCTGGACTCGAGCCTAGTGTTGTCATGCATCGTTACCCTAAGTTCAGTTTTCTATCCTACTTGCATAAGCAAACTATTCCTATCCAGGAAAGAAGCAAGCACACAAGCATACAAAATAATTCAAGCATACATCAAATGAGAACAAGCATCTCAAACAAGCATGTCAATCAGATATCCACATAGCACGCACTATAACCAAACAAGGGGCTCATACAATAGGTTTGACTGCCGAAGCAAGTCATCTGTACAGGCTGTGTTTGCTCTTAACCTTGCCATTACGAGGCTAAGGTGAAGCAGATGAAAAGGTGAAGTGAGGATGAGACCTCACAGCTCTTATCCCTGACCAGGGAGAGCTTCTGACAAATGAGCATGGGTCCAGAATGGGGGAACCCTTCTATACTCAGAGACTCTGACACAATGTGCACTGCACAAGATCTTGGGCTTGTGATCTCAATGCTACAACCATGTAATGGGAGCAAGGAGAAGACTCAACTGAATAGTAGGGGATAGATTGCATATCCCTACCTTCCACCAATTGCCTTGATTAAGGACTTTACCTGCTTAGGCACAAAATTAAACAATCACAATCATCGCCTCTTAAGGAGGACTTCAGACATTTATTTGCCCGGCCAAATAACAGACCGGGTCTCCAGACTACATGAAGTTAGGAAGTTATACCTCAATGCAAGTTGCTTAAGAAAAGCAAAGCAAAAGTTCACAAGGAACTGAGCAACTAAAAGTACCTGGAAACAGTCAAACACAGTTAGTACTCAGACAGACCAACATAAACAGCAAGTGTTCAATCAATCAAACTATACAAATCAAGGCACAACAAAGCAAGCTCAAAGCTCAAACCCAAGCTTCACAACCTACAAAACAATGTTATGTTAGTGCACAAACATCAAACAACATCAATTGCATTTAACTTGATTCATTCTCCATGTGCATTGTGCTATTGATCCTGAAAAATCAATCAAATGTTAGCAACTAGACCACTAGGCCAAGCCTAGGGTCCAAAGGCAAGAAAAATTCCTAAACAGCAAGGTATCTCTAACCAAAGTCAAATTAATGTCAAACAAAAGCCAACACAATTAGTCTCATGTCCATATCATTCATTATACTCATTTCATGCACAAAACAATCCAAACTAGTTCAAATGAAACACCAAACATCCAAACAGAACTATTGCATTCAAATCCATATCAAAACCAATCCAAAAAATCTCAAATAAATTACACCTAAACAGGACATATCCTAGGTCTAGCATGTAAAATTTTAGCTCATTTGGACCAAGGGAACTATGCCAATGAAAATCAACAAAAACAGACACAATTATATGCTCCAAATCACAACATCAACACATGCTTCCACTTCAAAAATTCATAACACAATGAAGACAATAAAGAAATGGATGAGACCAAAACAGGGATGTCCTATCATGTGTCTATTACAAGCATATCAAATTTCATGAACATTCAATACCATATGAGCATTTCACAAAAGATCTACCAACCTATGTCACATGAACTTGCACTTTTGACCACCAGAGATGAAAAATAGCAATCAAATTGAAAATGCCACATAAAATTCCACAAAAAATCACATAGCATCTTAACATGTTAATCAACATTCATGCAAAATTTCATGTCATTCCAACAAGTATAGGTCACTCAAAAAAATCCAGCAAATTGACATAATGAGGTGTGACACACATTGTCACACCTAAGTTCCAAAATTCATATCTCAATGGCCAGGTATCAAAAATTCAAGAAATTCACATATAAATAAACATCAACCAGTCCACAATCCTCACAAAAATTTTCAGACATTTATTTGTAACTATGAGAATTTCACATTGGAATTGGTAGAATGTATCAAATTTACATACATGTGAAACAAGCCTAAGTCAAACATTATTCCTACCATGCACAACTTTGACCAATAGGTCAAAAATAATCTACAGTCAACAAGGAAGTCAAAGAAAAAAATCTCATATTTTTCTGAATTTTCTATGATTTTCTATGAATTTTTTAAGGTGTTATGAATTTTTTAACATTTTTTATGAATTAAATAAATTAATTGGATTTTCAGTAATGGCAAAACGGTAATTCCTGAAGCGCGGGAGCGGGAAACATCTTATTCGAATTTTCAAACAGAAATGTGGATCAAACAGCCTCTCATCATCGTTTTCACTCAGCAACTTTCCAGAAACGCATGAACACATGAACACAAAACTTTCACCAAAATTAACAAGTGAATAGCCGTTGGACTCGTCTAAGAACACACAATCCAAATATCAACCTATTTTAACCTAACTGTTCCTAAATTTTGCAAATCGAGCATGTTAGGGTTTGGCATCGAAACTTAATTCCCAGATTTCACGAGCTATAGTTATCCATTTGCAAAACCAAACACATCACCATGATCTACATTCAACGAACTATAACACGCACATGACCAATTGAAAAATCGTGCAACTCGAGTACTGACCTTGATTTTGAAGACAGTGTCGATTTCGATGCTTCCAGGCCTATAAGTCCAAAACAGTAGCAGCACAAACTCCAGGAAGTTGAATGCTAGGCTTAGGCTTGATCGATTTCACTCCTAGCGCGCAAACACTTGATTCACCATTGATGATGCAATGTTGGACAGTCACGATTCCAAGCCTTCTTCAATCCAAACTCCACAAACAGATTGAGATGATGATGAGAGGAATTCAAATCAAAAAGAAATTCCAAGATTGATCAAGATTTGATGAAGTTTGATGAAGTTGAAGATTTTTGTGTTCTTGAGATTCTTGAGAGAATGTGAGGAGTTTTGATCTGATTTTGGAAAGTGTGCATTCTGTTATGATTAGAATGTGTTTAAGATTATATATCATAGCTTAATCATCACTTAATCATGCTAATTAACCAAGTTGAACATGTTAGTGAAAATGCTAATTTCCAAGTGAGGGCAAAAATGGAATTTCACAAGCCAGCTCATTGCCACCTCTTTGACAGCTCACACACTCTCTAAATGACATGTGTGAGCTGTTGCAACTTGTCCCACTCTCATTGGATGTGTAATTTTCAAATTCACCGTGTAATGCCACTTTGTCCATTTTTGCACTTTCATTTTTCAAGCCAATTCTCAAATTACAAGCCTTTGCCATGAAATGATAATTCCAACAAATTTCAAATGCCATTTATGAGGTGTTGCAAAAATCCCCACTCAAAAATTCCAATTATTTCACAAGTTGGACAATTTTGCCCTTGGTCCATTTTAACTGTCCAGTTGAAAATTGACTTTTGCATTGACCATTTTTGGAAAAATCCAATTATGCACCATGAAAGTACATGTCAAATGGAGTTTGTGCATATAAAGAACTTGCAATTTGGACAAACCATGTGGAAATTATGGCCTCCTGATTATGGGTCATTTTTGAAATTCACTGAGCCATAACTTTCCAACCATACATGGGATTTTTAAGTTCTTGGACTTTTTGGAAAGGTAAGAACAAGATCTACAACTTTCATGTTGAACAATGTTTCATTTGAAGCCTCCTTGGACACGTGGTCTTGAGGTCAAAACTTTCCATTTTTGGAAACTTCAATTACAAGTCACTTTCTATTTTTGGCAGTTTTTGTCCTGACTTGATTTTCTCCATTCTTAAGCTTTGCAATGTCAAATAACACTTGTTCCAACATGAATTAAGTGTATCCAACTCATTTCCACCTCCAAATCCATCAGATCATGTACAGTTGACCACAGTTGACTTTTCAACTGACAGATGAATCAGGCAATGCATAGATCAATCTGAGCCCCAATCTCCAACTGAAATGGCTCAAGGGTGATACCCTAGCCTCCATAAGCACAATATAATCATAGAATGAACCCCATAACCATCATAAACCCCATCTCCTGATTATGCCCTGATTGGCCCAATGCAACTGATTAGGGTTGACCAGTGGTCAAAACCCTAATCTCAAGGAATCTGCCTCCACACTTGATTCTTCTGATGATAACCAACCATGATGATGATGATGTACCATTGCAATCAAGATGAAGACCAGCATCCATTGAGAATCATGAAACCCTAATTCACAGTCCAATCCTCAGATGGTCAATGATCAGTCCAATAAACCCTAGGCTCGCACTTTAACTTCCTCATCTTCTGATCAAGACTTGGGAGGATAGCTTGCACAACGTAACCACATGATATGCAATATGAAATGCCTAATGACCTAAAAGTGATATGTACAATGATAATGCTAGTCCCAAGAGAAGAGGGCAAATTTTGAGGTGTTACAGCTGCCCCTATTCAATCCACTGTGAACCTGTCGATATGAATAGCCTCGGCTTTCAGATGATCAGGATGAAGAGTGATTGAATACCAAGAACAGACGAACAATTTTCACTCTGATGGGATATAATTAACAACGCCTGTCAGCGTCGGCGAAGAACACAATCTTGAAGGAAAATCCGTCTGGTACGGAGAAAACTCAGCTCGAACCCCAAAACATGAACGTCGACCTGGATACCAAAATAAATGGTAACACAGGAATAACCATGGTCTGAACACCACACTTCCGCTCGGGATTATTATATCTCTTCTTTTCTATGCTTTTCTTGAACCCCGAAATTTTCTCTGCTCTTTTTCATTTTCTTGAACCCCGAAATTTTCTCTGCTCTTTTTTCATTTTCTTGAACCCCGAAATTTTCTCTGCTTTTTTTTCATTTTCTTGGCCTGAGCACCACTTCGGTCTGGATATCGGAAAATTGGCCTGAATGCCATAAGTACATCGACCTGATCGTCGGAAACTTCTTCGGTCTAAATACCGGAAACTTGGCCTGAACGCCACTTCGGTCTGAATACCGCCTCGGTCTGAACACCGGAAAATTGGCCTGAATGCCATAAGTACATCGACCTGATTATCATACCCCAAAATTTGCCCGTTGGCATTACCAAGCATTTTCCAAGACCCTCTGACCTGTTCTGCAAGGCACTGATATCAAATGGACAAAAGCCCACTCACAACAGGCCCAATCCACAGGCGGCCCAAAACAGCTGGCTCGCTAGGCGAGCAGCTCCTTCGCCTAGCGAACATTGCATCATGCCACTCGCCCAGCGAAGCGTTGGATCCAGGAAAAAGCCCAGACCTAGTTTGCTCGCTAGGCGAGCAATTCCTTCGCCTAGCGAAGCTTGCGAGAATTTGAGGTTTTGGACCTCATTTTAAGCCCATTAGGTCACCGTTACCACTATTATAAATACCTGCTCCTCTGCCACGAAAAAGAAGACACAGAGACGGACTCACTCACACGGAGACACTCACACAGAGATCCAGAGGAAACCCTAGCACCGAAACCCTGCTGATCCAAAGAGTTCAGAAGGCGGAAACCCTGAAGGCCGCTTGCCCGCTCCGAAGCTACCGTCGCCCAACTCAATCCGGCTCGCCAATTCAAGGTTGCAACCCGATTTGCAAACAGGTTTGCATCATTATTATCGCTTTAGTTTCTTATTTGGCATACGATTTAGGATTCTTAATCGGCATGTGATCATCACTTTATGTTCTTATTTTGCATGGGGTACCGCTTTAGTTTCTTAGTTTGCATGTGATATCGCTTTGTATTCTCATTTGGCATGTGGTACCGCTTCATGTTCTTAACTTGTGGATGATACTATAATTGAATTTATAAATGTATTTGAAGTTTTGCATGAGAATTTAAATATGCTTGAATATTGTGAAACTGAACCATATAATTATGTGTTGGATGCCATAAGCCACGTTGCAGATTGAGGTCATAATGTTCTCAAATTTCAAACCCGTGGCCGCTCGCTAGCTCATCGCTAGGCGAGCCCGCAGCGAGCCTTCGCTAGGCGAAGCAGAGGCGAACGGGACAGGGGCTGCTTTGTCTCTTTGCTGCCCATTTCATGTTTACCGGATGATGATTCTGCATTATTTGGCTTAAATTCCTGGTTGTTATATTTATCTTATGGTGCAATTTCCAATTGTATTTTACCTCGATGCTTTAATCCGTGTGTTCATGGTGTAAAGGCTAGCATACTTCCGAAGAAATAGCCGCTAGGGAAGCCTTCATGGAGAGGGATTCTAAATTATTTCACTTTAACGTGAAGATTCATATTGATTGCCTAATTAATTTTAATGTAGTGATCCTTAATGTGTTGATTTTAATGTATCGATTTAATGCGGTATCACCATAATTACCTAATGAACTTAAAACATGGACTTTAAATAAATGATATCGGACCTCTCTTTATTACCCTACGATTACGTAATACGGTCATGTCCCGCGAATATGGGGATATCCTTAGCAAAGACCCTTCGGTAAAATCATCATAGTCCCTCGGACGTTGCCTTCGAAAACACGATTTTGTCCCTCGATGACCCTTCGGTGTAGCCTACGGTTAAATGATGATAGTCCCTCGAATGCTAAGGTATCCTCACAACTGTTGCCTTCAATGACCTATCGATGACCCTACGATGACCCTTCTACATCCCCAGGATAAAACTACTTACTTCTCAATAGTAAGGACAGTTTTACCCTCATAAGAATAGGAAATGCCCGGAAAGACCTCGGATAGGTATAACCTTAATTGCTCATTCATAACAAAAAAAAACTTTTCACCTCACACCTTTCAAACATCCTTTTTTGGAAAATCACCACTTAGCATACATCCTCACTAGGATCATTGCCGAGTTATATTTTTCTAAACTACTTTCGAAAAACTAAACGAGATAACCACTTTGTATACATTCATGCAAGAATCATTACAAAGTTAAATTCTCATTTTCAAAACATTTTTCACACCTTTCTCAACCACCTTTTTCAAACTAGAAAACATAAATGATTGAGCAATTAAGAGCCCATGGATAACCATGGATACAAAGGGTGCTAATACCTTCCCTTTGTATAAAGTACCTCCCGAACCTGAGAATTTAAAATTAAGGTCTTTCCTGTTCTTTTCCACCTTTCCTTATGGGATAAAAGAAAAGTCGGTGGCGACTCTTGCTAACCGCGACATTGCGATTACAAATCCAAAAAAGTCCAGTTCACCGTATGACAGAACTGGCGACTCTGCTGGGGACGATAAAGAGAGGTCCACCTTAAAAATCATTTATGTTTTAATTGTTCTTTCTTTTAAGGGATTGTTTGAGTGAAAGATCCTACACCCGGATCTAGTGTACCTTAGGTAAGTAGCAATAGATCATCGCGACTATCCGGCGTATACTGGAATGGTCAAAATGATGGCTACGGTTAATGTGGCACTTTGGTCGTCCTGATGTTCCTCATGTTCACTTGAGGAAAAATTTGGCTTCCGCGTGGTGTCATCAAAGCATTAACCAGACCTTTAGAACCCTAATTGACTCATCCTAGCCATTAGAAAGTAGTGAGATAACTGGCTTCGGTTCCGACTGAGGTTGGTTGATACTCGATACTA
This sequence comes from Lathyrus oleraceus, assembly GCF_024323335.1. Taxonomy (NCBI): domain Eukaryota; kingdom Viridiplantae; phylum Streptophyta; class Magnoliopsida; order Fabales; family Fabaceae; genus Lathyrus; species Lathyrus oleraceus. Next base: position 365,996,787 of record NC_066582.1, read on the forward strand.
CACTCTTTGAGATTGGACTTTAGGGAAGCTTCGGTCAACCACTTGGTGTTGCACTGAAGTGGACTTAAGGAAAGGTCGATGATTTGAGATCCTTCTAGAACCCGGTTACTATTCTAGGACAGGTTGAACCAACCAAACTTCAATGGGGGGGGGGTACTTACCTATGGAACTCATGCAAGCCTTAAAACCTAGGAATGATTGTTGTGTGACATGTCTGTGCTTGCATAACAGCATAACATCATAACATCATAACATCATCATAGCATCATAGCATCATCATACTAACCATTTCAAGGACTTAGGAATTTAGCTTTGCTCTGTTGAACAGGTTATGGCTTCCAGGAAGACTATCTGGATCAATCTTGTAACGATCTCTCCTCAACTCAAGGATTTGGTGTTAGAACTTCCCGATCATGCTCAGTTCCACAAGAAACATGGTCATCTTCTCAACTTAGTTACCACCGGTTTCAAAGAAGATATGATGAGAGTTCTATTCCAGTTCTTCGATCCTAAACATCATTGCTTCACCTTCCCAGATTATCAGTTGGTACCCACATTAGAAGAGTTCTCCCAGCTACTTGGGATACCTATCCTGGATCAAACACCTTTCAGTGGTCTGGAAAAGATTCCGAAGTCTGAAGAAGTTGCCGCAGCTTTACACATGACAAAGTCTGACATTGAGACCAATTGGGTAACGAGGAGTGGAATGAAAGGTTTATCTGCCAAATTTCTGATAAGTAAGGCCCGAGAATTCCTAAAAGTTGTGAATGTCCATGCTTTTGAAGATGTTCTAGCATTGCTAATCTATGGTTTGGTGCTATTCCCTAATCCGGACCAATTCATAGATGTGAATGCTATTAAGATATTCCTCACACATAATCCTGTGCCTACCTTGCTTGGAGATGTCTTGCATTCCCTTCACACTCGTACTATGAGGAGGCAAGGGACTCTCATGTGCTGCGTACCTTTGTTGTCTAGATGGTTTATTTCGCACCTCCCTCAATTAGTCTTGAAGAATGATCAAAATCTGAAATGGTCTCAAAGGATAATGGCACTCTCCCATTCAGACATCCGTTGGTGTTCCAATCTCAAAGAAAACGTCACCCTCATAGACCGTTGTGGAGAATTCCCTAATGTACCACTCATGGGGATAAGAGGAGGTATTACTTATAATCCTGCCTTAGCCCTACGTCAGTTTGGGCATGCTCGAAGAGATGGTCCACATGAAATGATTATTCAAGGTATAGTGTTTGACTATGACAGTGACTCTCAAGGTCTCCGTCAAAGGTTTGTACGAGCCTGGAGCATGGTGAAGAGAAGTAATTTAGGAAAGAAAAATTCTATTCCTATGGAGCCTTATCTCAGATGGGTACGCGCCAGAGCTCGTGAACTTGTCATGCCATATCTTGCAGTCGGACCATTGATTGTCGAACCTGAAGCTGAAGGAGATACTTCCCAGATCATTCCTTACCCAGATATGCCTACTGATGTTGAGGAGTTGAAAAGATCCTGGACCCAGTTGAGAGAAGAGAGAGATACTTTCGAAGCTCAGTTCAATGCAGAAAGGAAGAAAGTGTTAGAGCTCACCAGTCAGCTTAATGAGGAACGAAGACTCAATGCATATCTTCGCCCGAAAAGAAGTCGCCCCTGGGAGACTTGAGCTTTGTATTTTTACTATTATTCCTTTTGTAATGAACATTGATCAAAAAAAGTAGCAATAAAACATTTCCCTCTTGTTGGGGATTTATGCAGAGTTAAATTCCAAAAGTCCTTGAAAACATTTCATACATTGCATCGCATAACATAACATTGCATAACAGGTGTTCTAAAAGACCATATTCTCACGGTCTGCCTCTTAAACAGAAAAATGGATCTCGAACAGACTGTCAAAGATCTTCAGACTCAGAATGCTCAATTCAAGGAGATGATGTTAAGCTTATCCAAGGGGCAGGAGGAGCTGAAGGCTCTTTTGGCTGAAAAGAAGAAGGACAAGAAAGCTGTGAGCTTCATTAACCCGGGCAGAAGGCGTAAAGGACAGGCTACGGGAATCAAATTTGGAATCCCGAATGGTCCAGAAGAGGGGGCGGAAAATGATTCAGAGGAGGAGAATGTTGATTTCTCTAACCCTGAGGATGATGATGAGGAGTATGAAAATGAACAGTACTCTCCAAGAGATGATAAGTACAAATTGCTGGAAGAACGCATGCTAGCCATGGAGGGTCAGAAGACACCTGGTCTGGATTTCGAAAGTTTGGGTCTGGTCTCCGATGTGACCATTCCTCGCAAATTCAAAATCCCCACTTTCAATAAGTACGATGGTGCGTCTTGTCCTCAGATGCATCTAAGGGCTTATGTGAGAAAGATCCAGCCGCATACCACTGATAAGAAACTGTGGATCCATTTTTTCCAAGAGAGTCTATCGGGCACTCAGTTGGAATGGTATTATCAGCTCGAGAGCTCGGACATCCGCACCTGGACTGATTTAGCAACGGCTTTCTACAAGCAGTACCAGTACAATTCTGAATTAGCACCTACTCGGCTACAGTTGCAGAATATGGCCATGGGATCTAAAGAAAGCTTCAAAGAGTACGCTCAGAAATGGAGAGATTTGGCCGGCAGAGTCAAACCCCCTATGACTGACCGAGAATTAGTGGACCTGTTCATGGGTACCCTGACTGGCCCATTCTACAGCCACCTACTGGGGAGTTCTTCATCAGGTTTCACTGAACTTATACTGACAGGTGAACGGGTGGAGAGCGGCATTCGAAGTGGAAAATTACAGGCAGCTACTTCTACAAGCAGTAAGAAGTCCTATCATGGGAAAAATGAATCGAATGCTGTGTATGGTCAGAAGAATCATAACAAGAAAATCGGTGACCATGCCATTGGAGCAGTGACGATCGCAGCCCCGCCAGCTCAAAACTTCCAGCAAAGACAAGACAGACCAAGAAGGCAGTTTACCAAGCTCAATATGACTTTAGCACAAGCACTGCAAAGTATGCTGAAGGTAAACCTAATCACTCTCAGAGGTCCTCCTGCAAATGCCAACACTGCTTCGCCTCGTTATAATCCCAATGCCAGGTGTGCATATCACTCCGATAGCCCCGGGCATGACACAAATGATTGTTGGCTGTTGAAGAATAAGATTCAGGACATGATCGATGCTGGGGAAATTGAGTTCGAGCCTCCGGAGACTCCTAATGTCATCAATGCACCTATGCCTAATCATGACAAGGCTGTTAATGCTCTCAAGGACGATTCTCTCATCACTGCTGTAGCGGACTTAACATCTCCTCTCCCGATCATAAAGAGGAATTTATTGCAAGCTGGTTTATTTCCAGGTTGTACTGAAGATTGCAATCTCTGCACACTTTGGCCCGAGGACTGTTTGAAATTGAAAAATGGCATTCAACGGCTGATGGACGACCGTACAATTCTCTTTGAAAGGGTTTCTAAAACGGAAAACCCTATTGAAGAAATATCTATAATTGCAAGGTCCAAAGTTCCGGTTAAGATTACCGCTCCCAGGGTACCTGTGAAGATCATTGCTGAGCCCAAGGTAGCTCCCCTGATCATTACTGCACCTGGCCCAATACCGTACTCCTCAAGCAAGGCAATTCCGTGGAATTATGGAGGTGAGGTTTACATCCATGGCGTAAAGCAAGTTGGTGATTCTGCTAATCCTAATGACATCGTTGGGACTAGTAAAATTACTCGAAGCGGAAGGATCTTCTCTCCAGAGATCTCACCCCCAGCTCCTGAAACTCGAGGAAAGGAACCAGTCAATCCTTCTCAGTCAGAGACACCGGTCGAAGCTACTACTGAAGACGTCGCCAAACGAGAAATGGAAGAAGTGTTAAAAATCATCCGCAAGAGTGATTTTGATGTGGTAGAGCAGTTGGGGCACACTCCTTCCAAAATCTCGATGTTGTCCTTGTTGTTGTCTTCTGAATCTCATGCCAATGCCTTGATAAAATTCCTGAAGACTGCCCATGTACCTCAGGAGACCTCCGTCGATCAGTTCGAAAACTATGTTGCTAATCTGACTGTCGACGGTGGCCTAGGTTTTTCCAATGCTGACCTGACCCCAGCGGGAAAGAACCACAATAAAGCCCTGCATATCTCCATTGAGTGTAAAGGGATCACCCTGTCTCATGTGCTGATCGATAATGGCTCTTCTTTGAATGTGTTACCGAAAACCGTGCTCGAGAAACTTGACTGTAAAAGCATCGAACTGAAACCTAGTGACATTGTGGTGCGGGCTTACGATGGTGCGAAGAGTGTTGTCCACGGGGAAGTTGTTCTCCCTATCAAGATAGGACCTCAAGTTTTCAACACTACCTTTTATGTAATGAACATTCGTCCTGCCTACTCCTGCTTACTGGGGCGTCCTTGGATTCATGAGGCAGGTGCTGTAGCTTCGTCTCTCCATCAAAAGCTGAGGTATCCATTAGAGGGTAAGATCGTCACTGTGTGTGGGGAAGAAGAATACATTGTCAGTAGTGTGCGTACCTTCAGATACGTCGAAATGGATGGTGGATTCTTCGAGACCCCAACTCAGTCATTTGAAGTGGTTTCTCCGCCCGATCCTGTCCTTAAGTCAACTCCCTGTGTGCCCAAGGTTACTCGTGCTCCTCCTGCTATGATTTCTCTGAAAGATGCTCAAGCTGTGGTTGAAGGTGGTGGCTGTACTGGCTGGGGTCAACTGATCAATGTACCGTACAAGTCTGACAAAGCTGGTCTGGGATTCAACTCTGAAAAGATGGTCAAAGATCAAATCAATGTTGTAGAAGATGCTGACAGTGATTGCGACCTGGATAGTTGGATCTACCCAACAATTGGCGACGGACTCAATAATTGGAAGGCTGAAGACACTATCCCGATCTCCTTTAGTCAGGAGTAATTGTTATTGTCTATTTAGCATTGCAAATTTTAATTGAACTTCTTAAAGCATTGTGTCTATACCCGGGGCACAATAGCTAATTTGTTAAGGGTTTTGTCATTTCATAAGCATATTTTCATATTCAATAAATCAATGGACCTTTTCGCATTCAAATATTGCGCTCTTTATTTTTCCTGTCGTCTTTCAAACGAGCTATGTTTTCTTACACACACTCACGTAACAAACTGCAGATCCGTACTCACTCTGGATCCTATTGATAATAATTCCGCTACTGTTCATTATGACTTTGAAAATCCGATCTACCAAGCCGAAGATGGAAGTGAGGAAGATTGTGAAGTCCCTGGAGAGCTTGCCAGACTATTACTGCAAGAGGAAAGGACTATACAGCCGCACGAGGAGTCACTCGAAGTCGTAAATCTGGGTACTGAGGTAGACAGAAAAGAAGTCAAAATAGGAGCAGATTTGGAAAACAGTGTGAAAGTAAGATTGATCCAGATGTTGCATGACTATGTAGAGGTTTTCGCCTGGTCTTATGAAGACATGCCTGGGTTGGATACTAATATAGTGGTGCATCGGCTGCCTACGAAGGAAGACTGCCGTCCTGTCAAGCAAAAGGTTCGCCGCATGCGTCCCGAAATGTCTGAGAAAATCAAAGCCGAGGTTATGAAACAATTCAATGCCGGTTTCCTAGCTGTTACTTCTTATCCTCAATGGGTTGCTAATGTGGTGCCAGTGCCAAAGAAGGATGGTAAGGTGCGAATGTGCGTAGATTACCGAGACCTGAATAAAGCAAGTCCCAAAGACGACTTTCCACTCCCGCACATTGATGTTCTGGTAGATAACACCGCTCAACACAAAGTATTCTCATTCATGGATGGATTCTCGGGTTATAACCAGATTAAGATGGCACCTGAGGACATGGAGAAAACTACATTTGTGACGCAATGGGGCACTTTCTGTTACAAAGTAATGCCCTTCGGTCTAAAGAACGCCGGGGCAACGTACCAGCGTGCTATGGTGGTTTGTTCCATGATATGATTCATCATGAGATAGAAGTATATGTGGATGACATGATAGCTAGATCTCATACTGAAGAAGAACATCTCGCTCATTTATACAAACTGTTCGAGAGGTTGAAGAAGTACAAGTTGAGATTGAATCCGAACAAATGCACTTTTGGAGTAAGGTCTGGTAAACTCTTGGGCTTTATTGTCAGTGGTAAAGGAATTGAGGTTGACCCGGCTAAAGTGAGAGCTATTCAAGAAATGCCAGTTCCCCGTACGGAGAAAGAAGTCAGAGGTTTCTTGGGACGCTTGAACTATATTGCTCGATTTATCTCCCACTTGACCGCTACCTGCAAACCCATCTTCAAATTATTGAGGAAAAATCAAGAGATGACATGGAATGATGAATGCCAAGAAGCTTTTGACAAAATCAAGAACTACCTCCAGGAACCTCCGATTCTGATACCACCAGTTGAAGGAAGACCTCTAATCATGTATTTGACCATGTTAGAAAATTCAATGGGGTGCGTATTGGGGCAACATGACGAGTCTGGTCGAAAAGAGCATGCCATATACTACCTGAGCAAAAAGTTTACCGACTGTGAAACAAGATACTCACTGCTCGAGAGAACTTGCTGTGCTTTGGCCTGGGCTGCTCGCCGACTAAGACAGTATATGTTAAATCATACCACTTTGTTGATTTCTAGGATGGATCCCATCAAATACATGTTCGAGAAGCCTGCCCTCTCCGGAAGAATAGCGAGATGGCAGATGATCTTAACAGAGTACGATATCCAGTATACTACCCAGAAAGCAATCAAAGGAAGCGTGTTGGCTGATCATTTGGCTCATCAAGCGGTGGATGATTACCAATCTATGAATTTTGAGTTCCCAGATGAGGATGTCATGTGTGTTGCTGATAATGAAAAACCTAAACCAGATGAAGGACCCAAATGGGGATCCCGATGGACTATGGTCTTTGATGGATCTTCTAATGCATTGGGCCATGGTGTTGGGGTTGTACTCATTTCTCCTGGAGGTTACCATACGCCTCTCACTGCTAGACTATGTTTTCATTGTACCAATAATATGGCTGAGTATGAAGCATGTATTTTTGGACTCAAAGCTGCTATAGATTGGCGAATCAAGTTTTTGAGTGTGTACGGAGATTCAGCCTTGGTAATCAGTCAGATCAAAGGAGAATGGGATACTAAACATCCAAATCTCGTCCCTTATCGAGAGCGGGTGATGACCTTAATCCCATATTTTGAAGAGATTACATTTGAACATATTCCACGGGAAGAGAATCAGTTGGCAGACGCCTTAGCTACCATGTCATCTATGTTCAGAGTCAGATGGGGCAGCGAAGCTCCCATGATTACCATTGGACGGTTAGATGAACCAGCATACTGTTATGGACTTAACACTGAGAAGGTACAGGAGAAACCTTGGTTCCACGACGTAAGAAGATATTTAGAAGCTCAGGAATACCCTGAAGGGGCATCCATCAAGGACAGAAAATTCCTGAGGAAGTTCTCCGCTAAATTCTTTCTGAGTAATGGAGTGTTATACAAACGTAATCATGATTCGACTCTGCTTCGCTGTGTGGATAGAAAGGAAGCAGAAAGAATTATGGGAGACATGCATGGCGGTATTTTCGGGACTCATTCTAATGGACATACAATGGCCAAGAAGATTCTGAGATCAGGGTATTATTGGTCTACCATGGAAGCTGATTGCCACCATCACTCCAGAACCTGCCACAAGTGTCAGATCTATGCGGATAAAGTACATGTGCCTCCTGCTCCATTGAACGTGTTGACAGCTCCTTGGCCCTTTGCAATGTGGGGCATCGATATGATCGGAGAGATTAAACCTACGGCTTCTAATGGACATCGCTTCATTCTCGTCGCTATTGATTACTTCACGAAGTGGGTAGAGGCAGCCTCCTTCGCTTCTGTCACCAAGAATGTGGTGGCACGGTTCATCAAGAATAGTCTTATTTGTCGGTATGGCATCCCTGAAAGAATTATCACTGACAATGGTACTAATTTGAATAACAAGATGATTACTGAACTCTGCACGCAGTTCAAAATTAAGCATCATAATTCTTCTCCGTACCGGCCAAAGATGAATGGCACCGTGGAGGCTGCTAATAAGAACATCAAGAAGATCATACAAAAGATGACAGTAACGTACAAAGACTGGCATGAGATGTTGCCATTTGCTCTCCATGGTTATCGCACCTCAGTACGCACTTCGACAGGGGCAACTCCTTTCTCTTTGGTCTACCGAACGGAAGCCGTCTTACCAGTGGAAGTTCAGTTTCCCTCTCTAAGGATCATGAAAGAGGCGGGTTTAGACGAGGATGAATGGATTCAGACTCGACTCGATCAGATAAATTTGATTGATGAGAAGAGACTTGCGGCTGTTTGTCACGGGCAGATATATCAGAAGCGCATGACCCAGGCATTTAACAAAAGGGTCAAGAGACAGGTGTATCAGGTAGGCGACTTGGTGATCAAGCGTATCACTCTTCCACAAGGGGACCCCAGAGGCAAGTGGACTCCCACATACGAAGGGCCATTTGTGGTTAAGAAGGTATTCTCTGGTGGAGCCATGATACTTGCTACAATGGATGGCGAAGACTTCCCGCATCCTGTGAACGCGGACATAGTTACAAAATACTACGCATAACAGAGACCCGCTAGGTCGACGTACCTTGGCAAAAGTAAGGGCATCCCGGCGAACCAAAAGGGTTCGGGCAAAAATTAGGGATAAATATATAAAGACGTATACCCGGCAAGTCGAAAACCTGAAAAGGCGGCTTGGGCAAAAAGGGGTATCCCGGTGGACTGAAAACCTGAAAAGGCAGTCCAGGCAAAAATTAGGGATTAAAGCGTATGACTATGTCCCGTTCTCTGCTAGCTTCAACCAAGTTCCAAGGACTGAACAAGCCAATCACTTCTATCCGACAGCAGGAGATGAGATGCTTGAAGACATAATGACAGTGGTGGAATTAGAATCGATAGGACTTTTTCTGCATAGCTTTCTCTTTTTCTTGACAATTTCCTCTTACTAGGATTTCCGTCTCCTTGTACTCAAATTGCCTATTTATAGGCCCTCTTTCAAAATCAATACAATTTCATTTCCAAAAAGATGCTTTTGTTTTTACCTTTTCTGTTGATTGCGTAAACGTCCATTGATTTAATTTGAATTGACTTATGCACTTGAATATGACCAATGTTTACAAAAATACATGCCTAAAATAGCAATAGCAATTACTACACGACTTCAGGATCGAGGAGAAGGTCTAACCACGCTTTCCTAGGAGGCTGTTACTAATTCGATTCCCCGGCAACGCCAATTATTCCCCAGAAGAGGTCGGCACCGCCCTACCGAAAGGTCATCCCTTCCATCCCCAGCCAGGCCCCGTTGGACAGAACCCAAATCCCCAGCTAAGGAAGGGCCATCAATACCAATGCCTCCGACCAGCAGACTGAGATCTATCTCCCCAGTAGTATCCCCTGGAAGAATGTTTCAGACGCCTAATGCATTCATTACATCATTTCATATTACATACCTGCATACAACGCTCACATTTACTTCATTCCGCGTCATACACTTTACATCATTTCATAATATATACAGGCATACACATGCATACCAGGTTCGCAAGCATAAAACATCTCATGCATCATGACATGGCATGAAGCTAATTTTATTTTTCAGGTTAATTATCCTCTTGATACAATCAACCCAAAGGTCCATTCAGACGGACATCTGTATCAATTACATTCAGGATTCAGCTACACCTTTCAGATATACCCCTTGTCAACATTCATTCTGACATTCTCCCAATGGTGGCATCTCTAAGCCCACCTCAGATATTCGCTGCAAATACAACAAATAGTATCCGATACAGCCTAACGTACGGTTCATTCTGATTCAGCCCAACATATGACTCTTTCAACTCAGATACGGTCTAACGTACGATCCATTCTGACTCTCAACAACTCCAATACGGTCTAACGTACGACCCATTTGGACCTCCAGCTCAGATACGATCTAGCGTACGATCCCTTCTGACCTTCAACAACTCAAGTATGGTTTAATGTACGACCAAGTTAAACCTTCCCTTTCTCAGGTGCTACCTTCGGACAGGTACATTCCTGAATGGTAGTCTAGTATACGGCTACTCCCTTTCTCAGATGCTACCTTCGGACAGGTACATTCCTGAATGGTAGTCTAGTATACGGCTACTCCCTTTCTCAGGTGCTACCTTCGGACAGGTACATTCCTGAATGGTAGTCTAGTATACGGCTACTCCCTTTCTCAGGTGCTACCTTCGGACAGGTACATTCCTGAATGGTAGTCTAGTATACGGCTACTCCCTTTCTCAGGTGCTACCTTCGGACAGGTACATTCCTGAATGGTAGTCTAGTATACGGCTACTCCCTTTCTCAGGTGCTACCTTCGGACAGGTACATTCCTGAATGGTAGTCTAGTATACGGCTACTCCCTTTCTCAGGTGCTACCTTCGGACAGGTACATTCCTGAATGGTAGTCTAGTATACGGCTACTCCCTTTCTCAGGTGCTACCTTCGGACAGGTACATTCCTGAATGGTAGTCTAGTACACGGCTACTCCCTTTCTCAGGTGCTACCTTCGGACAGGTACATTCCTGAATGGTAGTCTAGTATACGGCTACTCCCTTTCTCAGGTGCTACCTTCGGACAGGTACATTCCTGAATGGTAGTCTAGTATACGGCTACTCCCTTTTTCAGGTGCTACCTTCGGACAGGTACATTCCTGAACGGTAGTCTAGTATATGGCTACTCCCTTTCTCAGGTGCTACCTTCGGACAGGTACATTCCTGAATGGTAGTCTAGTATACGGCTACTCCCTTTCTCAGGTGCTACCTTCGGACAGGTACATTCCTGAATGGTAGTCTAGTATACGGCTACTCCCTTTCTCAGGTGCTACCTTCGGACAGGTACATTCCTGAATGGTAGTCTAGTATACGGCTACTCCCTTTCTCAGGTGCTACCTTCGGACAGGTACATTCCTGAATGGTAGTCTAGTATATGGCTACTCCCTTACTCAGATGCTACCTTCGGACAGGTACATTTCTGAAGGGTGGTCTGGTATACGACTACTCCCTTTTCAGCAGATTCAGCCTAACGGACGGCCCATTCTGCAACCCAGAGGCGATCTAGCGTACGATCCATTCTGATCTTTCATCCCCAGCAAAGTCATCCGCCTAATGAACAACTCACTCCGGTATTCAGACACGGTCTAACATACGATCCATGCTGATCCCATATCTCCAGCAGTATATAGCACACTCTGACTCCCCAGCGAAGTCGACGGCGTAATGGATGACTCACTAAACGGTCTGATGTATGACCCGGTGTGACACCCATGTCTCTAGATATCGTCCAACGTACGACACAATCTGGAAATCTCCTCAGCAAGTTTCTTAGATGGCATCTTTAAGCCCATCTCCATCAAGACTCATTGACAAGCGCAAATTGTTGGGGCATTCTAGTGTTCAATAATCTTTCACCTCCAGACCACGAACGGCGCATGCCATTCTACTCTCTCGGTTCGAGAATATTGAACAGGGGCAGCTGTCATACCCCAAAATTTTCCCGTTGGCATTACCAAGCATTTTCCAAGACCCTCTGACCTGTTCTGCAAGGCACTGATATCAAATGGACAAAAGCCCACTCACAACAGGCCCAATCCACAGGCGGCCCAAAACAGCTGGCTCGCTAGGCGAGCAGCTCCTTCGCCTAGCGAACATTGCATCATGCCACTCGCCCAGCGAAGCGTTGGATCCAGGAAAAAGCCCAGACCTAGTTTGCTCGCTAGGCGAGCAATTCCTTCGCCTAGCGAAGCTTGCGAGAATTTGAGGTTTTGGACCTCATTTTAAGCCCATTAGGTCACCGTTACCACTATTATAAATACCTGCTCCTCTGCCACGAAAAAGAAGACACAGAGACGGACTCACTCACACGGAGACACTCACACAGAGATCCAGAGGAAACCCTAGCACCGAAACCCTGCTGATCCAAAGAGTTCAGAAGGCGGAAACCCTGAAGGCCGCTTGCCCGCTCCGAAGCTACCGCCGCCCAACTCAATCCGGCTCGCCAATTCAAGGTTGCAACCCGATTTGCAAACAGGTTTGCATCACTATTATCGCTTTAGTTTCTTATTTGGCATACGATTTAGGATTCTTAATCGGCATGTGATCATCACTTTATGTTCTTATTTTGCATGGGGTACCGCTTTAGTTTCTTAGTTTGCATGTGATATCGCTTTGTATTCTCATTTGGCATGTGGTACCGCTTCATGTTCTTAACTTGTGGATGATACTATAATTGAATTTATAAATGTATTTGAAGTTTTGCATGAGAATTTAAATATGCTTGAATATTGTGAAACTGAACCATATAATTATGTGTTGGATGCCATAAGCCACGCTGCAGATTGAGGTCATAATGTTCTCAAATTTCAAACCCGTGGCCGCTCGCTAGCTCATCGCTAGGCGAGCCCGCAGCGAGCCTTCGCTAGGCGAAGCAGAGGCGAACGGGACAGGGGCTGCTTTGTCTCTTTGCTGCCCATTTCATGTTTACCTGATGATGATTCTGCATTATTTGGCTTAAATTCCTGGTTGTTATATTTATCTTATGGTGCAATTTCCAATTGTATTTTACCTCGATGCTTTAATCCGTGTGTTCATGGTGTAAAGGCTAGCATACTTCCGAAGAAATAGCCGCTAGGGAAGCCTTCATGGAGAGGGATTCTAAATTATTTCACTTTAACGTGAAGATTCATATTGATTGCCTAATTAATTTTAATGTAGTGATCCTTAATGTGTTGATTTTAATGTATCGATTTAATGCGGTATCACCATAATTACCTAATGAACTTAAAACATGGACTTTAAATAAATGATATCGGACCTCTCTTTATTACCCTACGATTACGTAATACGGTCATGTCCCGCGAATATGGGGATATCCTTAGCAAAGACCCTTCGGTAAAATCATCATAGTCCCTCGGACGTTGCCTTCGAAAACACGATTTTGTCCCTCGATGACCCTTCGGTGTAGCCTACGGTTAAATGATGATAGTCCCTTCGAATGCTAAGGTATCCTCACAACTGTTGCCTTCAATGACCTATCGATGACCCTACGATGACCCTTCTACATCCCCAGGATAAAACTACTTACTTCTCAATAGTAAGGACAGTTTTACCCTCATAAGAATAGGAAATGCCCGGAAAGACCTCGGATAGGTATAACCTTAATTGCTCATTCATAACAAAAAAAAACTTTTCACCTCACACCTTTCAAACATCCTTTTTTGGAAAATCACCACTTAGCATACATCCTCACTAGGATCATTGTCGAGTTATATTTTTCTAAACTACTTTCGAAAAACTAAACGAGATAACCACTTTGTATACATTCATGCAAGAATCATTACAAAGTTAAATTCTCATTTTCAAAACATTTTTCACACCTTTCTCAACCACCTTTTTCAAACTAGAAAACATAAATGATTGAGCAATTAAGAGCCCATGGATAACCATGGATACAAAGGGTGCTAATACCTTCCCTTTGTATAAAGTACCTCCCGAACCTGAGAATTTAAAATTAAGGTCTTTCCTGTTCTTTTCCACCTTTCCTTATGGGATAAAAGAAAAGTCGGTGGCGACTCTTGCTAACCGCGACATTGCGATTACAAATCCAAAAAAGTCCAGTTCACCGTATGACACTGATCGTCGGAAACTTCTTCGGTCTGAATACCGGAAACTTGGCCTGAATGCCATAAGTACATCGACCTGATCGTCGGAAACTTCTTCGGTCTGAATACCGGAAACTTGGCCTGAATGCCATAAGTACATCGACCTGATCGTCGGAAACTTCTTCGGCCTGAATACCGGAAACTTGGCCTGAACGCCACTTCGGTCTGAATACCGCCTCGGTCTGAACACCGGAAAATTGGCCTGAACGCCATAAGTACATCGACCTGATCGTCGGAAACTTCTTCGGCCTGAATACCGGAAACTTGGCCTGAACGCCAAATCGGTCTGACTACCGCCTCGGTCTGAACACCGGAAAATTGGCCTGAACGCCATAAGTACATCGACCTGATCGTCGGAAACTTCTTCGGCCTGAATACCGGAAACTTGGCCTGAACGCCAAATCGGTCTGACTACCGCCTCGGTCTGAACACCGGAAAATTGGCCTGAACGCCATAAGTACATCGACCTGATCGTTGGAAACTTCTTCGGCCTGAATACCGGAAACTTGGCCTGAACGCCACTTCGGTCTGAATACCGCCTCGGTCTGAACACCGGAAAATTGGTCTATCATTCCCATCTTCGCTCGACAGAAACTTTGATGCAACATCACCTCTCAAACGGTAACCACAGCTTGAGACTAGCAGATGCTTTTAATGATGCATGATTGATTTTTCTGCGTAATGCTCCATAATTATGGAAATGCTACGCGATTATTTATTTTTCTATGCAATATGCCATGCTATTTTTTTCATGATGAATGCATAAAAAAGAAATATCCCCCTCAAGGGACTCTTCTGAGGAATACGAGACTCTCTGCTGAGGAACTCGTCACCGCTCCGATTTCCACCCTGCTGGGGGAATAGCACTGCTGCTGGGAATAAGGCAACCCTTGCTGGGGAAGAACCTCCTTTACACCCAATCCGCTCGGGAAACTGCTGGGGATAAGCACCACCAACACTCTGTGGGGATACAACAATCTTCGACTTGCTGAGGATATCAATCCTGACTCTGCTTCGGGAAACCCTCACAGATACCTGTTGACTTCACTGGGGAAATGCTCACAAATACTCCGCTGGGGAATAGCAACCTCCAGACTCAACTGGGGAAGCATCATTCTATCACCTGCTGGAGATAACCATCTTGACCCTGCTAGGGAATGCATACTACTCCGCTGGGGACAACCCACGCAATTCATAGGTAGAATCAGCTCAGCTGGGGACGCTGATATCTGTCCACTACGGGCACTTACTCAATCCTCTGGTAGGATGAACACTGCTGGAGATATATTTCTTTGAAAAAGACCCGCTCCACTCGGGGAATAACAATCTTCATTCCTGGCTGCTGAGGAAACACCATTGTAAACCTGCCGGAGATAACCACCATGACTCGGCTGGAGAAAGTCCACAGACCTTGGATCTGCAGGGGAGCTAGTCCTACAACTCTGCTTGGAGACTTAGCTGGAAAAATGAGAAAAGTTGGTACAACACCCGTCGACTCATCGAACCACGGTATCCATCTCCCAATCTCGTATCAGCTTTCCACTTTTGAGAATTCCCAGACTCATCTGGACCTTTTCTGCTCCATCATCTTGTATTCCAAGGTCGCGTCGCGCTCGACGAAAAGCGTACTCCTGGGATTTATACATAATTTCAATTTTCCGACTTTGAAGAGTCTTCTTGATTAATTCCAAAGGTCGTCGGACGTCTCAACGTCTCTTCGTCCTTTCTTCATGCACTCGTCCCTGATTGGACCCTGCGGGGAATTTCTACAGACTTTCAAATCTTCCGACTTTGAAGAGTCTTCTTGATTATCATCAAGGATCGTCGTACGCCTCAACGTCACTTCGTCATTCTCATTCCTTCGTCCCTGAGCGAATTCTCTGGGGATCTGTTACAAAGCTTCCACACCACAACCTGCAAGTGAGTGAAAATATCTAACAGTACCTGCAAAACAGACCGTCAGATAAAACCGTGCCCCAGGCGTGTCAAGATTTCAACACTTGGGTCACTCAACCTTCCAAATAATATTTCAAGCTTTCAATTTTATAAGCATGCATTGGAAGGAAACCTGTATGTCTTAAAATGCAAAATTCTTTATCAAAAATATCTGGATGTTTTTGCAATCAAAGCGGTAATGAAAAACAAAAACAAAATTATTTGACTGAATATGCATTTTATTGATTGGAAAAGTGTGTGGCTCAAATGAGCAATACAAAAGGAAGCAATTCCTGAAAAGAGGTAATTGCGCTCAAAAGGAAAAATCTATCCTAATGGCAATGTGAAACCCATGATCTCATCGAGTTCCAACTCGGTTACACCCCATATGTCCTCAGACTCTCCGTGCTTTCTGCCTTCTGAACAAGACGTTTCTGATTGATCCCCATCGGGTATTATCCATGATGCTTTAACCAAGCGCAAACGATCATGCCGGACGCAGTTGTTCGTTTCAATCCCTCTTTTGCCTGGACTGCCCTTTCGGGTTTTCAGTCCACCGGGATACCCTTTTTTGCCCAAGTCGCCTTTTCAGGTTTTCGACTTGCCGGGTGTACATTTTTCATTTTTATCCCTAATTTTTGCCCGAACCTTTCTTTCTGTTTTTGGTTCGCCGGGATGCCCATTTTTGCCTGGACTATTTTATTCTTTTCGTCCAGCGGGTCAATTTACACGAAGTATTTTTTAACTGCGTCCGCATTCACAGGGGATGGAAAATCCTCGCCATCCATGGTCGTTAGCAACAAGGCTCCGCCAGAGAAAACCTTCTTGACCACGAATGGACCTTCATAATTCGGCGTCCATTGGCCCCTTCGATCGTTTTGAGGAGGAAGGATCCTTTTCAGCACCATATCACCCACGTGATATACCCGAGGTCGCACTTTTCTGTCAAAAGCACGCTTCATCCTTTGCTGGTATAACTGCCCATGACAGATGGCTGCTAGCCTCTTCTCTTCTATCAGGCTCAACTCTTCATACCGGGTTCTTACCCATTCAGCCTCTTGCAATTTCACGTCCATCAGGACTCTCAAAGAAGGAATCTGAACCTCAACAGGTAACACGGCTTCCATTCCATATACCAATGAGAAAGGAGTTGCCCCAGTAGATGTACGTACTGCGGTACGGTACCCAGGACACCAGCTCCGTACTCGGCTACCATCGTTGGTGCATTCCATCGTGCTCCGGGAAGCACTAACTCATTCACCTTATCCTCCCCATCAGACATCAGAACCCGTTCGGATTCGGGGTCAGGCCCCTCCTCCGGGATCGGTCACTCTCAATCTTTCGATTAGAGTACCTCGAGATGTCCTCATCAGGGAATTTCAAACTTCATCGGTTGATAACCCTCAATGGGTTGCTAGGCAATGTAATCAGACAATACACTCCTTGATTGCTTTCTGAGAACCCGTCCGGTCAATACTGGATTCTCAAACCCATACTTGATCGGATCCATCTCGGAAATCCACAAAGTGGTATGAACCAGCATATACTGTCTCAGTCGGCGAGCAGCCTATGCCAAAGTACATCAAGTTTTCCTGAACAGTGAATGTATTGTTTCACAGTCGGTAAACTTTTTGCTAAGGTAAATTGAATGCTCTTTTCGACAAGACGCGTCATGCTGACCCCATACACCTCGTAGACCCCTTGAAGACTGTCAAGTACAGATTTGACAAACACTCCTTCCACAGAAAGTATCAGAATCAGAGGTTCCTGCAACTTTTCTTTTATCTTTCAATGCCCCTTGGCAATCATTATTTCACCTAACCGTTTTTTTTCAACATCTCGAATGTGGGTTCACACGTGGCTGTTAGATGAGATGTGAACCATGATAGATAGTTCATCCTTTCTAAGAAACCACGAACCTCTCTTTTCTTTTCCTCGATCCAGGCGTTTTTTTTTTTTTTTTTTTTTTTTTTTTTTTTTTGGCAGGATGAACCTCGATTCCTCCCTTACAATGAACCCCAACAGTTTACCGGCTCGCACTCTGATAGTGCACTTGTCTGAATTCAACCTCAGTTTGAATTATCTCCACCAGATGCCCCTCTTCTGTTTGGGACTTTGCTATCATGTCATAGCATACTGAATCACATCATGAAACAAAGTCACCATGGCTCTCATACAAGTGGCACCGGCGTTCTGCTTCTCTAGAGGACAGTCTCCTTTCCACGATAGCTTGTGCGCAACGACACCAGTATCCGACCCTGGCATATCCTGACATGACCAGGTGAAGGCATCCACATGCTCTTTCAACAAGGCTACCATTCAACTCTCAATTCGCCTCTGAAGCGGCCCCAATTTTCACTTCCTTTCTGACCTTGGCGGTGCTTGGAATAACAATCTCACTCCGCTCCTCAGGCGGCTGAACCATCTCCGCCTCTTGTTTAGACGATCTGGCGAATTCCAGCAGATCACAATCTTCTTCGCCTTTTTCTTTGACATGAAAGATCGGTTTGTCGAAGTCATATGAGGTGTAACCAAATCGTTATCAACGAGATCCGGAGCACTATTTTTGAAGTTGGGACGAGACAAATCAAAAAGGAAAAATGAAAATAAACATTGCCATTTTTATTTGTTTTTAAACTGCAAAAATAAATGAAAAACAGGGAACACCGCTTTTTGACTGAAAAACATCCATTTATTAATGATGCAGAAAATGCAAATTTAAACATGAGGTGGCCCTTACAATGGACCATTACGTGTCGGGCAACACGTAAGGCTTTCATGCATATAAACTGAAAACAAGAAATTATTACTCTTCAGGATGAGTGACAGTCCTGATCTTTTTAAGCCTTCCAGTTCCCTGCCACGCACGATTTTATCCAGGACTCAAGTTCACAGTCACTGTCAGTCTCTTCCCCCACCGTATAGGCGTGATCTGAATCTTCAGCAATTGCATTCACCATCACCTGACCATGCGCCGGCATGGGATTAGCATTAACATCTGACAATAGTGAAAAATGGAGGGCCTTGGACTCCACCAGGTCTTGGACAGTATGCTTAAAGGCTCTACAACCCTCAATGTTATGCCCAGGCGCACCAGAATGAAATTCACACCTGGCGTTCTCATTATAGTTAGGTGGCCTCTGATCTGATCTCACTGGAGCTAACATCCTTGGCTGAACCATCCCAAGATCCATCAACTTTTTAAACAGAGCAGCATATGGCATGGGTGGCTTGTCAAAATGACGATCAACCCCTTTTCCTTTCACATGGCTCCCAGCTCCCTGTATCTTCTGTGGGGTTGGCTGAGGTTGCTGTCGGATTAACTGATTACCAGCAGGGATGGTTACTGCAGCAGTGTGCTGGTAGTACCGACCCCTACCGCGTCCTCTCTGGGCATACACAGACACAGCACTCGCGCCATCCTCCTTCTTAGGCTGACCATCACCAAATGATTTCTGCGGTCCAGACGACGAAACGTTTCCTTGCATGTTCCCCATCTTCAGCCAATCTTCAATCCTCCCCACTTTCTCGACAATCGCCTTCTGCCCCGAGGCGAACTCTTGCATGACACTGATCAGCTCTCCCATCTTCTCTTTCAGCTCGAGAATGTCGGTGTTGGACGGATTCATCATTCCTGTGTCAATCAAACAGGTCAGAAACTGACACCTGCAAAACAAAAAACAAGTTATTATGCATGAATGCAATGTCTATCCACATGAGGGACACTTTGTCTCTTGATCCTGGCTTCATTGAGACAAATAATAATCCGGCCGCAATATTCTGATATTCAACATTTACTTCCCTCATACAGATCAGAGATATATGATTTAGCATGAATACCCCAACCATGTGTGTGCTTGTGTGAGTGCATACGTTAAAGCAAATAAAGCTTGAAGATCAACCACTGAATGAAAAATACCATCACATAGCAAAGTGCACAATAAGTGCCATAGTCATACATCAAACCAGATAGAATTCAAATACAATCCTCCAGAATAGGACAGAAATACAGACAAGTGAATTCCGTCAACAAGCCTGACGGTAATCCGACACAAATGAAAGATCTAACTGGATGAGGGTCCCACAGATGGCCCTATCTCATCTTCCATCCTCGCGAACTCTGCGGCGAACCTGAGCTCGGCATTCTCCTGTTGTAGTCTCCCCACTTCCTTCTGATGAATCTTCATCTGCCTGAAGTAGTGATCTCTCTCTGCCCTGTAATGATCTCTCTCAGCGGTGATCTTCAGATTCTCTGCTTCCTTGACCTTCAGCTTGGTCTCCCACTCAGCAATGAGGACTCGGACTCTGTCGTCCCTCTGATCTCTGACAAGTATTTGCCTTCTCTTCTCATCTTCAATGACTTTCGACGCTCTGAACAGCTTATCCTTAGTGATGTCGTGCTCCCGGTTGGATGATGCTAAAGCTTGGCTGATCTTCCCATAGTAGGCTGTATCCATCTCAAAGCGCTTGGCTTCTAGGGCATGCCGCTTGTCTTGATCTTCCATCTTCACTTTGACCTCCTGATTAGCTGTCTAAAATCGAGCTACACTTCTCTCCAATTCAGCTTTCTCTGCAAGTAGCTGATCTCTGGCCCTCTTCATCTCAAGGAATTCCTCCATGCTGACAGAAGAACTTGGACCCTCAATCATAGGACACACGGTATCACCTCCAGGAAATGGTAGAAATGTAACCTCAATCCTCTTCCGCAACCAATCTTCGAACAAAGGAAAATACCGACTGTTGACTTTGCCAAACGGAACCTTACCCTTCCTCTGAATATCTCGCCACTCATCCAATACCTGCCTCAGCTTGGCCTGATTGCCATCAATCGGGAAATAGAAGGACTCCTGAATCTCCCGCCCGAGAGGAGGACCCTCTACAGCAAACCCCATCTGCCTCCTGAGAAGCGTTGGGTTGTAATTGATGCAACCCTGAACTCCCACCAAAGGCACATTAGGTAAATTCCCACAACTGCATATAAAATCTCTTCCAGCCAGACCATTATGAGTCCAAGAAATGTCATCAGCCTGCAGACCCATCAACCTGAAGGACCACTTGACACTAGGATCAATCTGAACGAAGGCACCTCGAGAAGGCAAATACCCCATGAACCATTTGAAGAGTAACTGAGAACAGCATCTGATCAAGCCACCACGCCTCTTCTCATTCCTGTTATGCACTGAGTAGTAAACATCTCCAATCAGAGTAGGAATAGGGTTTCTCTGTATGAACACTCTGATAGCATTATGGTCCACAAAATTCTTCTGATTAGGAAACAGAACAATCCCATAAATGCTCACAGCAATCAATGCACACACCGTCTTCCAGTTACCCATAACAGCATGCTCCTTGGCATTAGCCTCCAAGAAACTCAAATGAAACCCGGGTAGCTTTCCTTTCTCCTTCAAACCCTCCTTGACCATTTCCGGACTCAAATAAAGAGCACGTGAAATTCCAAGGACATCTGGATCTGCTCTAGTGACGTGGAAAGGAATTTGATCACGGATCTGAATACCCAGGATGCTAGCATAGTCCTCCATCAGAGGTCCCAACAGATAGTCTGGAAATACGAAACACCTCAGCCCCGGGTCATAGAACTGAAGAAAAGTATGAATGGCACTCCTATCACTGTCAGTGAGTCTGAAAACTATCTTCAGGATACTACCGTATGCCTCTCTGAACATCCCCACATGGTCAGGTGTAATCAATGCTATCATCTCCTTCAGCACACCAATCTCTGGATCGAAGAAACTGTATGCAATGTTGTCTTTCAGACCGGTCCTCATATCTGAGCAGAAAGTCTCTCAACCAGGATCTCGATCAAAAACTGTCCCTGCATATGGGTAAACATGTGTTAGATGCAATTAATGCAAAATGTAATGATGCTGATGAATGAATGCAATGCATTGCCATCCTCCAAGCCATCTGATAATCTGCACTGAATCTGATCTCTGGACTGATCATGACCATCTGAAGGAGTAAGTAACCACCAATCTGACCCACGGGTTCCGAAATAAACGGAAGACAGATACATCATCATCATCATCAGTCTCTGAGCAGACACCCACAATCCTCTGAATCGGCCCGGGGAATCCTGAAATAAACGGATCCCCACTGATAAATATCTCGGCCCGGGGAATCCTGAAATAAACGGATCCCCACTGATAAATCACGGACAGCAATCCGGTGTCACGGCAATAAATGACCATAAATCCGACTTATAAATATGTCTCTGAATCGCTGATCAAAAAGTCACCATTTGAGTCACCATCTGAACATGCACCTGTAAGAATCACCCTCCCCTCACAGGTAAGTTCTAAACAGGTCATCCTAAGGCGGATAATAGTCTCGACAATCGGGCATAGATACTCAATGGGTTTGCCCTTTCGGGTGTGCCATTGTAGCTCCCTTAAGACCGTCTAAACCAAAGATCCGGGAAATGATCGGTCACCAGAGTCAATAACTCAGATGGAGTAACTCAAACAAAGCGGAATATCCACAGAGATGAGCACTACCAAATGAGCCTCGTCCGGCTTGTGGTACATCACGCCGCCAGGCACATGTTGACTTAACATGAAAGAGGCGACATGAGACCACACTAGTCCTAGGTGTATACTCGGGCCTGGGTTTTAGCCCCACTCGGAACACCCACCCCAAACAGAGGAACCACCTGCACAGAGGACGGCAACAACATGATAGTATGATGCATGCAGACATTAATGCAAATATATACAATGGTTAGAATAATAAATGCAATAAATAACACAACAAGCAACCTAAACTAATCCTAGAACGCTAGGAAGGACTCGCTTAGGGACGATGGACCAGCACAGGTCTACATCATAGCGATTCCCCAGCAGAGTCGCCAGCTGTCGCATCCTGCGAAAAATCAACCGGCGAGGCTCGAATAAAAACACAACACAGAGCCGCCACTGCGCGTTATTTATCCCAAGATAGGGAAAGGAAACGCTCAGAGAAACCTGGAAAGGAAATGGTCTCGCGACCAAAGAGAAAGGGTAAGGGAGTCGGTTACGCAAGGGGAAGGTATTAGCACCCCTCACGTCCGTCGTACTCGACGGGATCCACGTTCTAAGAAAAGAATAGGTTGCTAAAACATCACACACACACACGGGGAACGCAGGTGGGGTTAAGAGAAGGGAGCTCGATAAGGTATCGCACCTTATGCCTACATATCTTGTTTGGAACAAGAATCAGAGCCACTGTAGTTCGGCTTACGCACGCCAAACAACACAAAACACGCAAACAAACAAGGGTGGCAAACATGGAGCCCGACAACCACTGGATGGAATTACGTCAGCATCCGAACCAAAACACGTACAAAACGGCAAACGTGGAGCCCGACAGCCAATTACTGGACTTACGTCGGCATCCGAACCAAACACAATCAGATAACAAGTAAACGCACGCAAAAAAGAAAAAGGTTGCCCGGAGTGGTCTCGCACGACCACCTGCCTACATACCTCGTCTGGAACGAGGATCAGGGCGATGTAGTTCCCCTGAAAGGGACTGAATTGCTAACCAGAAACCAGGGAAAGACACACTACTAGGGAGCTGGACTCGAGCCTAGTGTTGTCATGCATCGTTACCCTAAGTTCAGTTTTCTATCCTACTTGCATAAGCAAACTATTCCTATCCAGGAAAGAAGCAAGCACACAAGCATACAAAATAATTCAAGCATACATCAAATAAGAACAAGCATCTCAAACAAGCATGTCAATCAGATATCCACATAGCACGCACTATAACCAAACAAGGGGCTCATACAATAGGTTTGACTGCCGAAGCAAGTCATCTGTACAGGCTGTGTTTGCTCTTAACCTTGCCATTACGAGGCTAAGGTGAAGTAGATGAAAAGGTGAAGTGAGGATGAGACCTCACAGCTCTTATCCCTGACCAGGGAGAGCTTCTGACAAATGAGCATGGGTCCAGAATGGGGGAACCCTTCTATACTCAGAGACTCTGACACAATGTGCACTGCACAAGATCTTGGGCTTGTGATCTCAATGCTACAACCATGTAATGGGAGCAAGGAGAAGACTCAACTGAATAGTGGGGGATAGATTGCATATCCCTACCTTCCACCAATTGCCTTGATTAAGGACTTTACCTGCTTAGGCACAAAATTAAACAATCACAATCATCGCCTCTTAAGGAGGACTTCAGACATTTATTTGCCCGGCCAAATAACAGACCGGGTCTCCAGACTACATGAAGTTAGGAAGTTATACCTCAATGCAAGTTGCTTAAGCAAAGCAAAGCAAAAGTTCACAAGGAACTGAGCAACTAAAAGTACCTGGAAACAGTCAAACACAGTTAGTACTCAGACAGACCAACATAAACAGCAAGTGTTCAATCAATCAAACTATACAAATCAAGGCACAACAAAGCAAGCTCAAAGCTCAAACCCAAGCTTCACAACCTACAAAACAATGTTATGTTAGTGCACAAACATCAAACAACATCAATTGCATTTAACTTGATTCATTCTCCATGTGCATTGTGCTATTGATCCTGAAAAATCAATCAAATGTTAGCAACTAGACCACTAGGCCAAGCCTAGGGTCCAAAGGCAAGAAAAATTCCTAAACAACAAGGTATCTCTAACCAAAGTCAAATTAATGTCAAACAAAAGCCAACACAATTAGTCTCATGTCCATATCATTCATTATACTCATTTCATGCACAAAACAATCCAAACTAGTTCAAATGAAACACCAAACATCCAAACAGAACTATTGCATTCAAATCCATATCAAAACCAATCCAAAAAATCTCAAATAAATTACACCTAAACAGGACATATCCTAGGTCTAGCATGTAAAATTTTAGCTCATTTGGACCAAGGGAACTATGCCAATGAAAATCAACAAAAACAGACACAATTATATGCTCCAAATCACAACATCAACACATGCTTCCACTTCAAAAATTCATAACTCAATGAAGACAATAAAGAAATGGATGAGACCAAAACAGGGATGTCCTATCATGTGTCTATTACAAGCATATCAAATTTCATGAACATTCAATACCATATGAGCATTTCACAAAAGATCTACCAACCTATGTCACATGAACTTGCACTTTTGACCACCAGAGATGAAAAATAGCAATCAAATTGAAAATGCCACATAAAATTCCACAAAAAATCACATAGCATCTTAACATGTTAATCAACATTCATGCAAAATTTCATGTCATTCCAACAAGTATAGGTCACTCAAAAAAATCCAGCAAATTGACATAATGAGGTGTGACACACATTGTCACACCTAAGTTCCAAAATTCATATCTCAATGGCCAGGTATCAAAAATTCATGAAATTCACATATAAATAAACATCAACCAGTCCACAATCCTCACAAAAATTTTCAGACATTTATTTGTAACTATGAGAATTTCACATTGGAATTGGTAGAATGTATCAAATTTACATACATGTGAAACAAGCCTAAGTCAAACATTATTCCTACCATGCACAACTTTGACCAATAGGTCAAAAATAATCTACAGTCAACAAGGAAGTCAAAGAAAAAAATCTCATATTTTTCTGAATTTTCTATGATTTTCTATGAATTTTTAAGGTGTTATGAATTTTTTAACATTTTTATGAATTAAATAAATTAATTGGATTTTCAGTAATGGCAAAACGGTAATTCCTGAAGCGCGGGAGCGGGAAACATCTTATTCGAATTTTCAAACAGAAATGTGGATCAAACAGCCTCTCATCATCGTTTTCACTCAGCAACTTTCCAGAAACGCATGAACACATGAACACAAAACTTTCACCAAAATTAACAAGTGAATAGCCGTTGGACTCGTCTAAGAACACACAATCCAAATATCAACCTATTTTAACCTAACTGTTCCTAAATTTTGCAAATCGAGCATGTTAGGGTTTGGCATCGAAACTTAATTCCCAGATTTCACGAGCTATAGTTATCCATTTGCAAAACCAAACACATCACCATGATCTACATTCAACGAACTATAACACGCACATGACCAATTGAAAAATCGTGCAACTCGAGTACTGACCTTGATTTTGAAGACAGTGTCGATTTCGATGCTTCCAGGCCTATAAGTCCAAAACAGCAGCAGCACAAACTCCAGGAAGTTGAATGTTAGGCTCAGGCTTGATCGATTTCACTCCTAGCGCACAAACACTTGATTCACCATTGATGATGCAATGTTGGACAGTCACGATTCCAAGCCTTCTTCAATCCAAACTCCACAAACAGATTGAGATGATGATGAGAGGAATTCAAATCAAAAAGAAATTCCAAGATTGATCAAGATTTGATGAAGTTTGATGAAGTTGAAGATTTTTGTGTTCTTGAGATTCTTGAGAGAATGTGATGAGTTTTGATCTGATTTTGGAAAGTGTGCATTCTGTTATGATTAGAATGTGTTTAAGATTATATATCATAGCTTAATCATCACTTAATCATGCTAATTAACCAAGTTGAACATGTTAGTGAAAATGCTAATTTCCAAGTGAGGGCAAAAATGGAATTTCACAAGCCAGCTCATTGCCACCTCTTTGACAGCTCACACACTCTCTAAATGACATGTGTGAGCTGTTGCAACTTGTCCCACTCTCATTGGATGTGTAATTTTCAAATTCACCGTGTAATGCCACTTTGTCCATTTTTGCACTTTCATTTTTCAAGCCAATTCTCAAATTACAAGCCTTTGCCATGAAATGATAATTCCAACAAATTTCAAATGCCATTTATGAGGTGTTGCAAAAATCCCCACTCAAAAATTCCAATTATTTCACAAGTTGGACAATTTTGCCCTTGGTCCATTTTAACTGTCCAGTTGAAAATTGACTTTTGCATTGACCATTTTTGGAAAAATCCAATTATGCACCATGAAAGTACATGTCAAATGGAGTTTGTGCATATAAAGAACTTGCAATTTGGACAAACCATGTGGAAATTATGGCCTCCTGATTATGGGTCATTTTTGAAATTCACTGAGCCATAACTTTCCAACCATACATGGGATTTTTAAGTTCTTGGACTTTTTGGAAAGGTAAGAACAAGATCTACAACTTTCATGTTGAACAATATTTCATTTGAAGCTTCCTTGGACACGTGGTCTTGAGGTCAAAACTTTCCATTTTTGGAAACTTCAATTACAAGTCACTTTCTATTTTTGGCAGTTTTTGTCCTGACTTGATTTTCTCCATTCTTAAGCTTTGCAATGTCAAATAACACTTGTTCCAACATGAATGAAGTGTATCCAACTCATTTCCACCTCCAAATCCATCAGATCATGTACAGTTGACCACAGTTGACTTTTCAACTGACAGATGAATCAGGCAATGCATAGATCAATCTGAGCCCCAATCTCCAACTGAAATGGCTCAAGGGTGATACCCTAGCCTCCATAAGCACAATATAATCATAGAATGAACCCCATAACCATCATAAACCCCATCTCCTGATTATGCCCTGATTGGCCCAATGCAACTGATTAGGGTTGACCAGTGGTCAAAACCCTAATCTCAAGGAATCTGCCTCCACACTTGATTCTTCTGATGATAACCAACCATGATGATGATGATGTACCATTGCAATCAAGATGAAGACCAGCATCCATTGAGAATCATGAAACCCTAATTCACAGTCCAATCCTCAGATGGTCAATGATCAGTCCAATAAACCCTAGGCTCGCACTTTAACTTCCTCATCTTCTGATCAAGACTTGGGAGGATAGCTTGCACAACGTAACCACATGATATGCAATATGAAATGCCTAATGACCTAAAAATGATATGTACAATGATAATGCTAGTCCCAAGAGAAGAGGGCAAATTTTGAGGTGTTACAAATATTTAAAATAATACTTGAATTAAAATATTAAAGAAAGGTCAAACTTCAAACTCACTTCAAATCAACTTTGAAAAGTCCAAGTGAATTATCCCAAGTTCAACAAAGTCAAACAAAATTTGACAAAAAAATTCAGCATTTTTAAAAGTCAGAAACTATTTTTAATCAATTAAAAATGCATAAAAATAACCTAATTGAACTAAAATCTCAAATAAATCTCAAATCAATTAATAAATTGATGAGAATATTTTTCATAGATCTATCATCATTCAAAGAGGTTGAGAAAATATTTTTGTATTTTTTGAATATCGAAAACTATTTAAAATGAATTAAAAATAGCCAGAAAAGAGAAAATTACTAAAAAATAGCAAATGAAAAAATAAAAAATATTAAAAATCATTTTTAGAAACTAGAAATTAAAAGAGAAATAATGCAACTGGTCCCATAATTTTTAGACCAATAATGAAAGAGATATAAATTTTAGAAAATGAAATGGAATAAAAAAATAAAATAGAAATTAAAATCAGAATTAAAATAAATGGAAAAGCGAGAGCCCTTGGATCTGAGCTCATTAATTGAGCTGGCAGATCCAAGCATCCATAAGCGCGCGTCCAATGTGTTCCACAGTCAATGCCACCACACACTGAATTAAAATAAGTCATAAGTTTGGACTGCTGAGATTAGATATGGAAATAAACATGGACGGCCACAATTGGATCTAGAGACCAGACGGTGGCCAGCGCCACCGTCTTCTCCGGCTAGCTCAGGTAGAGATCAAAAATTACAGGTAAAAAAAGTTAACTAAAATGCGCGATCCAGGTATCATTCGGAAGGTGAAGTGATATACATCACTCCTATGCCACTCAATTCCACTCTAGATCCCTATTAAGAGAGAAATCAAAGATGGAATTTTGGTGGTGTTCAACTGAACTTGCTTGATTTCTACAATTAAGAACACAATAATGATGCCTCTATACAAAGGACTTCAGACAACACAAGATCAAGGCAAATGGAGCACTATATGAGGAGATTCGAAGCAAAATGAAGTTGAGCAAAACCTTTGGGTTGTGAAGAATTGAGTCACTCTCTTTGATTCCTTTTGCAAAGAGAAGCTTCAATGGATCAAGGTGAAGAGGCTTAGGAACTATGGATCTTAAAAATCAATCAACGCAATTGAATTTCAGATCTGAAATTTTTAGAGAAAAATGATATTTGTTACTTTGGTATGGATGGGGATTCAATTCAGCAGAGATTTAGGCACTATTAGGTTGAAGAATTGTGAAGCTATGGCATGGTATTTATAGAGGGAGAGAGCTGTAAGCAATGCTGAATGTATGACTTCAAATTTGCATGAATAGAAAGGGCCTCCATGCATGGGCCTGTACAGGCGCATGGAGGGCCCAATTCCACATGGCTTGGCAAGCTGGGATCATGAATGAATGAAATGGACGTGTAATTTAGATGTAATCAGCTCATGCATGAAAATTGAATTAAGTTTTCCCAAAATGCACTAAAAGTTCTCCTCTTCGAAAATGATGCTTCCAAACTCCAAATGCAACCTTATGAGTAATGGTTAGAAAGCTTGTTGCATAAGGAACAAATGCTATGTTGATCAAAACTCCAATTAAGCCTTGGAAATGAATGAAATTTGAGCTTGAAGTGTAGGGTGCAAAACATGCATATGTGAAGTTTCCAAATTTGGCCAATGTTCAAGCTCTTTTGTTTCAATGATGCAAGCGCCAAATGATAAATCTTCAACATGAAAGTTGTAGATCTTTTCAAGACAATCAATTTGGACTTAAATTTTGCATCATTTGGATTTTTGATGAAGAAGTTATGGACACTTGAAGTTGGACTTTTTCACATTTCAATGCATTTGGTCCAAAGTGACCTATAATGTTTTGCATTATCACATGTATTTCTTTTGATATTTTGCAATTTTTCTAAACATAACATTTGAAGTAGATACAATAGTATTTCCAATGCATTAAGTCTAATCCCAAAATCATGAAAAATGAATGAGTTATGTTCTTGGGAAGTTGACCCAAAATTAGGGTTTCAGTCAAAATGACCTATAATGTCTTAGAATGGATGATGACCTTCCAAGTTTCAAATCAACTTTTGATGAACATGAAAGTTGTTCATATTGTCCTTAAGAATATTTTTCTCTTGGGGTCATCTCAATTTGACCAACACATAAAACGTTAGGTCTCAGTGCATTTCAAAATAGTCAGATGAATTGACTGATCAACTTCTCAAGTCCACAACTCATATCTTGATGAATTGATGATTGAGGACACTAAAATGAGTTCAAATATGCATGAAATGATGAATTAAAGAACTTCCCTTGATTTTATTTGACCATGGACTGAGGTTGCTTCATGAGCAAGGCACAATTGATGAATAGATGAATTAGGGTTTCCTTGGGAAACAAACCTCAAACCCCTTGACTTGCTTTGTTCAAAATGATGAATTGAGATACTTGGGAGGCATATTTGATGTATGATAGCTTTGGCAACCATTTCCATGCTTGCTTTCATCTTTTCTTGACCATGTCATTGCACATGGGATCACCTAGAAGCCTTTTGATCTTGTGATTGCTCAAGATTCAAACAAGAAATGTTAGTGACATATTTTTGTGCTTTTGGTTAGTAAGTAAAATGAGAAAAGCAATAATATACAATTCAAGCATTTCAGGTGATCTCAAACCACTCATAAGAGGTCCTAACCCAAAGGCAAAGGGAACCAAGATGCTTATGATTCTTGAGGCAATGCAAATGCAATGTAATGATGCCATGAGGGATCTTAGGGTCAAAATTAGGGTCTTACAGTTGTGAGGTTGGATTTGCACCATACGCCGTTTAATTTAGATTTTAGGGATTGGGTTTCTTCCCTTTAGAGGTGCGATTTGGCCAGGGCAAGGAGTGCCTCTCTAATTCATGTCCATTTTGGTATTCAGCGTGGCGTGACGTTTCGAATGAGGTAGGTCTTGAGGCCTTAAGCTGTCACCAATGAGTCAAGATGGCCGGAGAAGATGCGCGTTTGGAATGAGGTTTAAAACCTGTTGACTTGTACAAGTCAACAGGGATGAGTGTTTGGGCTCAAGTGCCGAGGCCCCTGACATTTTACTCCATACACCATTGGTTTCCTAATGCACCCCCAGCGCTTATAGAGAAAACTGAAATGGGCTTCACTAAGCCCATTAACGATCCTGCTAATTCGCCCCGCCTCTTAGTTTACACCCCCTGTTTGGAGTGTTATTGAGGTAGTTTGGGCTCAGACGGCCCACTTTCCATTGAATTTGAATCTTTGTTTGGAATTTTTGTTAAAGCATTGGGCTCAACAGCCCATTCCCATCTTTGCTTCATGCACCACCCAGTTTTTGGACCTTTGCTTCCTGCACAAAAGCAGCAGTGGGCTCACTTTATAGCCCACGAATCATAATTCAGCCTACACCACCCTTGCTCATTTCACACCTCCCAATTTAATTGTTCTTTAATTTCTTTTAATTGTTTGTTTACAAGTTAAATAGGTTAATTAGCAATATGATTAGAGAAATTAGGATATAAATTGACAATTAGAATTTATATTTTGATTTTTATTAGCATATTAGGATTAACTAGATTTTCCTTTAGAATTTAATTAGGACTTTTCTTTAGAAATTTTAATTAGGTTTTAGATTCTAATTAGAAATGATTTAGCTTTTGATTAAATTGAGAATTACACCATTTTAATATTAGGTTAAGATTCATCTTAGGATTTAATCAACTTTAGGCCACGAATAAAATTTGACATACTTTGTAAATGACCATTTTGCCCTAATGGGCTTATTTTGGAATTTTTGTTATATAATTGCATGATCCCTTAGGATAGGTCCTAAAAATTACTAACTTCAATTAGATTCAAACTTAGTTCCCTAAAAACAAAACAATACCCATGATTAAATTGATCAAAAGCAATTTTGATTAATTAAATCCTTTGAACTTGTATAATCCCACAGTCTAAATTGAGTGACCAAAAGACCCTTGGTCACTTAATAAGTCTTTTCTTCCAAGCTGTGGAACTCAAGGCCTCAACTCAAGATCTTCAATCAAGGCATCCTCAGTCACACCAAGCAGCGAATTATATAAGACAAATCAAAGGTCAAGACTTGGTAAATACGATTCAAATTGTACGAAACGAGCCTTAAATAATAAGGAATGATGAGAGGGAGTCTCTCTTACCCTCGTCTAGAGCGACTTTGTGTATGGGGCGTATGACCTAAATTTTCAAAGTGTTCGCCTTTATTCATAGACTTTAGTACAATACGAATCGATTAAACCACCAAGTCTTCTTCATACAAGTTCAACATCAACACAAGGATCAACAACAAAGGTTCTTCACCAATGACTTGTCAGTCAAGGGAAGTATCATGTGCTCTGAACCTTAAGTAATACGGAATGATGAGAGGGAGTCTCTCCTATCCTTGTCTAGAACGACTTTGCGTATGGGGTGTATGCCCCAAATATTCGAAGCGTTCGCCCTTATTCATAGACTTTAATGTGATTCCTATCAATCGACTGTCAAGTCTCTTATCACTTCATTCATCATTCCATTCTAGTCAATTCAATTTCAATCATCCATTTCCTCTTGCCTCCAATCAGTTTCTTTTCATCCCTAGTGGGCTGAACTACGAAAGCTCTGATTTCCTTATTACACTATAAGGGTACGTAGGTAGGAGAATCCGGTTTCTTCGTGAGCTATCTTATTTATCAACTTATATTTTCTATCCAAGAAATCATTCTTCATTCATGCAATCTATACCATCTTCTGAGATCAATCATACTTCTCCTTGGACTCCTTGTCCATCCTTTTAGGACGTCCTGATGACAATCCATCTCTTCAATCGAGAGTTGTTTGGGCAAACAACCCCAAACACTTAATTTAGTCTTTCTTTTTGGCTTTATCTTATAGTGATGGCCTGCTAGTCCATGTATTGGTAAATGCCTACCTTGGTCTTCGATTGAGAGTATATCCTTCTCTTGGATCCAAGCTACTATCCTGATTTGATCTCGAATTGTTGATTCCCCAGCAAGTGATACACCACTCCTTGCATTCCAATACTACAATCCTTCCTTGACTTGGTGTTTGTCTTGTGAGTCCCTGTTGCTTAGACAAACATATCTCTACCTCTATTCTCGTAGTTCTGAACTACGATTGCTCTGACTTTCTCATTGCACAATGAGAATACGTACGCACGAGGATACGAATCCTTGGCGAGCATACTTCTAATTATTCCTTCTTCTGCCTTAGGGCATCATCCATATCTTTCACGACTCATTACCTACCTTCGATCATAAATCATTCACCCAGTGACATAATGTCTCTTTGACATCGAAATACACTTTCTCTGGAATTCCATATACACCCTTTTAGGACACCTGATGTAGTCTGCCTTACCTAGAGTTGTTTGGGCAAACAACCCCAAACACTTAATTCCTTCCTTTTTTAGCCAAAACCCTACAGTGGCGGCCTGCTAGTCCACGTATTGGTTAACATTGTTTCCCTTTATGGTAGAAATCTCATTTCTCTTGTGGATTCCAATACACTTTCAGCTTTCGATTTCGAACAATACTTATTCAGTCACTTGTTACCAAGTTCCTCTATTATGTGACTTCGGTCACTTCACTCCATCCATCTCTATGATACGTTCATATTCTACCTTCTTTCACTCCATGTGATATACCTATTCCTTAAGCCAAATACACTATACCTTTGCACTCCTTCTTGCGTCACCTTATGAACCAAGAGATGCTTGGGACTGTTCCCAAACACCTATTTCTTCCTCTTTTCGGCTTTATCTTATAGTGGCGGTCTGCTAGTCCACGTATTGGTAATAGCCACCTTACTCTTGGGTTAACGTTTTCACCCTTTTTGGTGTTCAAACAACATTATCCTTTGGCTCAGACCATACTTCTACCACACTTCTTTTCATCTCCTGCCTCTAGTTCCTTGAACTACGAAGATCTGAATTTCTCATTGCACTATGAGGATACGTAGGCATGAGGGCCCTAATCCTCACCGAGCACTCTATCTATTTTCTTTCCTTCCCTTATTATTTTGCGAGTAATCTTTAGTTAACACCCATTCGAGAGAGAACAATCAAAATGGTTCCCATGGAGTACCATGGATGTTTGGGGTGCTAATACATTCCCCTTGCATAACCGACTTCCTTATTCAGCATATCTCTTCCCCCTGGGTTTTATCGATGTTTTCCTTTCCCTTTGGGGATAAATAAAGTTCGATGGCGACTCTGTTGTATGTTTGAGGGTGCGATACGTTCGGGTATATTTTTGCTAGCTTCAATCCCCAGCTGAGCTAATGATATGTTCCGTTTACAATTCATCTTTCCCCAATTGAGGTATTCATGTGTTTCTATATTTCCTAGTTTGTGACTTGATGAAAGAACCCTGGATCATCTTGGAACCTTTATTTGGTCTCCAGATCCCCGACGCATTTATTTGTGTTGCATAGCCATGACAGCTTCTCCCCTGTGTGAGTTGGAAGATCCGACTGATATTTTTGTGTCTTGGGATTGGTTTATTTCTCAACCTTCAAGAAAAATCTGATGATTATTGAAGAAGCTTTTATGTTCGTTAGTTTGTTCTCACAGATCATTGTATCCCTAACAAAAGCTCCATAGAGATGTTTTATTGATGGAATCCCCGATAAAGCGTTCGATTCTCCTTAATCAGAGTTATTAGACCCCAACGGACTTCTATTTTTTTATGGAAGATCTTCCCCCAGCAGTGCTTGGTTTTGAGCAATATTGGTGGTGTCCCCTACAAGGTTGTCTCCCATTTGATATGGTTGTAACTTAAAATTCCCCGCATCATTGACTTGTTAGGATCCTCAACAGATCCCTCTTCATCCTCAGCATTTTTGGTCCGAACGCATGTTCTCGATGTCCTTCCCCAACCAGAGTTGAATTCACTTTGCAATTAAGATTTTTTTCGTGATGATTTATTTTCATCCCTAGCAGGTTCTCCAGTTGGTGCCCCATCTTGTGGAGATTAGCCAAACACCTAGTTGTAATGATTCAGATCTTTGTTATTTGTATCCTTTGTGCTCGTTTGTCAGCATAATCATATACATGCTCATGCATATGCATGCAACACAGTATAAGATATTTCATTGTGCATTTTATCGTATTGATTTTTTCTTCTGATCCCCTGCCTTGGTGATATTATCTCCCCATGAAGATTTGGTGTGTTTTTCCTCCTTCAATTGTAGAGTGTCAGCCCCTTAAGAAAAAAAAGTTTATCTTTTCTCCTTTCCCCACTGAGTTATCTCCTTGTGGATGATTATTATTTCAGTTTCATCCCAAGTTCATTATCTGGATGAAACCACTCCCCTTGAGTTATATCCTCATTGGGTCGAGTCTTGCTTGACTGTTTCTTTCTAGTTCTTACCTAGATAAATCCTTTGGTCCCCGAGAGTTTATTACCCAGTAACTGGTAATATTCTTCTTGGTGTTTAGTACTTTACCTGTGTTAATTTACCCTGTAACTGGTAAAAGGTAATTTACTTCATTGTTTTTCTCCAGCGGATTCGTTTTTTCGCTTCCCAAGCAAGTTTATCCTTGATATGTTCATCTTAACCGATGACAGATATTCTTCCATCTTTGGTATTCTACCCAGTAAAAAGGTAGTTGTAATTCCTACTTTCCCCAAAAAGAGTTCATCCTTGATATGTTCACTTTAACTGGTGACAAATTGTCTCTTTCTTCGGTATTCTATCCAGTAATCAGTAGTTATAATTCCTATTTGTTGTATTCTGCCTAGTAAATAGTGTAAGAACAAAAATAGTTCTACAACAGATTCCAGAATTTTGATGATAACAAAGGATGAAACCAAAAATGGCACTCTAACGAAAAGTTTCTAAGTGTGCAGGACTCTGAACAAGAACAAAGGAATCTGATCGATTTATCAGATACAGAATAAAATCAGATACAAGTACCAGAAGATCAGAAGCATCTGAAGTGGAAACGCTTCTTAGAAGCTCTGACTCTGAGCAAAACAACATATCAAAATATCAGAAGCACCTGAAGAAGAAGCGCGCTCCAGAAGTTCTGACTCTGAGCAACAGCATATCAGAATACCAGAGGCTCTCAACTTCCTCTGAAGTCAACACTAATGACCTAAAACCAGGACTATCAGAAGCTCTAACGTCACTTCTCAAATCTCAGATTAATAGAGTAATTCAGACTCTGACGAAGAATTTCCTTATCCAGAAAGAGTAACGGCAACTACAACTTCAAATAGAAAGAAATTATATTTGGAAAGAAGTTATTCAGGGAGACAAACTTGTTTTGGCAAGAAACAACAGAAGTTATGGCATTAAACTCTCATCAAGACAAAATATCTGCCATCACTACAACGGTCCTTTCACCTCTATATAAAGGACGGCAAACCTCATTGAGAGATACACCTGAACGCACAGAAATACTCTACTCTCTCTTAATCTTTCACGAGCTTTTGCTCATAACGTGAAACTTCTTACTTGCTCAAATTTCTGTAATATTTGCTTTAGCCTAGAAGCATTCTAGATTACAAATTCTGTTTTTTACCTAAATTGATTTTTTATTCCTCAAGTGACTCTGCGCAGTCTGTATACTTGAGAGGACTAAGAGATCTTTCTCTTAGACGTTGGTTGTAATAATCTTTCAAGATTAGTGGATTAAGTCCTTGTTGAAGGCGAAATCACCTTGGCCGGGTGGACTGGAGTAGCTTTGTGTTATAAGCGAACCAGTATAAAATCCTGTGTGATTTTATTTTGCAAAAGCGCTTATTTTCCAAAACAATTCAAACCCCCCTTTCTTGTTTTTCTCACCTTCAAATAGTAGATATAAATCTTATTCTCCCCTCAGAGTTTATCCTTGATATGTTCACTTTAACCGGTGACAAATATTCTTCCTTTGAGTTTATCCTTGATTTGTTCATTTTAACCAGTAACAAATACTCTCTCTTTGGTCTTCTGCCCAGTAACAGGTAGTTATAAATTCTATTTGATATCTTTTCCCTAGTAGGTCATTCTTACCCAGTAACTGGTAATGAATACGCCTCATTTTTCTCAATGAGTCATCCTTGATATATTTATCCTAACCGGTAATGGATGTCCCTCTGTTCGAGTGTATTATCTTCTTACCCAGTAACCGGTAGTAGATAATATATCTCTTTGACTCATGTGTTACATTTTTTCTTCCCCAATTGAGTTTGGTTTCGTATTTCTTCGAGAAATCGAATCCCCTTTTGCATGAATATTTTAGCTTTGCTCTGGTTTATGCATATTCCCAGCGAATGTTGCTTGTTGTATTGGTGTTATCCCAATACATGAAGGTTTCCTTTCTTCCCAATCCGATTCTTTCCATTGATTTATTTTCATGGAAAATCCCTCGTGTCTCCATCAATTTTCAAGTTGTAGCCTGGCCTATGCATAACTTTTATCCTCCAGAGTCTCTGTCTCCCTAGTGAGTTTTTCTTATGGAATGCGTTGTGCTCATGTGGACTTTCGGTCTCTCCGGATTCTTTTCCTTTGTGGAAATATATTCCCCATGAAGATTCTTTTTACATTCATATCATATGCATCATGAGGTCTCTTAGGGACCAAAATTTGTTTCTTGATGTTGTTATTTAAGTCCATTCTACTGAGTTGATACAAAGATTTTAACCTTCACATCCTCAGCTAGAATGTTCTTAAATAGGGGCAGCTGTAAGACCTCAATTTTGACCCTAAGATCGCTCATGCTATCTCATCATTTGCATTAACTTTGGGATCACACCTTGGAATCCTCATTACCCCTCATTCATTGGGTTTGTATTGGGAGAGATCACCAAGCATATTGGATTGTATCATACTTTATTTTATTTTGTTTACTAACCAAAATACCAAAAATATGTCTCTATGTGTCTTTGTGCCTTTTGTAGGTAGTGTATACATCCATTTCTGTCCTATCAAGCTCACAACTAGGGTTTGAGACCCTCAATGCAAATATATCAATCCAAAAATGGTCCACATTTTTTCAAAACATCATATATGTATCCCCATGTTCTTAATTTTCCAATTTGATCAAGAATTCATCAAGAGTTTGAAGCTTGTTTGCCTTGGAAGCCCTAATTCATCTGGGTATCTTGTGTGACTTCCTCAGCAAGTTTCTTCAACAAATGGTCAAAGATATCAAGGGATAATTTATTATACATCATATAAAGCATACATGATCCTCCATGAGTCCCAAATATCAAGATAACTTCAAGTTTGCAAGTTGGTTCAAAGAGGTTGACCAGAGGAAGTCAACTAGTCAAAACTAGAGTTCCCTAGACTCTATCTCCTACAATTTTTGTCATATGAAAATGATTCCAAGACAAACTTTACTCCTTATGACATTCCAAACAACTTTGATGTTGGAATCAAGAGCTAGTTTTTATTGGAAAGCCATTTTTTATGGTGAAATATTATAGGTCATTTTGTTTGTGCCCTAGTTAGGAGGTCAACTTCCAAGGACCATAACATGCTCAATTTTTATGATATGAAGGCCATAAAAGTTTCATGGTAAATTTC
Source organism: Lathyrus oleraceus (assembly GCF_024323335.1). Lineage (NCBI taxonomy): Eukaryota > Viridiplantae > Streptophyta > Magnoliopsida > Fabales > Fabaceae > Lathyrus > Lathyrus oleraceus. The sequence continues at coordinate 366,034,904 of NC_066582.1, forward strand.
AAGATTCCTTCACAAACTTTGATGCTTTGAGAAATGTCAAATTCAACTTGAGAGGGCATGTGCCAATAGAAAATATTATAGGTCATTTTGGGCCATCATCATTGAATAAGCAATTTTCCTCAATTTCTAAAATGCTTAACTCCCTCATGCCAAATCTAAATGATGTCGAAATTGTGACCAAATTTAAGTGTAATGAAATATCTACAACTTTGATGAAGGAAACATTTTCATTTAAAGCTCATAGCAAAAGTTATTCAAGGTGAAAGAAGTGGGCATTTGACTTGGTACTTAGAAACTTTTCAACCATGTTTGATTTCTCAAACTTCCACATCAAACTTCATCAGGATACAATCTCCAAATGGAAAAATGTTCAACATAAAAGTTGTTCCCTTTGATGCCACCTTTCAATAGCATCCAAGATCACTTCATTTGGACAAGAACTGAGGGACTTGCGCATGGTTCCTTTGTTGGGTTTGTTTTGGCAATATTTGAGCTCAAATGATTATTTCCCTTTGCATGCTTCCATGTGATGATTTCAGTATCCGTTGTGCACGAATTAGAAGTGGATAGCATCATTGGTTGGGCCTAATCTAATGCCCCTGCACCCATGCACAATATTGCTATTTTTGGTCAATTTTCAGATGGTGCAAAACTGAATTTCATAGCCTATAAATACAAGTGCATTGCTTCAAGAATAACACACACACCCTGCCCAAGCCTTGCCAAGCCATCTCAGAACCCTACTCCATAGAATTCCTTGAAGATTTATTTGAAATCGAGCTTGAATTTCTCCTTATATTTTGGGATTAAAACTCCAAGGGTTCATTGCCATTTTCATCTCAATTGCTCACTGCAAGCATAAAGAGGAAGAACCAAGTGGATTCACATTGAGATCAAGCCAAATGACTGCTACCCGAAGGTGATTTTTCCAAACTTCAAACCTTCGATTCTCACTCAATTCTCCTCTATTCTCTTTGATTATTGGTTGTCTGAAGTCCTACCAATGTAGGTAACAAGATTGAGTTGCTTCGAGGTCAAATTGAAGCAACTCATATTGTGTACCTCAAAATTCAATTCCTCATATCTCTCAATATATTTGGAATTGGACAAAATTGAGGCCAGATTCGAGCTCCTGAGCCTTTTCTCTTTAAAATAGTGTCCTCACTTTTCATTTTCTTGATGGTTGAGAGTGGACCAGTCCGGTCAGGTCCACCAGAGAAGACAACTGGAGTTAGGGCTCCAATGATGCGTTCGCGCATCCCCTGGCCACTTGATCTGTTCAATTTGTTTTATTCTTGACCGTTGTTTGTGATTACCATCCATATGACGCATTGACTAAGGAACATGGTGGGAAGTGCGCGCCTGTCCATCAGATATGCCACCTCAATTAATGAGGGAGATCTGATGGCCCTCTTTTTTTCTATTTTTTATTTTAATTCTGATTTTTCATTTAATCTCTTTATTTTGTTTAATTCATATTAAATTCATTTTTAATCCAAAAAATATGGGACTTTCACCAAATATCTTTAAACATTTTCCTCTTCCATTTTTTGAATTAAAATAACTTTTTGGATTAATTTTGATATTTCCATGAATTAATTGATTTTTGACTTGTTTTAAATATTTTTTTAAATACTTCTGACTTTCCAAAAATCATGAAATTTTTTGTCTAAGGTCCTTTGACCTTGTTTGACCTAGGATAAATCCCTTGGCCATTTATTTGGTGTTTTGAAGGGATTTAAGGTTTTTGTCCATTGTAAAATGCATTTTAATTCATTTTTAAATTGATTTTTAATTGACTAAATGCTTGAAAATTATGTTGATCTATTTTTATAGTCTTGTGATGTTTGACCTTCTGATTGGGCTTGATCATGGTTGATTTGACTTTTGTTTGACCAATACTATTGGATTTAGGGGATTGATGAAATATACATTTCCTCATGTGGTAAATTTGGGTTTCTATTTCCCCTTCCCTCTTCATCTTCATCTCTATTCTTTCCAAATTTATCAGTGACCAATGAAATCTCTTCATGTCTAATGCTAGTTGATTCATCAATGCCCTTGTGTCATATGAATCAACATGAGCCAGACTGAGATAGGTCTCCCCCATTTCTTTTAGTGTATGGTATGTTTTAGGAGTTTGGTTCCTTTTATTAATGTTGCTTTATTTTCAAGCCATTCAATCTATGCAATTTAAATTTCAGCACCTTTATCATTCACTTCCATTTACATTTCATGCAACTTGTTTATGTTGTAATCCTTTTTCACTTTGCTCATTTGAGCCATATCTTGTGATTATATATACTGTTTGCTTGTATTTGTTTTTGTTTGTGGTCTTAGGACCTTAAAACACCTAATAACATCAAAAACCTTAAAAAAGATCTTGGTGGACTGTTGGACTTGATCTGAACTTTTTGACTTCGAAGTAGGCACTTATCGATGCTAAAGGACTTGGCCAATGCCACTATCATGAGACTGAGATATCTTTGACAGTGTCTTTCATCTGATGCAAGCCTTCAGTGCCCCTTTGTTTCATATGTAACTTTGTCTCTATGTTTAATTGTTATATTGTTATTTTGATTGTGTTTGATGATTGCTTTTGTGAGTTTCTCAAGGGAACATTTTGTCTAATACATTTGAAGACGTTTGAAGACTGCTTGCTACTGGAGTGCTTGCTTGGATGTTATTGCTATCTTTATTTGATGCCTTGGTCTTCATGATTAATTGCTTGGATAATTTTTATGCTTGTTGCTAGCTTAAAAGTCCAAAGGAAAATGGGTTTCTATCTGACATTCTTGTCTTGTGAATTGCATCCTCTTGGTCAAATATTTTCAACTCTTAATTTTGAATTTTTGTGTAGGGTAGCCTCTTCATCTCTTTGCACTTCTTTTATTTCAAAATCTCTCCCCCTTTTCAAAATATTCTTTGCTTGTGATTTCAAACGTTAACATGTTTTAATAATTAGAAACTTTGGCCTTGTGCCAATGAATTTTAAAATCTTTTTCTTAAATCAAACTTGTGAATGAACTTAATCATATTGACTTTAAATTTCAAAAAGATAAAAAGAACTAACAAACTCATTCAAATATTTGGCCATCTTTGTGCCTTTTTCTGATTAAACTTTTGATTAAAATCAATTCACCCACTTCTTTGAAATTTTTACCATGAACTACGAGGTTTTGATCCTTCATTTTTATGTTGGTACGTAGGCAGAAGACCGAAGGTCTTGTCAAACACAAAAATATAATTAATGAGTTCTTTTCTCATCCCTCACTCTATATTTTATCAAACATCATTTTGACCAAATCACTTACACACAAAAAGGGGCCCCCTAGGAGTATCTAGGACACTTTGGGTGCTAACACCTTCCATTTGTGTAACCAACCCCCTTACCTATAATATCTGACATTTTATTAGTTTTGATTTGAAAACTTCTTATCTTTGGGTTTTGTTCGTACTTTTGCCCTTTTCCTTTGGAAACAGTAAAAGCGCGGCGGTGACTCTGGTTTTATTGATGTCAAGTTTATCCATAGCTTAATTGTCATGAATTTACCGCTACATGTAGAAATAAAAAATAAGGCAGAAATGCACATGATGGGGGTTGAACCCCTGACCTTGGGGTCATGGGGGATCAACCCCCTTTCCCAATTGGTCAACAAAACACGCTGAATAGAATAAATAAAATAACAACAATTAAAAATGAATGTAAGCGATGATCAACCAACTAGAGTAAGACACAACATGTTTTCAAATTAAAAAAACACACAAACGGTCTTCTTCAACCTCCAACCTTCGAAAATCAAAACTCAAAAACAAGTGTTTTAAACCAGATTTTAATATGAATTCATCTTGCAAACAATTATTCTGAATCACCCTCCACACTCATGAGCCATTGATTGGCTCTGAGTATGGAGTATTTCACTAAGAACCAGAAGAAATAAGTGGACTTAGTTTAAATATTAAATGCCGAAAGTTGGTTAATCAAAGCTAAAAGTTTAGGGTTAATTGTAAGACCCCAATTTTGTCCCTAAGATCCCTCATGGCATCATAACATTGCACTTGCATTGCCTCAAGGATCATTAGCATCTTGGTTCCCTTTACCTTTGGGTGAGACCTCTTGTGATTGGTTTGATATCACCAGGCATGCTTGAATTGTATATCATTGCTTTTCTCATTTTGTTTACTAACCAAAAGCACAAAAATATGTCACTAACATCTTTTGTTTGTAGTTTGAGCAATCACAAGGTCAAGAGCTTCAAGGAGATCCTTTGTGCAGAGATATGGTCAAATGAAGATGAAAGCAAACATGGTAATGGTTCCCAAAGCTCTCATCCATCAAATGTGTCTCCCTAACATCTCAATTCATCATTTTGATCAAGGCAAGTCAAAGGGTTTGAGGTTTGTGTCCCAAAGGAACCCTAATTCATCTGTGCACCACAATGCCTTGCTCATGAAGCAACCTCATCCCATGGTCAAATGCAATTAATGGAAGTTCTTTAATTCATCATTTCATGCATATTTGAACTTATTTGAGTGCCCTCAATCATCAATTCATCAAGATATGAGTTATGGACTTGAGAAGTTGATCAGTCAATTCATCTGACTATTTTGAAATGCACTAAGGCCTAACTTTTTATGTGTTGGTCAAATGGAGATGATTCCAAACGAAAAAATGTTCTTACGGACAATATGAACAACTTTCATGTTCATAAAAAATTGATTTGAAGCTTGGAAGGTCATGTCCCATTCTAATACATTATAGGTCATTTTGACTGAAACCCTAATTTTGGGTCAACATCACAAGGACATAACTCATTCATTTTTTATGATTTTGAGGTGGGATCAAATTAATTGAAAGCTTAAGATGTCTACTTCAAATGTTATGTTGAACATAATTTCAAAATCTCAAAGGAAATACATGTGATAATGTAAGACATTATAGGTCATTTTTGGCCAAATACATTAAAAAGCAAAAAAGTCCAACTTCAAGTGCCCATAACTCTTTCATCAAAAATCCAAATGATTCAAAATTTAAGTCCATTTTAATTGTCTTGAAAAGATATACAACTTTGATGTTAGAGGTGTTTACATTTGTGGTTTGCATCTTTAAAACAGAAGGGCTTGAACATTGGCCAAATTTAGAAACTTTGCCTTTACATGTTTTGCACCTTGCACTTTAAACTCCAATTTCACCAATTTCCACACTTCAAATGGATTTTTTCCCAACATAACAATTGTTCCTTACATCAAAACCTTTCCAACCATTACTCACATGATCATGTTTGGATTTGGCAATTGGTATTTTCGAAGAGGGGAAGTTTTTGGTTCAATTATGCATAACATGGTGAAACTTCATATGCAAGCAATTGGAGTGCAAACCACACGTCCAAACCTTCTCCAAATCATTTCAGTATCCATTTGCATTAGCTTTTGGGCCCTCCATGCGCCTGTACAGGCCCATGCATGGAGGCCTTCAATTTTCATGCACACGAAATTCACCTTGCTTGCATCAGGTCTTGCTATAAATAGAGGTGCATACCTCCATCATAAACCAACCTAAAGGCGCCTGAAACCCTGCTAAAGTGATTCCCCAACCTCACCAAAGAAGCTATTTCAATTTTTCTTCAAATTTTTCAGATCCAAAGTTCAACTACATCTGGTTGAGTCCTTGGATCTAAAGCTTCTAAACCTTCATCCTTCAGCTCATTGATCTTCTGTTTTCGCAAAGAAAGCAAGGAACCGAGCTCAAGTTTCCAGAAATCAAGGTTGTTATGCAACTGGTTTTTCTTCGAAACTCATTATGTATTATCTATTTGGTTGGATATTATGACTGTGCATTTAATTTTTGAAATCCATTAAGTTCATGATGAACACCACAAAACTTCCATCTCTGATTTCTCTCAATATAGAGATCTAGAGTGGAATTGAGTGGCACAGGGATGATGTAAATCATCCCAGCTTTCCAAAGATGTATGGATCGTGCGTTTTGGTTTCCATTTGAAGCTCTGCAATTTTTGGACATGGCCGGAGGTTGGCCGGAGAAGACGGTGGCGCTGGCCACCGTTTGGTCTCCAGATTCAATCAGGAGCGTCCATTCCTGTTTCCAGATTGAATCTCATGCGTCCAATGTTATGACTTTTTTAAAGGCTATGTGTAACGCGTTGGACTCAAGCCTGTGGTACGCGCGCGCTTCAGGACCATCAGATTGGCCACGTCAATTAATGAACGTGATCCAACGCTCCCTGATTTTTGTTATTTTTCATTTCTCTAATTTTATTTCTTTTATTTTCAAAAATCAATATCTTCTTCATTTTAAATCCAAAAATTATGGGACCAATTGCATTCTTCTCCCAATAATTTCTAGTTTCTAATTTTGATTTTTAATATTTTTTATTTCATCATTTGATATTTTTTGTGAATTTTCTCTTTTCTGGTTATTTCTAAATCATTTTAAATAGTTTTTGATATTCAAAAAATACAAAAATATTTTCCTAACCTATTTGAATGATGATGGATCTATGAAAAATATTCTCATCAATTTTTTAATTGATTTGAGATTTATTTGAGATTTTAGTCCAATTAGGTTATTTTTATTCATTTTTAATTGATTAAAAATAGTTTCTGACTTTTAGAAATGCTAAAAAATAATTGTCAAACTTTGTTTGACCTTGTTGAACTTAGGATAAATCACTTGGACCTTTCAAGATTGATTTGAAGTGATTTTGAAATTTGACCTTTCTTTTATTTTTAATTCAAGTTTATTTTAATATTAAAAATGCCAAAAATATTCTGTTTATTGTTTGATCTCCAATCTTCATCTCATTTCTGATTTCTCATTGTTTGACTTTGACCTTCAATGTCACTTGGTCAATACACATGGATTGGTACATTTTATTTGACCTTATGCATTTTGATCTTTCCATTTCCTTATCCATTCTTCATCTTCTTCTTATTCTTCTTCTCTCTTTTTGATCAATGAGTTGAAGGTTGATAAGTTAGCATTGATTAGGGAGACTTAACCTTCCTTGATTCAAATCTAATTCATCTTGATCAATTGATCAAATGAATGGCTTTGCATTAAGGATAGGTTGTTTTCTAAATCATGCAAAACGCTTAAACCAATACAAGATCAATTCTCTTTTTCTTTTTGGCATGGCAAGTTGTTGGAACTTGGTTCACTAATCAAGACTTCTAACTTGTGTTGTTGCCTATATTATTATTGACCGGCCTCAGATAGTTGTGACTTCTACATAAGTCCAATTACGATTGCTTAACATAACGCTAAATTTGCCTTATGGCACACTAACTACTAACACTAACCATTAACAATTAACATTTACTTTTTGCTCTTTACTTTTATGCAATTTACTATTCTTGCACATATTATCCATTTGCTTTTCTCTTTGCTCATTTGAGCACATGTTTATGTTAATACCATTTGCCTTTTGCTCACTTGAGCACATAATTGTGTATATACTATTGTGCTTGTGTTTTTGTTTTGATTGTTGTGGACCAAATGCAAAGAAGTGGACTTAGATCTTAGGATTTTTCCCTATGCAAAGAATGGAGAAATGGACTTAGTTTCTAGGACATTCCCTGTGCAAAATTGGAGCAAAAGGATCTTAATGATGAATATGGGCCAAGCCTCTAAACTCACTCTTGTCCATTCTTGATTTGTTTCATAAAACTCTTTGATGTGTGTGTTCTTGTGCTAGGGGTTCCCACTTGAGCTTAATTGAAGAACCATTACCATGAGCTCCCAAGAGAGAGAGATCCATGATGCATTGAGAAGTTTTCTTCCAAGTTCACCTTGATTGATGATTGCTTGAGTTTATGCTTTGTATGTTTGCTTATTCCAAAGGATGGGAGCTACTTGGATCATCAATATGATCACAAGAGAGGAACTCCATTGTGGTTTTGTTTCTTTATCCCTTACCTTTTTGCTTTACTTAGGACTTAGCCCTTCTTTTTCTTCCCTCCACTCTAACCCAAGCCAAGACTTTTGTGCAAACACTTAACATTTGTTTTCAAACATTAGAAACCTAAGCCTTATGCTTTTGATTTTCAAACTCTCTTTTCATAACACTTATTTTGAATTGAATCTTTAAGTCAACTTTGACCATTTTGTATACACTTCTAATTGGTAAATATAACCCATCAAAATGTCTTTTTGTGGTTCCAATGGCCACTTCTTTAATCAATTTTTTTCAGAACCTCTAGCTATTAGGTTTGAGTTATCTTTGTGTTAGATGTAATACTCACATATATCCTTAGTGATGGACAATGAGTCTACCATGCTTATTATAGGGTTAACCCCTCACTAGCATGTTGAAGCTATCCTCACGTGGTGGATTTGTGGTTTTAGGTTGAGTTTTCTCCCTTTGATAACAAAAGACCTTAAGGCTTTTGGACCAATCAATTCACCAACTTGTTTTGATATTTTTACCCCGAACTACGAGGTTTTGATCCTAATCTTCTTTTAGATAGTACGTAGGCAATGGGTTTATCCATCCAAACACAAAAATATAAATAAACGTGTACATTCCCCTCTCATCTCTTCAATCATGTTTGCACAAACAAAATTTTCACAAAAGACAACAACTTTTACAACAAGTGTGAAAAGGGCTCCCTAGGAGTACCTAGGATGTTTTGGGTGCCTAACACCTTCCCATTACATAACCAACCCCCTTCCCAGATCTCTGTTTCTCTTTTACTAGTTTTTGTTAAAACTTTTAGGTTTTTGTTCGCTTTCTAACCATTCCTTTGGATAAATAGAAGTGCGGTGGCGACTCGACTTGTATGATTTACCTTGGATTTAGTCAATATCTCTAATGGTAACGAATACCCCGCTACAGAAAAGTGGCGACTCTGCTGGGGAATTTTGCCTAGTGGGTTTTGCCTACTTTTCATACTTGTTGTATTGTATTGACTTGTGATATATTTTTGTGCAATTTGGGATTACTGTATTGTATGTAATGGTTCATTTTCTTGAATATTAACTCCTTGTGTGCTTGGTGATCTTTGTGAGATGAGTTTTATACCCGGACTCGAGTGCACTTAGGATAGGAGAATGACGTAGTCTTGTTGACTTGTGTGGAGTTATTCCTTAGCAAGTTGACTTGCAAGTCCATTCACTTGGTGGAGGTCATGTTGGGATCAATAATGTCACACAAGTAGTTGTGGTTAGACATTACTCTTTCCAATATAGACCTTAGAAGCCAAGGGCCTTAGTTTACCAAGCCCATCTTGGCCTATTCTTAGGATGTAGTGCGAAAGTCGTTCAAGTGTAAGATTTGATACGATTGTCACACGATACTACACTCATACGAGTCTCTCTTGAGAATATTTTTGGAATTCGAGTAGTCGTTTATCCGATAATATCCAAAAGATGGGATGATGACTATGGGAACCCCTTATAGAACATGTTTGGCAGGTGTGAACCCTAGTACACTCCCTTTGAGTGGTTCTTAACCGAGACTCCATGCTCGTGACTTGCAACAAACCCTTGATTCATGGTTGATCCGTTCATATGTCCTTAATACCAATGGAACTTGGGTGTTGATAAGGTGTAAACCATAATCCACCAAAATGGATGATTGATATTAAGGATGATATGATCCATCCCATGACCTTTGTTTGGTCTGCTTCGCTTGATCCTTGAGTGTGATTGTTGCATTCATGCATTTATGCAGCCATTTGCATCCATATCATCAATAATGAAGAAACTTTTCAAGGAACTTAAGGGGTTTATTTGCAAAATTTTCAGACATGGAAAGACAAAGAAGGAATACAAAGAAGTACAATTTCAGACAACCAGATTTGAAAGAGTTAAGGAATCTGACATCCTATGTACTAGATCCCTTGGGTTTCAAGGCTCGTTTTGGGAAGCTTCTTCCTCCTCGGACTACTCAGGTGGAGGCAGGATTGATGAGTGTATTGGTGCAGTTTTATGATCCCTTGTACCGTTGCTTCACGTTTCCGGACTTCCAGCTTTTACCTACACTTGAGGAGTATGCCTATCTTGTGGGTATACCGATTCTAGACCAGTTGTCGTTCAGTGGCTTAGAGAGTCTTCCTACTTCTCAAGAGATAGCTGACATGTTGCGTATACATGAATCTCTGGTTGGTGCTCATATGACTACCAAAGGTGGAATTCAACGTCTCCCTTCTGAGTTCCTCCTTGCTCAAGCCGTTATGTATGGGAAGGCCATGAGTGAGGATGCCTTTGAAGTCATATTTGTACTTCTTATCTATGGGTTAGTGTTATTCCCCAACATCGACAAGTTTGTGGATGTGAACGCTATTAGGATTTTCTCTACTCTTAATCCCGTTCCGACTCTGTTGGGTGATACTTATTTTTCTTTGCATATGAGGAATGCAAAAGGTGGTGGTGCCATTGTGTGCTGTTTTCCTTTGTTGTATAAGTGGTTTATTTCTCACTTACCGCAGACGGTCGCCTTCAAGGAGAACACGGGATGTATACAGTGGTCCACGAGACTTATGTCTCTCACTAATGATGATATCTCTTGGTACAACCGTGTATATGATGGTGTGCAGATTATCGACTCTTGTGGTGAATTCTCCAATGTACCTCTTCTTGGTACATGTGGTGGGATTAACTACAACCCTATTTTGGCACGTCGTCAGCTTGGGTTCCCCCTAAAGGATAAACCCAATAATATTCTGTTAGAGGGTGTGTTCTTTCAGGAGGGTAAAGATCCCCAAAACTTGAAGGGCAGAATGGTTCGCGCTTGGTGCAAGATTCATAGGAAAGGAAGGAAAGAGTTGGGTCCTAAGAATTGTGTTGCTATGGAGCCTTACACTACTTGGGTTAGGAAGAGAGCGTCTGAGTATCTCATGCCTTACGAGTATCCAAGACCTACACCTTTGGTTATGGCTGGGCCTTCAACCCTCCCTGACCAAGGAGTAGAGGAGTTGAGAGACGAAGACCGATCACATGCTTGGATCCGTGAATGAGAAGAGTTGCTTCAGCAAATCAAGGAGAAGGATGCTTTGATAGAGTTCCTCGAACATCAGGTTATTGATGATCCTGATGATGCATGGACTTCTCTACTTCCTCAGTCTTCCAGGTTTTGGAAAAGGAAGTACGACCGACTCGCCAAGGAGACGGCAGATATGGAGGCAACCTACGAGAGGGAGGTGAAGAGACTTCGTGCATCCTATCTTCCTGTGTCCCGAGCTTTAGATGATTGTTTCTAGGGGTCCATAGGATGATTATTTTCCTTTTCTCTTGTCTATGGTTACCAATGTTGTACTTCTTTGGTATAAAAGGTTTCCCAGATATTATGTGTCCATATGAAAGTGTTTAATATTTCCAAAATTTGCAAATAGAACCCTAAAAGTTCCTTTGAAATAAAAATAAATCATGTGCACAAGCATTGCATACATCATGTGCATAAGCAAGTTTTGTTCCCGGCTCCTTGTCCTGTGGTCTAACTTTGTGTTCTTCATTTATTTTGAAGACAAGCTGACTCATCGGTACTACACCAGAGCCAACATTTCAAGACTGATGGATCATCTGGAACAAGAGAACCGCGAGCTGAAAGAGGAAGTTGCCAGATTAAGTGCCTTGATGGAATCAATCATGGCTACTCAGAGCCAGTCTTCTCCGACACCTTCAACTCCTCCCCAGAGGACAGTCATCTCTGAGATTGTCTCCTCGACTGTGCCTGCAGCCAGTGCACACTTTTCTCCAACGGCCATGCCAGCCGAATTCCCGTGGGGGATGCCTCCCAATTTCATGCCTGAGGGTCCTGCTCCCACCTTTGCTTCTATGCCGGCATCTAGCCCGGTCCTTGATGTTCCTCCTCCTGTCGTGCATACTTTTCCTAGAGTAGACGACACCATCTATCATTCTGAGCCGTCTTAGGGCCCAGATGTCTATGAGAAGATGGATGCTATGAACGATCAATTTCTTGAGCTTCGCCAGGAATTGAAAACTCTCAGAGGAAAGGATCTTTTTGGCAAGTCTGCTGCCGAACTCTGCTTGGTTCCTAATATGAAAATCCCTGTGAAATTCAAGGTCCCTGACTTTGAAAGATACAAGGGAAACACCTGCCCTCTCAGCCACCTGGTCATGTATGCCAGAAAAATGTCGACTCAGACCGACAATGACCAATTGCTCATCCACTACTTTCAGGACAGTCTGTCCGGTGCTGCTATGCGTTGGTATATGGGTCTAGACAATGCGAACATTCGATCCTTCAACGATCTTGGCGAGGCCTTCGTCAAACAATACAAGTACAATGTGGATATGGCTCCCGATAGGGATCAATTGAGAGCCATGTCCCAGAAGGAAAAGGAAACATTTAAAGAGTACGCCCAGAGGTGGCGAGAGTTGGCAGCACAGATTGTGCCTCCGCTAGAAGAGAAAGAGATGACTAAGATCTTTTTGAAGACCTTAAGTTCTTTTTATTATGAGCGGATGATCGCTAGCGCTCCTTCTGACTTCACCGAGATGGTGAATATGGGGATGCGTCTAGAAGAAGGGGTTAGAGAAGGACGTCTGACCAGGGAAGAAGGCTCTTCTGCCAAACGTTATGGGGTGTTTGCGAAGAAGAAAGATGGAGAGGCACATGCTATGACCTCCCATATGAAACCAAGAAGACCCTCTGTGAGGAGGAAGACCGTGCGTCCCGCCGGTAACCAGCACCAGGTGGCTCACATAGCACCTGTCTTTAGAGATAATCAACAGTACCAGCAACATAACAACAATCAGCAACCACATCTGCAATATCAACAACAACAGCACCGTCCGCAACAGCAGGCCTACCAGCCTCGAAACAGTAATCAAACCAGCACAAGTTACGAGAGGAAAAGGGTCACCTTCGATCCTATTTCGATGACATATGCAGATTTATATCCCTCTTTGATAGAGAGGAAGTTGATTACTCCGCGAGACCCACCGACTATACCTACTAACCCCCAGTGGTGGTATAAGCCCGAATTACATTGTGTTTACCATTCTGGTGCTCCCGGCCACGACGTGGAAAATTGTTACCCTTTGAAGACCAAGGTTCAAGACCTTGTGAGGTGTGGCATTCTGTGTTTTGAGGACGTAGGTCCTAACGTGAAGAAGAACCCATTGCCCGAGCATGGGAAATCTGTCAACATGGTCCAGGGTTGCCCTGGCAAGTACAAAGTCAAATATGTCAGTCATATTCGACAGTCTCTGGTCGAGATGCATCGTTTGCTATGTGATTATAGTCTTTATGAGCATGACCACGATAGATGCCGAGTCTGTTCTGTCAATCAAAGAGGTTGTCGCCAGGTGCGCAAAGATATTCAAGAAATGCTGGACGAAGGAGTTATTGAGATCCTTCAAAATAGAAATGTTGACGAAGATGCTGACGAGGTCAACGTAATTTCTCCAGTATTCCGGATCCCCGAACATGTTATCATCAAGTATGATGGTAGCAAGTAGAAGGTTTCTCCCGCATTAACCATCAAGCCAGCCGGACCAGTATCATACTCTTTTGAAAAGGCGATTGTAAGACCCTAATTTTATCCCTAAGATCCCTCATGGCATCATAACATTGCATTTGCATAGCCTCAAGGATCATAAGCATCTTGGTTCCCTTTGCCTTTGGGTTGGGACCTATTGTGAGTGGTTTGAGGTCACCAAGCATGCTTGAATTGTATAATATTGCTTTCCTCATTTTTTTTTATTAACTCAAAAGCACAAAAATATGTCACTAACATCTTTTGTTTGTAGCTTGAGCAATCACCAGGTCAAGAGCTTCAAGGAGATCCTTTGTAAAATGATCAGGTCAAGAGGAGATGATAGAAAGCATGATAATGGTTCCCAAAGCTCTCATCCATCAAATATGCCTCCCTAGCACCTCAATTAATCATTTTGATCAAAGCAAGTCAAAGGGTTTGAGGTTGGTTCCCCAAAGAAACCCTAATTCATCTGTGCACCACAATGCCTTGCTCTTGAAGCAACCTCAGCCCATGATCAAATACAATCAAGGGAAGTTCTCTAATTCATCATTTCATGCATGTTTGAACTTATTTTACTGTCCTCAATCATCAACTCATCAAGATAATAGTCATGGACTTGAGAAGTTGATCAATCAATTCATCTGACTATTCTGAAATAGAGATGGTTCCAAACGAAACAATGTTCTTAAGGACAATATTAACAACTTTCATGTGCATCAAAAATTGATTTATATCTTGGAATTCCATCTCCCATTCCAAGACATTATAGGTCATTTTGGCTGAAACCCTAATTTTGGGTCAAATTCCCAAGGACATAACTCATCCATTTTTTATGATTTTGAAGTGGGATCAAATGAATTGGAAAGCTTAATATGTCTAATTCAAATGTTATGTTGAACAAAATTTCAAAATCTCAAAGGAAATACATGTGATAATGCAAGACATTATAGGTCATTTTGGGCCAAATGCATTAAAAGGCAAAAAAGTCCAACTTCAAGTGCCCATAACGTTTTCATCAAAAATTCAAATGATGCAAACTTTAAGTCCATTTTGATTGTCTTGAAAATATATACAACTTTGATGTTGAAGGTTTTTTCATTCTAGGCTTGCATCATTGAAACAGAGGGGCTTGAACATTGGCCAAATTTAGAAACTTTGCCTTGACATGTTTTGCACATCACACTTTAAACTCAAAATTCACCAATTTCCACACTTCAAATGGATTTTTGCCCAACATAACAATTGTTCCTCACATCAAAACCTTTCCAACCATTACTCACATGACCATTTTTGGACTTTTCATGTGTCAATTTCGAAGAAGGGAACATTTAGGTCCAAATATGGAATTCACAGCATACCTTCATGCACAAGCCAATGCAGCTCTAATCACACGTCCAAACCATTGGCATTTGAGTTCAGCTATCATTTTCATCCATTTTTGGGCTTTGCACGCGCCTGTACAGGCCCATGCATGAAGAGTCCAAGTTCCATGCACACGAGTATTGCCTTGCATTGCTTCAAGCTCAGCTATAAATACATGCTCCTCTTTATTCAATTCTCAACCTAATGGCGCCTGAGATGCTGCACAACTGAATCCATAACCATTACCAAAGAAGCTATTTCACTTTTCTTCAAATTTTTCAGATCCAAAATTCTACTACATCTGGTTGAATACTTGGATCTAAAGCTTCTAAACCTTCATCCTTCAACTCATTGATCTTCTGTTTTGGCCAAGAAAGCAAGGAATCGAGCTCAAGTTTCCAGAAATCAAGTTTGCTCTTCAACTGGTATTTTCTTCGAAACTCATCATATAGTGACCTATTTGCTTGGATCTTGTGTTGGTTGAAGTCCTCTCAATGGAGGCATCATGATTGTGCATTTAATTTTGGAAATCCATTAAGTTCATGATGAACACCACAAAACTTCCATCTCTGTTTTCTCGCTTGTTATGACTTTCATTAATTCATGGTGTGCACGCATTAACTGAAGCGTATGGTGGAAGCGCGCATCTGGAGCGCATGATCTGTCAGCTCAATTAATGAGCTCAGATCTAACGCTCCTGTTTTTTTGAATTTTCAATTTCTGATTTTATTTTCTTTAATTCCCTTTTATTTCAAAAATTCATAACTCTCTCATTTTTAATCCAAAAAATATGGGACCAATTGCATTAGTCTCCAAATAATTTCTAGTTTCTATTTCAGATTTTTAATATTTTTTATTTTGTCATTTGATATTTTTCATGAATTTTCTTTTTTCTGGTTGTTTTTAATTCATTTTAAATAGTTTTTGATATTCAAAAAATACAAAAATATTTTCCTAACCTATTTGAATGATGATGGATCTATGAAAAATATTCTCATCAATTTTTTAATTGATTTGAGATTTATTTGAGATTTTAGTTCAATTAGGTTATTTTTTATTCATTTTTAATTGATTAAAAATAGTTTCTGACTTTTAAAAATGTTGAAATTTTTTGTCAAACTTTCTTTGACCTTGTTGAACTTGGGATAAATTACTTAGACTATCAAGGTTGATTTGAAGTAATTTTGAAGTTTGACCTTTCTTTTATTTTTAATTCAAGTTTATTTTAATATTAAAAATGCCAAAAATATTATGCTCATTGTTTGATCTCCAATCTCCATCTCATTTCTGATTTCTTATTGTTTGACTTTGACTTTCAATGTCAATTGGTCAATACATATGGATTGGTACATCTTATTTCATCTTATGCATTTTGATCTTTCCATTTCCTTATCCATTTTTCATCTTCTTCTTCTTTTTCTTCTTCCTTTTTAATCAATGAGTTGAAGGTTGATAAGTTAGCATTGATTAGGGAGACTTAATCTTTCTTGATTCAAATCTAATTCATCTTGATCATTTGATCAAGTGAATGGCTTTGCATTAAAGATAGGTTGTTTTTCTAAATCATGCAAAAGGCTTAAACCAATACAAGATCAATTCTCTTTTTCTTTTTGGCATGGCAAGTTGTTGGAACTTGGTTCACTAATCAAGACTTCTAACTTATGTTGTTGCCTACATTACTATTGACCGACCTCAGATAGTTGTGACTTCTACATAAGTCCAATTACGATTGCTTAACATAGAGCTAAATTTGCCTTATGGCACACTAACTACTAACACTAACCATTAACAACTAAGATTTACTTTTTACTCTTTACTTTTATGCAATTTACTATTCTTGCACATATTACCCATTTGCTTTTCTCTTTGCTCACTTGAGCACATGTTTATGTTAATGCAATTTGCCTTTTGCTCACTTGAGCTCATAATTGTGTATATACTATTGTGCTTGTGTTTTTGTTTTGATTGTTGTGAACCAAATGCAAAGAATTGGACTTAGATCTTAGGACATTCCCTATGCAAAAATGGAGAAATGGACTTAGTTTCTAGGACATTCCCTATGCAAAATTGGAGTAAAAGGACCTTAATGATGAAGATGGATTAAAAGGACCAAATCTCTAAACTCACTCTTGTCCACCCTTGGTTTACTTCATGAAACTTTTGATGTCTGTGCTTTTGTGCTAGGGAATTTTATGAGAGCTCAAATTGGAGGACCATTGCCATGTTCACCCAAAGTGAAAGACACAAGATACATTGGGATCTCTTAAGAGACTTGTTTGATTGCTTGAGCTTATTATTATTGTGTTTGCTTATTCCAAAGGATGGGAGCTACTTGGATCATCACTATGATCTCAAGAGAGGAACTCCTTGTGTGGTTTTGTTCTCTTCTCCCTCACCTCTTGTATGCTTAGGACTTTAGCCCTTCTTCTTCTTCTCTCCACTCTAACCCAAGCCAAAACTTTTTGTGCAAACATTTAACTATTGTTTTCAAACATTAGAAACCTAAGCCTTAGGCTTTTGATTTTCAAACCTTCTTTTTATAACACTCATTTTGAATTGAATCTTTAAGTCAACTTTGACCATTTTTGTATATACTTCTATTTGGTAAATATAACTCATTCAAATGTCTTTTTGTGGTTTCAATGGCCACTTTCTAATCAAAACTTTTTTCATAACCTTTAGCTATTAGGTTTGAGTTATCTTTGTGTTAGATGTAATACTCACCTATATCCTTAGTGATGGACAATGAGTCTTCCATGCTTATTATAGGGTTAACCCCTCACTAGCATGTTGAAGCTATCCTCACATGGTGGATTTGTGGTTCTTTTTAGGTTGAGTTTTCTCCCTTGGATAACAAAAGACCTTAAGGCTTTTGGACCAATCAATTCACCAAGTCATTTTGAGATTTTTACCCCGAACTACGAGGTTTTGATCCTAATCTTTTTAAGATGGTATGTAGGCAATGGGTTTATCCATCCAAACACAAAAATGTAAATAACTTGTATATTCTCTTCTCATTTCTTCAATCATATTTGCACAAATAAACTTTCACAAAACAACAACCTTGCAACAAGTATGAAAAGGGCTCCCTAGGAGTACCTAGGATGTTTTGGGTGCCTAACAGCTTCCCATTGCATAACCAACCCCCTTACCCAGATCTCTGACTCTCTTTTACTAGTTTTTGATTCGATAAAACTTTTAGGTTTTTGTTCGCTTTCTAACCATTCCTTTGGATAAATAGAAGTGCGGTGGCGACTCGACTTGTATGGTTTACCTTAGATTTAGTCAATATCTCTAATGGTAACGAATACCCCGCTACAGAAAATTGGCGACTCTGCTGGAGACATTTACCTAGTCGGTTTTGCCTACTTTTCATATTTTATTATGTTGTATTGTTTCGTGACATATTTTTGTGCAATTTGGGATTACTGTAATGTATGTAATGGTTGATTTGCTTGAATATTAATTCCTTGTATGCTTGGTGATCTTTGTGAGATGAGTTCTATACCCGGACTCGAGTGCACTTAGGATAGGAGAATGGCGTAGTCTTGTCGACTTGTGTGGAGTTATTCCTTAGCAAGTTGACTTGTAAGTCCATTCACTTGGTGGAGGTATGTTGGGATCAATAATGTCACACAAGTAAGTTGTGGTTAGACATTACTCTTTCCAATATAGACCTTAGAAGCCAAGGACCTTAGTTTACCAAGCCCATCTTGGCCTATTTTTAGGATGTAGTGCAAAAGTCGTTCAAGTGTATGATTTGATACGATTGTAACGCGATACTACACTCATAAATGTCTCTCTTGAGAATACTTTTGGAATACGAGTAGTCGTTTCTCCGATAATATCCGAAAGATGGGATGATGACTATGGGAACCTCTTGTAGAACATGTTTGGCAGGTTTAAACCCTAGTACACTCCCTTTGGTTGGTTCTTAACCGAGACCCCATGCTCGTGACTTGCAACAAACCCTTGATTCATGGTGGATCCGTTCGTGTATCCTTAATATCAATGGAACTCGGGTGTTGATAAGGTGAAAACCATAATCCACCAAAATGGATGATTGATATTAAGGATGATATGATCCATCCCATGACCTTTGTTTGGTGTGCTTTGCTTGTTCCTTGAGTTTGATTGTTGCATTCATGCACTCATTTGCATCCATATCATCAATAATGAAGAAAATTTTCAAGGAACTTAAGGGGTTTATTTGCAAAATTTTCAGACATGGAAAGACAAAGAAGAAATACAAAGAAGTACAGTTTCTGAAAACCAGATCTGAAAGAGTTAAGGAATCTGACATCCTATGTATTAGATCCTTTGGGTTTCAAGGCTCGTTTTGGGAAGCTTCTTCCTCTTCTGACTACTCAGGTGGACGAAGGGTTGATGAGTGTATTGGTGCAGTTTTACGATCCCTTGTACCGTTGTTTCACGTTTCCGAATTTCCAGCTTTTGCCTACACTTGAGGAGTATGCCTACCTTGTGGGTATACCTATTCTAGACCATTTTCCGTTCAGTGGCTTAGAGAGTATTCCTACTTCTCAAGAGATAGCAGACATGTTGCACATAGATGAATCTCTGGTTGGTGCTCATATGACTAC
Source organism: Lathyrus oleraceus (assembly GCF_024323335.1). NCBI lineage: Eukaryota > Viridiplantae > Streptophyta > Magnoliopsida > Fabales > Fabaceae > Lathyrus > Lathyrus oleraceus. The sequence continues at coordinate 366,054,331 of NC_066582.1, forward strand.
CAAAGGTGGAATTCAAGGTCTCCCTTCTGAGTTCCTAATCGCCCAAGCTAATGTATATGGGAAGGCCATGAGTGAGGATGCCTTTGAAGCCATATTTGTACTTCTCATTTATGGATTGGTATTGTTCCCCAACATCGACAAGTTTATGGATGTGAACGCTATTAGGATCTTCTCTACTCTTAATCCCGTTCCGACTCTGTTGGGTGATACCTATTTCTCTTTGCATATGAGGAATGCAAAGGGTGGTGGTGCCATTGTGTGTTGTTTGCCTCTGTTGTATAAGTGGTTTATTTCTCACTTACCGCAAATGGTCGCCTTCAAGGAGAACAAGGGATGTCTACGGTGGTCCACGAGACTTATGTCTCTCACTAATGATGATATCTCTTGGTATAACCGTGTGTATGACGGTGTGCAAATTATTGACTCTTGTGGTGAATTCTCCAATGTACCTCTTCTTGGTACATGTGGTGGGATTAACTACAACCCTGTTTTAGCACGTCGTCAGCTTGGGTTCCCCCTAAAGGACAAACCCAATAACATTCTGTTAGAGGGTGTGTTCTTTCAGGAGGGTAAAGATCCCCAAGGCTTGAAGGGCAGAATGGTCCGTGCTTGGCGCAAGATTCATGGGAAGGGAAGGAAGGAGTTGGATCCTAAGAATTGTGTTGCTATGGAGCCGTACACTGCTTGGGTTAGGAAGAGAGCGTCTGAGTATCTCATGCCTTACGAGTATCCAAGACCTACACCTTTGGTTATGGCTAGACCTTCAACCCTCCCTAACCAAGGAGTAGAGGAGTTGAGAGAAGACCGATCACGTGCTTGGATCCATGAAAGGGAGGAGTTGCTTCAGCAGATCAAGGAGAAGGATGCTTTGAAAGAGTTCCTCGAACATCAGGTTATTGATGATCCTAATGATGCATTGACTTCTCTACTTCCTCAGTCTTCCATGTTTTGGAAGAGGAAGTACGACCGACTCGCCAAGGAGAAAGCAGATATGGAGGCATCCTACGAGAATGAGGTGAAGAGGCTTCGTGCATCCTATCTTCCTGTGTCCAGAGCTTTAGATGATTGTTTCTAGGGATCCATAGGATGACTACTTTCCTTTTCTCTTGTATATGATTGACAATGTTGTACTTCTTTTCCCCGATATTATTGGATAAGATATTTCCATATGTGATAAATGTTTAATATTTCCAAAAAATTGCAAATAGAACCCTAAAGTTCCTTTGAAAATAAAAGAAAAAAATCATATGCACGAGTATTGCATGCATCATGTGCATAAGCAGGTTTTGTTCCCGGCTTCCTGTCCTGTGGTCTAACTCTGTGTTCTTCATTTATTTTGAAGACAAGCTGACTCACCGGTACTACACCAGAGCCAACATTTCAAGATTGATGGATCATCTGGAACAAGAGAACCGCGAGCTGAAAGAGGAAGTGGCCAGATTAAGTGCCTTGATGGAATCATTCTTGGCTGTCCAAAGCCAATCTTCTCCGACACCTTCAACTCATCCCCAGAGGACAGTCATCTCTGAGATTGTCTCTTCGACTGTGCCTGCAGCCAGTGCACACTTTGCTCCAACGACCATGCCAGCCGGATTCTCATGGCGGATGCCTCCCAATTTCATGCCCGGGGGTCCTGCTCCCACCTTTGCTTCTATGCCGGCATCTATTCCGGTCTTTGCTGTTCCTCCTCCTGTTGTGCATACTATGCCCAGGGTAGACGACACCATCTATCATTCTGAGCCATCTGAGGGCCCAGATGTCTATGAGAAGATGGACGCTATGAATGATCAATTTCTTGAGCTTCGCAAGGAATTGAAAACTCTCAGAGGAAAGGATCTTTTCGGCAAGTCTGCTGCCGAACTCTGCTTGGTTCCTAATGTGAAAATCCCTGTGAAATTCAAGGTCCCTGACTTTGAAAAATACAAGGGAAATACCTGCCCTCTCAGCCACCTGGTCATGTATGCCAGGAAGATGTCGACTCAGACCGACAACGACCAATTGCTCATCCACTACATTCAGGACAGATTGTCTGGTGCCGCTCTGCGTTGGTACATGGGTTTAGACAATGCGAACATCCGATCCTTCAACGATCTTGGCGAGGCCTTCGTCAAGAAGTACAAGTACAATATGGATATGGCTCTCGATAGGGATCATTTGAGAGCCATGTCCCAGAATGACAAGGAAACATTCAAAGAATATGCCCAAAGGTGGCGAGAGTTAGCAGCACAGATCGTGCCTCCGCTAGAAGAGAAAGAGATGACGAAGATCTTTTTGAAGACCTTAAGTTCTTTTTATTATGAGCGGATGATTGCTAGCCCTCCTTCTGACTTCACCGAGATGGTGAATATGGGGATGCGTCTAGAAGAAGGGGTTAGAGAAGGACGTCTGACCAGAGAAGAAGGCTCTTCTGCCAAATGTTTTGGGGCGTTTGCGAAGAAGAAAGATGGCGAGGCACATGTTGTGACTTCCCATGTGAAACCAAGAAGACCCTCTGTGAGGAGGAAGACCATGCGTCCCGCCGGTAACCAGCACCAGGTGGTTCATATAGCACTGGTTTTCAGAGACAATCAGCAGTACCAGCAACATAACAACAATCATCAACTGCCTCAGCAATATCAACAACAACAGCACTGTCCGCAACAGCAGGTCTACCAGCCTCGAAATAGTAATCAAACCAGCACGAGTTACGAGAGGAAAAGGGTCACCTTCGATCCTATTCCGATGACGTATGCAAAATTATATCCCTCTTTGATAGAGAGGAAGTTGATTACTCCGCGAGACCCACCGGCTATACCTGCTAACCCCCAGTGGTGGTATAAGCCTGAATTACACTGTGTTTACCATTCCGGTTCTCCCGGCCACGACGTGGAGAATTGTTACCCTTTGAAGACCAAGGTTCAAGACCTTGTGAGGTGTGGCATTTTGTGTTTTGAGGACGTAGGTCCTAACGTGAAAAAGAACCCATTGCCTGAGCATGGGAAATCTGTCAATATGGACCAGGGCTACCCTGGCAAATACAAAGTCAAATATGTCAGTCATATTCGACAATCGCTGGTCGAGATGCATCGTTTGCTATGTGATTATAGTCATCATGAACATGACTACGATAGATGCCGAGTTTGTTCTGTCAATCAAAGAGGTTGTCGCCAGGTGCGCAAAGATGTTCAGGAAATGTTGGATGAAGGAGTTATTGAGATTCTTCAAAACAGAAATGTTGACGAAGATGCTGACGAGGTCAACGTAATTTCTCCAGTATTCCGGATCCCCGAGCCTGTTATCATCAAGTATGATGGTAGCAAGCAGAAGGTTTCTCCTACATTAACCATCAAGCCAGCTGGCCAAGTACCATACTCTTCTGAGAAAGTGGTACCCTATCGTTACAATGTTGTTGCGGTAGAAAATGGGAGAGAAGTGTCCTTGCCATCTTCCTCTGTTGTTAACATTACGGATGTTAGTGGTTTAACCCGCAGTGGTCGTGTATTTTCAGCATCCTCAAAGCCCCAAGCTAATGCTGATTCTGTTGAACGCCCGATTGGGAATGCGGTGAGCACTCCGAATCCGGCACCTGTTGTTAAGCCCTCCTCTACATTGGGAACTCCTGCTTCTATTGGCTTAAGCAGCAATATGAAAGAAGACTGTGATGAGATGCTGGAGCTCATAAATAGAAGCGAGTACAATGTTGTAGACCAGCTTCTACAAACGCCATCCAAAATATCGGTGTTATCATTGCTTTTGAATTCAGAACCACATCGAGAGGCTCTGCAGAAGGTTTTGGATGTGGCATATGTAGATCATGATGTCACGATAGAACAATTCAATAGCATTGTTGCAAACATTACTGCTTGCAAAGACGACGCCATGTCCAATTTGCTGGTGGACACTGGGTCATCATTAAACATATTGCCAAAATCCACTCTCTCGAAACTGTCATATCAAGGGCCTCCCATGAGGCAGAGTCGAGTAGTTGTGAAGGCTTTCGATGGGTCTCGCAAAACTGTGATTGGGGAGGTTGACCTCCCAGTCAAAATTGGACCGAGTGATTTCCAGATTACCTTCCAGGTTATGGACATTCACCCATCGTATAGCTGTCTCCTAGGCAGACCATGGATTCACGAGGCAGGCGCCGTGACATCCACCCTACACCATAAATTGAAATTTGTGAAGAATAAGAAACTGGTGGTGGTAGGGGGAGAAAAGGCTCTCCTGGTTAGCCACTTGTCTTCCTTCTCATACATAGATGTTGAGGATGAAGTTCGAACTCCTTTCCAAGCTTTATCTATTGCTGAACCTATTGAGAAGATAACTCCTTCATTTGCTTCCTATAAAGATGTAAAGTTGGCCATTGAGCGTGGTGCAACCGCTGGTTTAGGGAAAATGATTGAGCTAGAAGACAACAAGTCTCGGGCTGGTATCGGTTACTCTTCTGGGGTTTCTAATTCGCAAGGGCTTTTCAAGAGTGGAGGTTTCATCCACACTGGTCAAGATGAGGAGGCTGCTGCTATCTTGGAAGAGGACGAAGAGGATTCTGGCAACTTCATCATCCCTGGTGGGGTCTGCAATAATTGGGTCGCTGTGGATATTCCAACAGTTATCCATAAGTCGAAGTAATGTTCATTGTGTTTAAAAAAACCCTTCTCCCACGCCAAAGGGAGGAGTGATGACATTGTTGGCACATTAATACAATGATATTTTCATTCAATAGATTCATGTTAAATGTTTGTTTTTCCAATTATTTTCCCTTTTTGCTTTTTGCATGAAATTGGTGATCACATAAAACCCTAAAAATAGAATAAAATCAATCTTTTCATCTGCATAATGATTTGCCTTGTTTGAATTCTAAAGCTTTTCGTATCCAAAATCATTATGCAGGTTGATCAAACCCATTGAATATAATGACCCAACACCATCTCCCAACTTTGAATTCCCTGTATTTGAGGCGGAAGAAGATGATGTTGAAGAGATTCCTGATGAGATTACCCATCTACTTGAGCATGAAGAGAAGATCATTCAGCCGCATCTTGAGAATTTGGAAACAGTCAACTTGGGGTCTGAAGATTGTGTGCGTGCGAGAAGTAAAGATTGGGGCACTCCTGGAAGAATCTGTTAAGAAGGGGTTGATTGAATTACTACGAGAATATGTCGACGTCTTTGCTTGGTCATATGAAGACATGCCCGGTCTAGATACTGATATTGTGCAACATTTCCTACCTTTGAAGTCTGAGTGCGTGCCTGTGAAGCAGAAGCTCAGAAGAACTCATCCTGATATGGTAGTAAAAATCAAAGAAGAAGTTCAGAAGCAAATTGATGTGGGGTTTCTGGTGACTTCTACGTATCCTCAATGGGTGGCCAATATTGTGCCCGTGCCTAAGAAAGACGGAAAAGTATGAATGTGTGTGGACTATAGAGACTTGAATAAAGCTAGTCCGAAAGATGATTTTCCTCTACCACATATAGATATGTTGGTAGACAATACAGCTAAATTCAACGTCTTCTCATTTATGGACGGATTTTCTGGATATAATCAGATCAAGATGGCACCCGAGGATATGGAGAAGACAACATTCATCACACCTTGGGGAACATTCTGTTATTGAGTGATGCCCTTTGGTTTGAAGAACGCCGGAGCCACGTATCAACGAGCTATGACCACCTTGTTTCACGATATGATGCACAAGGAGATCGAGGTATATGTTGATGATATGATCGCCAAGTCAAGAACGGAAGTTGAACATGTAGAGAACTTATTGAAGCTTTTTCAGCGTTTGAGGAACTACAAGCTTCGTTTGAATCCCAACAAGTGTACATTTGGAGTCCGTTCCGGCAAGTTATTGGGCTTTATTGTCAGTGAAAGAGGTATTGAGGTTGATCCTGCAAAGGTCAAAGCAATACAAGAGATGCCTGCGCCCAAAACTGAGAAGCAAGTCTGAGGTTTTCTTGGCCGCTTGAATTATATTTCCAGATTAATATCCCACATGACTGCCACATGTGCGCCGATATTCAAGCTCCTCCGGAAAGATCAGTCCCATGATTGGACCGAGGATTGCCAGAATACTTTCGACAGTATTAAAGAGTATCTGTCTGAACCTCCGATCCTGACTCCGCCCGTGGAAGGGAGACCTTTGATCATGTATCTGACTATTCTTGAAGATTCAATGGGTTGTGTCCTTGGTCAGCAAGACGAATCAGGGAAGAGAGAATATGTTATTTACTACTTGAGCAAGATATTCAATGCTTGAAAAGACATGTTGTGCTTTGGCTTGGGATGCTAAGCGCTTACGCCAGTATATGTTGAATCATACGACTTGGTTGATATCCAAAATGGATCCAATCAAGTACATCTTCGAGAAGCCTGCTTTAACATGGAGGATCGCCCGGTGGCAGATGTTGTTATCTGAGTATGATATTGAGTATCGAGCTCAGAAGGCTATCAAAGGTAGTATCTTGGCTGACCACTTGGCACATCAACCGATTGAGGATTATCAATCAGTCCAGTATGACTTCCCAGATGAGGAAATTCTGTATTTGAAAATGAAAGATTGCGATGAGCCTACACTCGATGAAGGGCCAGAGCCTGGTTCCAGATGGAGTATGGTGTTTGATGGCGCTGCAAATCAGTATGGAAATGGTATTGGGGCAGTGATTATTACTCCTCAGGGCATACATTTTCCTTTTACAGCAAGGCTAACTTTCATATGCACGATAATATGGCTGAGTATGAAGCTTGTATTATGGGATTGGAGGAATGCATTGATCTAAGGATCAAGCATCTTGATGTATATGGTGATTCGGCCCTCGTTGTTAATCAGATTAAGGGTGAATGGGAAACGAATCAGCCTGGTCTCATTCCATATAGGGATTATGCGAAGAGGATTTCAACATTCTTTACTGAGGTTGACTTCCATCATATTCCTCGAGATGAGAATCGGATGGCAGACGCTCTTGCTACACTTGCTTCGATGATTGTGGTAAAACTTTGGAATGAAGTTCCCAATATCACCGTGATGCGCTTGGATAGACCAGCTCATGTATTCGCAGTAGAAGAGGTAAAAGATGATAAGCCATGGTATTATGACATCAAGTGCTTCCTTCAGAACCAGGTTTACCCGCCTAGGGCATCTCTGAAAGATAGGAAGACTTTGAGGAGATTATCAGGAAGTTTCCACCTCAATCGCAATGTGCTTTATAAGAGAAATTTTGACATGGTGCTGCTCAGATGCGTGGATAGACACGAAGCAGACCTGTTGATGACTGAGGTCCACGAGGGTTCATTTGGTACTCACTCCAATGGACATGCCATGGCTAGAAAGATGTTGAGAGCAGGCTACTATTGGCTGATAATGGAGTCTGACTGCTGCAAATATGTGAAGAAATGCCATAAGTGTCAGATTTATGCGGATAAGATTCATATTCCCCCGACACTTCTGAATGTGATTTCATCACCATGGCCTTTATCCATGTGGGGAATTGACATGATTGGCATGATAGAGCCGAAGGCGTCAAATGGACACAGATTTATTCTCGTAGCAATTGATTACTTCACTAAGTGGGTTGAAGCGGCATCATATGCAAATGTGACCAGGCAGGTGGTCGTGAAGTTTATCAAGAATCAACTCATATGCCGTTATGGTGTGCGAGATAAGATCATTACTGATAATGGATCTAAGTTGAACAACAGAATGATGAAAGAACTGTGTAGTGAGTTCAAGATCGCGCATCATAATTCTTCTCCTTATAGACCTAAGATGAATGGGGCTGTTGAAGCTGCTAATAAGAATATCAAGAAGATTATCCAAAAGATGGTTGTCACGTATAAAGATTGGCATGAGATGTTGCCATTTGCTTTACATGGATATCGCACATCTGTCCGCACTTCAACAAGGGCAACCCCTTTCTCTCTTGTTTATGGCATGGAGGTTGTACTCCCAGTAGAGGTGGAGATCCCATCAATGAGAGTCTTGATGGAAGCCAAGTTGATTGATGCTGAATGGGTTCAGAGTCGTTATGATCAACTGAATTTGATAGAAGAGAAGAGATTGACTGCCATGTGCCATGGTCAATTATATCAACAAAGGATGAAGAAAGCTTTTGATAAGAAGGTCAAGCCTCGTGTGTTTCGAGAAGGTGACCTTGTGCTCAAGAAAGTCTTGTCTTTCGCGCCCGATTCCAGGGGCAAGTGGACTCCAGACTATGAAGGTCCATATGTTGTTAAGAGAGCCTTTTCAGGAGGTGCTTTGATACTCACAACTATGGATGGGGAGGATTTCACTCGTCCTGTGAATTCAGATGCAGTCAAGAAATACTTCGCCTAGAAATAAAAACAGAATAGCTCGCTAAGTTGAAAACCCGAAAGGGCGGCTTAGGCAAAAATGAGCGTCTCGGTGGATTGAAAACCCGAAAGGGCGGTCCAGGAAAAAGTTAGAGACATAAAAAAAATGATGAATATAGGTATCCCGCTAGATTGAGTACCTCATCCTGGGGCAATCTAGGCAAAAATTAGGGATTTGGCAAGTAACTGCATCCTGACAAGGCTTTGTTCTACAACTGTCATCCGTCAGAGATTCTCGCCCATTCGTCATCAACCGAAGCTTTGAATACATCGAACTCAGAATTGGTGGAGAAATGGTCATTATGTTCAATGTAGCCCTTTTCCAATATATATCACCAATTTCAAATCTGTAAAGATCTATGGAGTCTTGCCATTTGCAGACTACCATTCCATCAAATAAATTTGAGCCTTTTATTCAATTATTTGCACTCTTATTTGTTTCTATTCGACAAATGTTTTGCATGTTTTAATTGAGAAAATATCATTGTTTTGAAGAAACGAATTTTTCATAACTTGTTTTTAAACAAAGTGAACATTCACAACGACGAAAAGATACTTAGGAGATCCCTATTGCTCTCCCAAGGATGGTATGATCTCCAACAGGGTAAGACATTTGTTCATATTCCTAGCATGACTGTATCTTCTTCCTCCGGAGCCTTTTATGGTTTATTCTACTGAGTGGAATGCTTGTTGAGATATTCACCATTCTCCCCTTCAGTGGAGTAGCGACCTTTCCTCCTCAACAAATGTGAACTCCTTGGTGGGTACGGTACTTGGTGGTTGATCCCCAGGATCCCTTTATCCCTTGGATAGATTCCCCAGTAGAATTGATTTTGTGGCAGATTTTATCTGTGCAATAAACTCCTGTCCCCAGATGGAATGACTGATGATTCATCCCCTGCAGAGATTTTGTTGCTTCTTGGTTTCTCTTGCCCTCATCACATTGGATACTCTCTGTGGAATCTGGCTTTCTCTCTTGAGATGTAGTATCAGATGTTTGTGTGCTTATTTCTTTGAAGTTGTTTGTGTTAGAAATGTCTGTTTGTCAGCATTCATCATACATAAACCACGCATGTATGCATATAATTTTCAAACATTTGGATATTCATATTGTATTCCTTGCCATATATCTTTGTTTGTTATTCTCTACTAGTTGGTAATACATTTCCCAAGCAGATGTCGGCGTCTGATCCCTCAATATAGAGTCAACCCATTAAGCAGAAAGTATTTATCTTTCCTTCCGCATTCTCCACTGAGTTATATCCTCGTGGACGACGGTTGTTTTCGTTTCCTCCCAATACATATATTAGGATGGGTTACCCTATTGAGTTATATCCTCACTAGGACGAGTCTTGATTCAGTTTGCCTCTTTAGTTGGATCCCAAATTGGCCTCTTGTGATTGTTTCATGTGTTTCCCCGTGGTATAAATGAATAATTGCTCAGTAATTAGTAATCATTCATCTTATCCTCGGCGGAGTTTGTGGTTTTCTACCCTTATACCGGTAGTTGTAAACCCTATTTTCTCCCCTTTGTAGAGTTAACCCTTTTGTTCATCCTAATCGATGACGGTTACTCTTCCGTGGTTTTCTACCCAGTATCCGGTAGATGTAATCCCCTCCTTGACGGTTATCATTATCCAATATTCGGTGTTGATATTCCCTTTTTATCTTGGATAATTGCTCTGATTAGGCAGTTTATCCCCAGCAAATCATCTTTCATGTACCGGTTGCCGGTAATGTTTGTTTCTCCCCTTGAACTGTCATCATTATATACCTAGTTCGATATCCCGATGCCCTTCTCTCTCGGTCGATCTATCCTTTATTAACCCAGTAACCGATTATGGATAATCTTCCATGCGAGTATATTGTCTACGTTCTGACGGTAATAGATAATATATCTCATGCACTCTTTGGTCGAAGCCTTTTCTTCTTCCCCAGTTGAGTAAGATTCGTATCCCTGTTTTAGAATCGAATGCCCATCCCATAATCGAGTTTGCTTTTTTCCCTCTTTTCGGATGATGAGTGTTTTGGGAATATTCCCCAATTCACGTTTTGGTTGGTCACCTATTATATGCCCAGTAACCGGTATCCCTGGTGTTCCTTCCTTCTGCTCCCTATTATGACTTTTGGTCCCCTGTGGAGTCAGATTTTCCTGAGTTGAAATATACCTTTTTAGGTCTTCCTCAGATGATTTGGTTGATTGATATCTCTCACCCTTATACCGGTCTTAGATATTCATTCTTCCCGAGCATGTTGTTCTCTCACCCTTATACTGGTGTTCAGATTACACGTCTCTTCGAGCTTATTACCCAGTAATCGGTAATACCTCATCCCGTTGCTCCTTCCAGGAGAGTTCTGTTGGGATCTTCCTCAGTTGAGTCCTTAGTGGACATCCCCACCTGAGTCCGGATTTTTATCCGAAGTATCCGTTGCCGATAATTTTTGGATGTATTGGCATATTCCCCAATACATGCATCTTCGAGTCAGCTCGAGTCCTTCCATTGATTTATTTCATGGATTCTCTCCGTGTCTCTCAGCAAGTCTCAAGTCGTGACCTGCTCACGCATTTTCACTCTTTACTCCCCCAGAGTCTCTATCTCCCTAGTGAGTGTATTACTCCTTTGGATTTTTAGTTTCTCCGGATTTCTTTTTCTTTTGTGAAAGCCTATCCCCACAGAGTTTTACCATTTGCATGCATACATCTGCACCATGAGGTCTCTTAGGGACCAAAATTCGTCTCTTTGATATTATTTAAGCCCATTCTACCCCGTTGAGACGAAGACTTTAATCTTCACTACCCCGGCTAGAATGACCTTAAATAGGGGCATCTGTAAGACCCTAATTTTGTCCCTAAGATCCCTCATGGCATCATAACATTGCATTTGCATAGCCTCAAGCATCATAAGCATCTTGGTTCCCTTTGCCTTTGGGTTAGGACCTATTGTGAATGGTTTGAGGTCACCAAGCATGCTTGAATTGTATAATATTGCTTTCCTCATTTTTTTTATTAACTCAAAAGCACAAAAATATGTCACTAACATCTTTTGTTTGTAGCTTGAGCAATCACCAGGTCAAGAGCTTCAAGGAGATCCTTTGTGCAATGATTAGGTCAAGAGGAGATGATAGCAAGCATGATAATGGTTCCCAAAGCTCTCATCCATCAAATATGCCTCCCTAGCACCTCAATTTATCATTTTCATCAAAGCAAGTCAAAGGGTTTGAGGTTGGTTCCCCAAAGAAACCCTAATTCATCTGTGCACCATAATGCCTTGCTCTTGAAGAAACCTCAGCCCATGATCAAATACAATCAAGGGAATTTCTCTAATTCATCATTTCATGCATGTTTGACCTTATTTGAGTGTCCTCAATCATCAACTCATCAAGATATGAGTCATGGACTTGAGAAGTTGATCAGTCAATTCATCTGACTATTCTGAAATGCACTGAGACCTAACTTTTTATGTGTTGATCAAATGGAGATGGTTCCAAAATAAAATATGTTCTTAAGGACAATATGAACAACTTTCATGTTCATCAAAAATTTATTTGAAGCTTGGAAGGCCATCTCCCATTCCAAGACATTATATGTGATTTTGACTAAAACCCTAATTTTAGGTCAATTTCCCAAGGACATAACTCATCCATTTTTTATGCTTTTGAGGTGGGATAAAATGAATTGGAAATCTTAAGATTTCTACTTCAAATGTTATGTTGAACAAAATTTCAAAATCTCAAAGGAAATACATGTGATAATGCAAGACATTATAGGTCATTTTGGGCCAAATGCATTAAAAGGCAAAAAAGTGCAACTTCAAGTGCCCATACCTTTTTCATCAAAATTCCAAATGATGCAAACTTTAAGTCCATTTTGATTGTAGTTAAAATATCTACAACTTTGATGTTGGAGGTTTTTTCATTTGAGGCATGCATCAATGAAACAGAGGGACTTGAACATTGGCCAAATTTAGAAACTTTCCCTTGACATGTTTTGCACATCACACTTTAAACTCAAAATTCACCAATTTCCACACTTCAAATGGATTTTTTCCCAACATAACAATTGTTCCTCACATCAAAATCTTTCCAACCATTACTCACATGACAATTTTTGGACTTTTCATGTGTCAATTTCGAAGAAGGGAACATTTAGGTCCAAATATGGAATTCACAGCATAACTTCATGCACAAGCCAATGCAGCTCTAATCACACGTCCAAACCATTGCCATTTGAGTTCAGCTTGAATTTTCATCCATTTTTGGGATTTGCACGCGCCTGTACAGGCCCATGCATGAAGAGTCCAAGTTCCATGCACACGAGTATTGCCTTGCATTGCTTCAAGCTCAGCTATAAATACATGCTCCTCTTCATTCAATTCTCAACCTAATGGCGCCTGAGATGCTGCACAACTGAATCCATAACCATTACCAAAGAAGCTATTTCACTTTTCTTCAAATTTTTCAGATCCAAAATTCAACTACATTTGGTTGAATACTTGGATCTAAGCTTCTAAACCTTCATCCTTTAGCTCATTGATCTTCTGTTTTGGCCAAGAAAGCAAGGAATCGAGCTCAAGTTTCCAGAAATCAAGTTTTCTCTTCAACTGGTATTTTCTTCGAAACTCATCATATAGTGACCTATTTGCTTGGATCTTGTGTTGGCTGAAGTCCTCTCAATGGAGGCATCATGACTGTGCATTTAATTTTTGAAATCCATTAAGTTCATGATGAACACCACAAAACTTCCATCTCTGTTTTCTCTCAATATAGAGATCTAGAATGGAATTGAGTGGCACAGGGATGATGTACATCATCCCATCTTTCCAAAGATGTATAGATCGTGTTTTTTGGTTAAGATTTGATGGTCTGCAATATTGGCCGGAATCTTCATGCTCACCGGAGAAGAAGGTGGCTCCGATGGCCGTTCCATTGCCAAAAGCATTGTGGATCATTGGATTATATTTCCAGATCTAATCCTGGCCCTCGCTTGTTATGACTTTCATTAATTCATGGTGTGCACGCATTGACTGAAGCGTATGGTGGAAGCGCGCATCTGGAGCGCATGATCTGCCAGCTCAATTAATGAGCTCAGATCTAACGCTCCTGGTTTTTTTGAATTTTAAATTTCTGATCTTATTTTCTTTAATTCCCTTTTATTTCAAAAATTCATAATTCTATCATTTTTAATCCAAAAAATATGGGACCAATTGCATTAGTCTCCAAATAATTTCTAGTTTCTATTTCTGATTTTTAATATTTTTTATTTTGTCATTTGATATTTTTCATGAACTTTCTCTTTTCTGGTTGTTTTTAATTCATTTTAAATAGTTTTTGATATTCAAAAAATACAAAAATATTTTCCTAACCTATTTGAATGATGATGGATCTATGAAAAATATTCTCATCAATTTTTTAATTGATTTGAGATTTATTTGAGATTTTAGTTCAATTAGGTTATTTTTTATTCATTTTTAATTGATTAAAAATAGTTTTTGACTTTTAAAAATGCTGAAATTTTTTGTCAAACTTTGTTTGACCTTGTTGAACTTGGGATAAATTAATTGGACCTTTCAAGGTTGATTTGAAGTGATTTTGAAGTTTGACCTTTCTTTTATTTTTAATTCAAGTTTATTTTAATATTAAAAATGCCAAAAATATTATGCTCATTGTTTGATCTCCAATCTCCATCTCATTTCTGATTTCCTATTGTTTGACTTTGACTTTAAATGTCAATTGGTCAATACATATGGATTGGTACATCTTATTTCATCTTATGCATTTTGATCTTTCCATTTCCTTACCCATTCTTCATCTTCTTCTTCTTTTTCTTCTTTCTTTTTGATCAATGAGTTGAAGGTTGATAAGTTAGCATTGATTAGGGAGACTTAATCTTCCTTGATTCAAATCTAATTCATCTTGATCATTTGATCAATTGAATGGCTTTGCATTAAGGATAGGTTGTTTTTCTAAATCATGCAAAAGGCTTAAACCAATACAAGATCAATTCTCTTTTTCTTTTTGGCATGGAAAGTTGTTGGAACTTGGTTCACTAATCAAGACTTCTAACTTGTGTTGTTGCCTACATTATTATTGACCGGCCTCAGATAGTTGTGACTTCTACATAGGTCCAATTACGATTGCTTAACATAGCGCTAAATTTGCCTTATGGCACACTAACTACTAACACTAACCATTAACAACTAACATTTACTTTTTGCTCTTTACTTTTATGCGATTTACTATTCTTGCACATATTACCCATTTGCTTTTCTCTTTGCTCACTTGAGCACATGTTTATGTTAATGCAATTTGCCTTTTGCTCACTTGAGCACATAATTGTGTATATACTATTGTGCTTGTGTTTTTGTTTTGATTGTTGTGAACCAAATGCAAAGAATTGGACTTAGATCTTAGGACATTCCCTATGCAAAAATGGAGAAATGGACTTAGTTTCTAGGATATTCCCTATGCAAAATTGGAGTAAAAGGACCTTAATGATGAAGATGGATTAAAAGGACCAAATCTCTAAACTCACTCTTGTCCACCCTTGGTTTACTTCATGAAACTTTTGATGTCTGTGCTTTTGTGCTAGGGAATTTTATGAGAGCTCAAATTGGAGGACCATTGCCATGTTCACCCAAAGTGAAAGACACAAGATACATTGGGGATCTCTTAAGAGACTTGTTTGATTGCTTGAGCTTATTATTATTGTGTTTGCTTATTCCAAAGGATGGGAGCTACTTGGATCATCACTATGATCTCAAGAGAGGAACACCTTGTGTGGTTTTGTTCTCTTCTCCCTCACCTCTTGTATGCTTAGGACTTTAGCCCTTCTTCTTCTTCTCTCCACTCTAACCCAAGCCAAAACTTTTTGTGCAAACATTTAACTATTGTTTTCAAACATTAGAAACCTAAGCCTTAGGCTTTTGATTTTCAAACCTTCTTTTCATACCACTCATTTTGAATTGAATCTTTAAGTCAACTTTGACCATTTTTGGATATACTTCTATTTGGTAAATATAACCCATTCAAATGTCTTTTTATGGTTTCAATGGCCACTTTCTAATCAAAACTTTTTTCATAACCTTTAGCTATTAGGTTTGAGTTATCTTTGTGGTAGATGTAATACTCACCTATATCCTTAGTGATGGACAATGAGTCTTCCATGCTTATTATAGGGTTAACCCCTCACTAGCATGTTGAAGCTATCCTCACATGGTGGATTTGTGGTTCTTTTTAGGTTGAGTTTTCTCCCTTGGATAACAAAAGACCTTAAGGCTTTTGGACTAATCAATTCACCAAGTCATTTTGAGATTTTTACCCCGAACTACGAGGTTTTGATCCTAATCTTTTTAAGATGGTACGTAGGCAATGGGTTTATCCATCCAAACACAAAAATGTAAATAACTTGAATATTCTCTTCTCATCTCTTCAATCATGTTTGCACAAATAAACTTTCACAAAACAACAACCTTGCAACAAGTATGAAAAGGGCTCCCTAGGAGTACCTAGGATGTTTTGGGTGCCTAACACCTTCCCATTGCATAACCAACCCCCTTACCCAGATCTCTGACTCTCTTTCAATAGTTTTTTATTCGATAAAACTTTTAGGTTTTTGTTCGCTTTATAACCATTCCTTTGGATAAATAGAAGTGCGGTGGCGACTCGACTTGCATGGTTTACCTTAGATTTAGTCAATATCTCTAATGGTAACGAATACCCCGCTACAGAAAAGTGGCGACTCTGCTGGGGACATTTGCCTAGTGAGTTTTGCCTACTTTTCATATTTTATTATGTTGTATTGTTTCGTGACATATTTTTGTGCAATTTGGGATTATTGTATTGTATGTAATGGTTGATTTGCTTGAATATTAATTCCTTGTATGCTTGGTGATCTTTGTGAGATGAGTTCTATACCCGGACTCGAGTGCACTTAGGATAGGAGAATGGCGTAGTCTTGTCGACTTGTGTGGAGTTATTCCTTAGCAAGTTGATTTGCAAGTCCATTCATTTGGTGGAGGTCATGTTGGGATCAATAATGTCACACAAGTAAGTTGTGGTTAGACATTACTCTTTCCAATATAGACCTTAGAAGCCAAGGACCTTAGTTTACCAAGCCCATCTTGGCCTATTTTTAGGATGTAGTGCGAAAGTCGTTCAAGTGTATGATTTGATACGATTGTAACGCGATACTACACTCATAAATGTCTCTCTTGAGAATATTTTTGGAATACGAGTAGTCGTTTCTCCGATAATATCCGAAAGATGGGATGATGACTATGGGAACCTCTTGTAGAACATGTTTGGCAGGTTTAAACCCTAGTACACTCCCTTTGGTTGGTTCTTAACCGAGATCCCATGCTCGTGACTTGCAACAAACCCTTGATTCATGGTTGATCCGTTCGTGTATCCTTAATATCAATGGAACTTGGGTGTTGATAAGGTGAAAACCATAATCCACCAAAATGGATGATTGATATTAAGGATGATATGATCCATCCCATGACCTTTGTTTGGTGTGCTTTGCTTGATCCTTGAGTTTGATTGTTGCATTCATGCATTCATGCACTCATTTGCATCCATATCATCAATAATGAAGAAATTTTTTAAGGAACTTAAGGGGTTTATTTGCAAAATTTTCAGACATGGAAAGACAAAGAAGAAATACAAAGAAGTACAGTTTCTGAAAACCAGATCTGAAAGAGTTAAGGAATCTGACATCCTATGCATTAGATCCTTTGGGTTTCAAGGCTCGTTTTGGGAAGCTTCTTCCTCTTCTGACTACTCAGGTGGACGAAGGGTTGATGAGTGTATTGGTGCAGTTTTACGATCCCTTGTACCATTGTTTCACGTTTCCGGATTTCCAGCTTTTGCCTACACTTGAGGAGTATGCCTACCTTGTGGGTATACCTATTCTAGACCATTTTCCGTTCAATGTCTTAGAGAGTATTCCTACTTCTCAAGAGATAGCAGACATGTTGCACATAGATGAATCTCTGGTTGGTGCTCATATGACTACCAAAGGTGGAATTCAAGGTCTCCCTTCTGAGTTCCTCATCGCCCAAGCTAATGTATATGGGAAGGCCATGAGTGAGGATGCCTTTGAAGCCATATTTGTACTTCTCATTTATGGATTGGTATTGTTCCCCAACATCGACAAGTTTATGGATGTGAACGCTATTAGGATCTTCTCTACTCTTAATCTCGTTCCGACTCTGTTGGGTGATACCTATTTCTCTTTGCATATGAGGAATGCAAAGGGTGGTGGTGCCATTGTGTGTTGTTTGCCTCTGTTGTATAAGTGGTTTATTTCTCACTTACCGCAAATGGTCGCCTTCAAGGAGAACAAGGGATGTCTACGGTGGTCCACGAGACTTATGTCTCTCACTAATGATGATATCTCTTGGTATAACCGTGTGTATGACGGTGTGCAAATTATTGACTCTTGTGGTGAATTCTCCAATGTACCTCTTCTTGGTACATGTGGTGGGATTAACTACAACCCTGTTTTAGCACGTCGTAAGCTTGGGTTCCCCCTAAAGGACAAACCCAATAACATTCTGTTAGAGGGTGTGTTCTTTCAGGAGGGTAAAGATCCCCAAGGCTTGAAGGGCAGAATGGTCCGCGCTTGGCGCAAGATTCATAGGAAGGGAAGGAAGGAGTTGGGTCCTAAGAATTGTGTTGCTATGGAGCCGTACACTGCTTGGGTTAGGAAGAGAGCGTCTGAGTATCTCATGCCTTACGAGTATCCAAGACCTACACCTTTGGTTATGGCTGGACCTTCAACCCTCCCTAACCAAGGAGTAGAGGAGTTGAGAGACGAAGACCGATCACGTGCTTGGATCCGTGAAAGGGAGGAGTTTCTTCAGCAGATCAAGGAGAAGGATGCTTTGATAGAGTTCCTCGAACATCAGGTTATTGATGATCCTAATGATGCATGGACTTCTCTACTTCCTCAATCTTCCAAGTTTTGGAAGAGCAAGTACGACTGACTCGCCAAGGAGAAAGATAGATATGGAGGCAGCCTACGAGAAGGAGGTGAAGAGGCTTCGTGCATCCTATCTTCCTGTGTCCAGAGCTTTAGATGATTATTTCTAGGGATCCATAGGATGATTATTTTCCTTTTCTCTTGTATATGATTGACAATGTTGTACTTCTTTTCCCCGATATTATTTGATAAGATATTTCCATATGTGATAAATGTTTAATATTTCCAAAAATTTGCAAATAGAACCCTAAAGTTCCTTTGAAAATAAAAGAAAAAAATCATATGCACGAGCATTGCATGCATCATGTGCATAAGCAGGTTTTGTTCCCGGCTTCCTGTCCTGTGGTCTAACTCTGTGTTCTTCATTTATTTTGAAGACAAGCTGACTCACCGGTACTACACCAGAGCCAACATTTCAAGATTGATGGATCATCTGGAACAAGAGAACCGCGAGCTGAAAGAGGAAGTGGCCAGATTAGGTGCCTTGATGGAATCATTCTTGGCTGCCCAAAGCCAATCTTCTCCGACACCTTCAACTCCTCCCCAGAGGACAGTCATCTCTGAGATTGTCTCCTCGACTATGCCTGTAGCCAGTGCACACTTTTCTCCAACGGCCCTGCCAACCGGATTCCCGTGGGGGATGCCTCCCAATTTCATGTCCCAGGGTCTTGCTCCCACCTTTGCTTCTATGCCGGCATCTAGCCCGGTCCTTGTTGTTCCTCCTTCTGTAGTGCATACTATGCCCAGGGTAGACGACACCATCTATCATTCTGAGCCATCTGAGGGCCCAGAAGTCTATGAGAAGATGGACGCTATGAATGATCAATTTCTTGAGCTTCGCAAGTAATTGAAAACTCTCAGAGGAAAGGATTTTTTCAGCAAGTCTGCTGCCGAACTCTGCTTGGTTCCTAATGTGAAAATCCCTGTGAAATTCAAGGTCCCTGACTTTGAAAAATAAAAGGGATATACCTTCCCTCTCAGCTACCTGGTCATGTATGCCAGGAAGATGTCGACTCAGACCGACAACGACCAATTGCTCATCCACTACTTTCAGGACAGTCTGTCCGGTGCCGCTCTGCGTTGGTACATGGGTTTAGACAGTGTGAACATCCGATCCTTCAATGATCTTGGCGAGGCCTTCGTCAAGCAGTACAAGTACAATGTGGATATGGCTCCCGATAGGGATCAATTGAGAGCCATGTCCCAGAAGGACAAGGAAACATTCAAAGAATATGCCCAAAGGTGGCGAGAGTTAGCAGCACAGATCGTGCCTCCGCTAGAAGAAAAAGAGATGACTAAGATCTTTTTGAAGACCTTAAGTTCTTTTTATTATGAGCGGATGATTGTTGGCGCTCCTTCTGACTTCACCGAGATGGTGAATATGGGGATGCGTCTAGAAGAAGGGGTTAGAGAAGGACGTCTGACCAGAGAAGAAGGCTTTTTTGCCAAACGTTATGGGGCGTTTGCAAAGAAGAAAGATGGCGAGGCACATGCTGTGACCTCCCATGTGAAACCAAGAAGACCCTCTATGAGGAGGAAGACCGTGCGTCCCGCTGGTAACCAGCACCAGGTGGCTCATATAGCACCGGTTTTCAAAGACAATCAGCAGTACCAGCAACATAACAACAATTAGCAACTACCTCAGCAATATCAATAACAACAACACCGTCCGCAACAGCAGGCCTACCAGCCTCAAAACAGTAATCAAACCAGCACGAGTTACGAGAGGAAAAGAGTCACCTTCGATCCTATTCCGATGACGTATGCAGAATTATATCCCTCTTTGATAGAGAGGAAATTGATTACTCCGCGAGACCCACCGGCTATACCTACTAACCCCTAGTGGTTGTATAAGCCTGAATTACACTGTATTTACCATTTTGGTGCTCCCGGCCACGACGTGGAGAATTGTTACCCTTTGAATACCAAGGTTCAAGACCTTGTGAGGTGTGGCATTTTGTGTTTCGAGGACGTAGGTCCTAACGTGAAAAAGAACCCATTGCCTGAGCATGGGAAATCTGTCAACATGGTCCAGGGCTGCCCTGGCAAATACAAAGTCAAATATGTCAGTCATATTCAACAATCGCTGGTCGAGATGCATCGTTTGCTATGTGATTATAGTCATTATGAACATGACTACGATAGATGCCGAGTTTGTTCTGTCAATCAAAGAGGTTGTTGCCAGGTGCGCAAAGATGTTCAGGAAATGCTGGATGAAGGAGTTATTGAGATTCTTCAAAACAGAAATGTTGACGAAGATGCTGACGAGGTCAACGTAATTTCTCCAGTATTCCGGATCCCCGAGCCTGTTATCATCAAGTATGATGGTAGCAAGCAGAAGGTTTCTCCTACATTAACCATCAAGCCAGTTGGCCCAGTACCATACTCTTCTGCGAAAGCGGTCCCCTATCGCTACAATGCTGTTGCGGTAGAAAATGGGAAAGAAGTGTCCTTGCCATCTTCCTCTATTGTTAACATTGCGGATGTTAGTGGTTTGACCCGCAGTGGTCGTGTATTTTCAGCACTTTCAAAGCCCCAAGCTAATGTTGATTCTGTTGAACGCCCGATTGGGAATGCATTGAGCACTCCGAATCTGGAACCTGTTGTTAAGCCCTCCTCTATATTGGGAACTCCTGCTTCTATTGGCTCAAGCGGCAATATGAAAGAAGACTGTGATGAGATGCTGGAGCTCATAAAGAGAAGCAAGTACAATGTTGTAGACCAGCTTCTACAAACGCCATCCAAAATATCGGTGTTATCATTGCTTTTGAATTCAGAACCACATCGAGAGGCTCTACAGAAGGTTTTGGATGTGGCATATGTAGATCATGATGTCACGATAGAACAATTCGATAGCATTGTTGCAAACATTACTGCTTGTAACAACTTGAGTTTCTGTGACTCTGATCTCCCTGAGGAGGGAAGAGACCACAACTTGGCATTACATATATCTATGGGTTGCAAAGACGACGCCATGTCCAATGTGCTGGTGGACACTGGGTCATCATTAAACGTATTGCCAAAATCCACTCTCTCGAAACTGTCATATCAAGGGCCTCCCATGAGGCAGAGTGGAGCAGTTGTGAAGGCTTTCGATGGGTCTCGCAAAACTATTATTGGGGAGGTTGATCTCCCAGTCAAAATCGGATCGAGTTATTGTAAGAACAAAAATAGTTCTACAATAGATTCCATGATTTTGATGATAACAAAGGATGAAACCAAAAGTGGTACCCTAACGAAAAGTTTCTAAGTGTGCAGGGTTCTAAAGAAAGAAGAAATAAATCTGATGATGTCATCAGATGCAAAACAAGATCAGATGCAAAATCTCAAGTATCAGAAGCATCTAAAGAGGAATCTCGTTTCAAGAAGCTCTGACTCTGGACAAAACTGCAAGTATCAGAAGCATCTGAACATGAAGTAAAGTCTAGAAGCTCTGACTCTGAACAAATGCCTTCTGTAAACTCTGAAGTTATCAGCGCTATCTGAACATTCAAGAAATAACATCAGAAGCAAATTTCTCCAGATACACAAAGACTCTAATCAGAATTGTTAATCATGATGAAGTAACGTTTAAGCCAAGTTAAAGTTCTGCAAACGGATTTCCTCAATTAGAAAGAGACGTTAATCTCCACTTCCAAGAGAAAAGATACTAAATGTGGTAAGTAGTCACTTCTAAGTGAAAAAGTCTACTGCAGAAGCTATTAATGGAATGGCGTAATTACATCTCAATATCCAATAGATTCAACGCTACTTCAACTCTACTTCAACTCCTATAAATAGAGAAGAAATCTCATTCAGCAAACACGAAGAAATCACTAGCCAAAACCATACTGAAATTATATCACGCTCAAGAAAAACTTCTTTGTTCTTCAAAGATTTTCACTAAGCTGTTGCTTATCAAGTGAAAAATTTGTTCTTAAGTTTGTAATATTTGCTTTCTTAGAAGCACTCTAGATTACACATCTTGTATCTAATTTTTATTTGATTTCCTCAAGTGACTCTTTGTAGTCTGTAGACTTGAGAGGACTAAGAGATTTTCTTCTCTCTTAGGGGTTGTTTGTAATCTTTCAAGATTAGTGGATTAAGTCCTTGTTGAAGGCGAAATCACCTTGGCCGGGTGGACTGGAGTAACTTTGTGTTATAAGCGAACCAGTATAAAATCTTTGTGTGATTTTCATTTTGCAAAAGCGCTTAATTTTTCAAACAATTCAAACCCCCCTTTCTTGTTTTTCTCACCTTCAATTGGTATCAGAGCTCCGGCTCTGTTATTGATTTTCAAATCAAACACTTAACCGTGTAGAGAGATCCAGTGCGAGAAAAACAAATGGCCCACTCAAATGAGAAAGATTCTTACAATGCCAAGCCTCCTGTTTTTGATGGAGAAAAGTTTGATTACTGGAAAGATAGAATCGAAAGTTTCTTTCTTGGTTATGATGCTGACCTCTGGGACATTGTCACAGATGGATACAAACCTCCAACCTTAAATGGAGCTGAAGTTCCCAGAAGCAAAATGTCAGAAGATCAAAAACGTGAGTTCAAAAATCATCACAAGGCCAGAACAATACTTCTAAATGCTATATCATACAACGAATACGAAAAGATCACCAACAGAGAGACGGCTAAAGATATACTTGACTCTCTGAAGATGACCCATGAAGGAAACTCCCAAGTCAAGGAGACGAAGGCTCTGGCGTTGATCCAGAAATATGAAGCCTTCAAGATGGAAGATGACGAAGCTATAGAAGCTATGTTTTCCAGATTCCAAACTCTTATTGCAGGTCTTAAAGTGCTAGACAAAGGATATACTACTGCAGATCATGTTAAGAAGATTGTCAGAAGTCTGCCAAAGAAATGGAGACCAATGGTTACTGCTCTGAAGTTATCAAAGGATCTGAACAACATCAGCCTTGAAGAACTTGTTAGTTCTCTCAGAAGCCATGAGATAGAACTAGAGGAGGATGAGCCTCAGAAAAGGAACAAGTCAGTGGCGCTGAAGTCCAGACCTGAAAGACGGAAGTCAGACAGAACCAAAGCTCTCCAGGCAGAAACTGCAGATACTGACGACTCTGAACCTGAAGACTCTGATGATGAAGAAGAACTGTCCTTACTAACCAGAAGAGTTAAGCAACTCTGGAAAAGAAGGAACAACAACAACTTCAGAAGATCAAAACCCAGAGGGGATAGATCAGAGTCAACTTCAAAAGGTAAACCTAATAAAGATATTACCTGTTTTGAATGTAAAGAAACAGGTCATTATAGAAATGAATGCCCCAAGCTGAAGAAAGATAACTCTAAGAAGGAAAGCTTCAAGAAAAATGCCTTCAGAACAAAGAAAGGATTAATGGCCACCTGGGACGATAGTGATTCAGGATCATCAGAATCTGACTCTGATGAACAAGCCAACGTAGCATTTATGGCTACCACATCCAGCAGCTCAGATGAAGAATCTGAAGAGGTATTCTCTGAACTTTCTAGATCTGACTTAGAATCATGTTTATCAGAAACTCTTACCTCTCTTCAGAAATTAAAACAAAAAGTTAAAAGCATTAAAGGTCTTCTTAAAGCAAAATCTGAAGAATGTAGTGAACTTGAGACAACAATTCTAGCACATGAAGATACAATCAAATCTTTAACGTTAGAAAGAGATGGAGCTAAAACAAAAAGCTTAAAATTAGAAGAAGTGTTGTCTCAAGCACCACAAACTTCAAATGAAATTATTTATAAGTATGAAGAAGCCTTTCAACAATTTCTGAAGAATGGGATAAATAGGAGTATTATGGCATCCATGATTTATGGAGTAGGTCAGAATAATAAAAGGGGAATTGGGTATGATTCTGATTCTGATAAGACTTCTACCAGTAACCAAATTAAATCACCTTTTTCATACCACTATACACACACACAAGAACACAAATTTAAAAATGCTAGAAGACCCAAAGTTGTAAGAAACTCTGGGAAAACTAATCTGAAAGGACCCAAGAGATTCTGGGTACCGAAAGATAAGATTATCTATGTTGCAGATATCCTATGCAGCAAAGTTCAGACACCAGTCATGGTACCTGGACTCTGGATGCTCGCGACATATGACGGGAAGAAAGTCTATGTTCCAAAGCCTGGAACTTAAAGACGCTGGCTTTGTAGGCTTCGGAGGAGATCAGAAAGGAAGGATCAGAGGCTCCGGAACTATTGGTAATGGTACTCTTCCCTCTATATCTGATGTTCTTTATGTAGAAGGTTTAATGCATAACTTGTTATCCATAAGTCAATTAAGTGATAACGGTTATGATGTAATCTTTAATCAAAAAACGTGTAAAGCCATTAATCAGAACGATGGCTCTGTCCTTTTCACAGGCAAGAGGAAAAACAACATTTATAAAATAAATCTTTCTGATTTAAAAGATCAAAATGTTAAATGTTTAATGTCAGTTCACGAAGAGCAATGGGTATGGCATAGACGCTTAGGCCACATTAGCATGAGGAAACTTTCTCAGCTAACTAAACTTGAGTTAGTCAGAGGCTTACCTAAACTGAAGTTTTCTTCAGATGCTCTGTGTGAAGCTTGTCAGAAAGGAAAGTTTTCAAAAACATCTTTTAAAAAGAAAAATGTTGTTTCTACCTCCAAGCCTCTGGAGCTTCTTCACATTGACTTATTTGGTCCTGTGAAAACAGCATCAGTCAATGGAAAGAAGTATGGACTAGTAATCGTTGATGATTACAGCCGCTGGACATGGGTAAAATTCCTAAAGCACAAGAGTGAGTCTCACTCTGTATTCACCAGTTTCTGTTCTAAAGTGCAAAAAGAATTTGACTCTAAAATTATTAGAGTCAGAAGTGATCATGGTGGAGAATTTGAAAATAAAGATTTTGAAGAATTATTTGATTCTAATGGAATATCCCATGATTTCTCCTGCCCTAGAACTCCACAACAAAATGGAGTTGTAGAGAGGAAGAATAGGACACTCCAAGAAATGGCCAGAACCATGATCAATGAAACAAATGTAGCAAAGCACTTTTGGGCAGAAGCTGTAAATACAGCGTGTTACATTCAGAATAGAATCTCTATTAGACCTATTCTGGATAAGACTCCCTATGAACTGTGTAAGGGAAGAAAACCCAACATTTCTTATTTTCATCCTTTTGGATGCATTTGTTTTATATTAAATACTAAAGAACATCTGAACAAGTTTGATTCCAAAGCACAGAAAGGTATTATGTTAGGATACTCAGAACGCTCTAAAGGCTACAGAGTATACAACACAGAAACCAGAATTGTGGAGGAATCAATTCATGTTAGATTTGATGATAAGCTTGACCCTGAAAAGTCAAAGCTAGTTGAAAAGTTTGCAGATTTAGAGATCACTCTGGTAGAATCTGAGAAAATTCCAGAAGCACCTGTCACTCCAGACTCTGAAGAAATTAAATCTCCAGAAATTCCAAGGAAAGTCAAGAGTCGTAGCAACGTTTCTGAAGACTTGATTTTGGGAAACAAAGATGAACCTGTTAGAACCAGATCTACCTTCAGAACTTCTGAAGATATTCCTCTGGGACTAGTGTCTCTGATTGAGCCTACGTCCTGTGATGAAGCTCTTCAAGATAATGATTGGGTGGCAGCTATGCAAGAAGAGCTAGATCAATTCTCCAAGAATGATGTCTGGGATCTTGTTCCTAAACCCAGAGGCACTCATGTCATTGGAACCAGATGGGTGTTCAGAAACAAACTGAACGAGAAAGGAGAAGTTGTCAGAAACAAAGCACGACTGGTAGCTCAAGGTTATAGTCAACAAGAAGGTATTGATTATAATGAAACTTTTGCTCCAGTCGCAAGGTTAGAGTCTATTCGTCTTCTTGTATCATTTGCTATTAATCACTCTATAAAATTATACCAAATGGATGTCAAGAGTGCATTTCTAAATGGTTATATTTCAGAAGAAGTGTATGTAAATCAACCTCCTGGTTTTGAAAACTCAAATTTTCCAGAACATGTTTTCAAACTTAAGAAATCCTTATATGGACTTAAACAAGCTCCCAGAGCTTGGTATGAACGCTTAAGTAATTTTCTTCTGGAACAAAATTTTATCAGAGGGAAAGTTGATTCTACACTCTTCTGTAAAAATCATAAAAATGATCTCATGATATGCCAAATTTATGTTGATGACATTATTTTTGGTTCTGCTAATATCTCTGTTTGCCAAGAATTTTCTAAGTTAATGCAGGCAGAATTTGAAATGAGTCTAATGCAAGAACTAAAGTTCTTTCTGGGAATTCAAATCAATCAAACTCCAGAAGTCACGTACATTCATCAAAGCAAGTACATTAAAGACGTTCTAAAGAAGTTTGATATGTCTGAATGCAATTCTGCAAAGACTCCCATGCATCCAACTTGCATTCTGGAGAAGGAAGAGGTAAGCAACAAGGTTTGTCAGAAGCTCTATCGAGGTATGATAGGCTCTCTTCTCTATCTGACTGCTACTCGTCCTGATATTCTCTTTAGCGTCTGTCTTTGTGCCAGATTCCAATCAGATCCTAGAGAATCTCATTTAACAGCTGTTAAGAGAATTCTTAAGTATCTGAAAGGAACCCCTAACCTGGGCCTGATGTATGAGAAAACATCAGAGTATAGGCTTTCTGGTTATTGTGATGCAGATTATGCAGGAGATAGAATAGAACGTAAAAGCACATCTGGAAATTGCCAGCTTCTGGGAAACAACTTAATCTCCTGGGCTAGCAAAAGACAGTCAACAATTGCTCTATCAACTGCAGAAGCAGAATATATCTCAGCGTCACTATGCACAACTCAGATGCTCTGGATGAAACATCAGCTAGAAGATCTACAAATATTTGAGAGTAACATTCCTATCCTTTGTGATAATACTGCTGCTATTTGTTTAAGTAAGAATCCCATTCTACATTCCAGAGCCAAACACATAGAAATTAAACATCATTTTATTAGAGACTATGTTCAGAAAGGAATAGTAACGCTGAAGTTCATTGATACAGAACATCAATGGGCAGATATCTTTACTAAGCCTCTAGCTGAAGATAGATTTCGTTTCATCTTAGAAAATCTGAACATTAAAAATTGTCCTGAGTAAAATTTGGCTCTGAACATGTAAAATGAGACTCTGATAAAAACAAATATACTTCTGCCTCTGACTCTGATACTTCTACCAAGTTAAGAAGATATCTGAGTTAGAAATCTTCAGAAATCCTTTTGTATTCCTGAAGATCAGAAACATCAACACGTGGGGAACATGCGTCTAACCCTAGAACTTCTAGACAGCTGTCAAGAGAAATCAAAGGTCAGAACGCTTGAAATCTCCTCGAGCAGTGTGCTTACTGTTGGGATTAGACATTCATTAATGAGCTGTAATCATTTTTCCCCCAAACGTGCCATTTTGGTTTTTGTGCTAACGCTGGTATGTGTGTCGTTTTGCATGTGTTTACCCTTAGGTATATAAACACTTTTCTCACATTTCACACACTTATCACTCTCACTCACTCTTAAACCCTAAACCCTCTCTCGAAGTTTTCTCTGCAACCTTCTCAGTTCTTCATCTTCTTCATCAATCTTCATCATGAATCCTCAAGAACAATCAGTTTTTGACTTCTCCCAACAAATGGAAGCTGCTTCTAACCCCCAAACCTCAAACACTCAAACACCCATGGTTGTAGATGTTACCACAACCCCAGTTTACAAAGAACCTCATATTTTGGAACGTGAACAACACATTCATCTTTCAACTCCCTTTGAAGGTTTGGATGTACTATGTGAATCGCTGGTGGATTTTGAAAATTTGAGAAGAAATGGCGTTGATTTAACTGAAGATCTTCGCAAGCAAGGTTGGGAAACCTACTTCAACAGATTGTATGGTCCAATCTATCCTCTTCTGGTAAAGGAATTCTGGAGATGTGCAGATGCTGATGATGAGTTCATCGTTTCTTTTGTTCTGGGAGTGAAGATCATCATCACAGAAGCATCTATTGCCTCTTTGCTGAACATGGAGAGAACTGGAGGTAAAAGGATTTACAACATTCCTCCAAGGTCCAAGCGCATCACAGAAGTCATTAACCCTACAATCTTCAAAGCAAATGTTGAAGGAAATCCCTCTAAGAACAAGGAGCTTCATCAGAACCTCCGAGTTTGGTTGAAGATTATTCTGGGAACAATCCATCATCGTCCAGCCTCCAACTCTTCAGATTATATAAATGCTGATCAGAAGTGCATCCTCTACTGTATTCAGAAGGGTATTCCTATCAACCTCCCTGTTCTTCTCTTCAGATATCTGAGGGATTCAGTCAGAGAAACAAGGAACAATATGAAGCCCAGATCCTACATTCCTCTGGGAAGATTGCTCTCTGACATCTTCATTGAGCATGGGCTGGTAGATGCTCTGGAAAAGACCAGATGCATGGATGATCTGGCAATTGACGTTGGAAAGCCTCTGAATGCCAGAAATCTGAGGAGTATGGGAATCATCAAGGACATCAGAGTCAAGCCCACTATGAATGTGACCTGGGAAGCTCTGAAGGATCAGAGGAAGATGCCTCATGGCCTTGAAAGGTTCTTCAAAAATGAACCCAGAGATGCCATTGCCATCTACCTTCAGGATCGTCTGGATGAAGGCATTGACGTTTCTGATTTCCGCCTTGAAGACTGTCTGGATTCTGTAGAAGATCTGGTCAGATACAAAAGAGGCCTTTCTGAGAAGAAGATAGCTGAGGAAGCAAGGAAGGCAAAGAAACCCAGAACTGGAGAATCATCTGGAACCAAAGCTCCTCTGAAAGTCTCTTCTTCCTCTGGTAAGTTCATTCCTCCTGTCTCTTCTGAATCTGTAATGGCTTCCTCTAACCCTCTCTCCTCTCAACCAATTTTTACAACCTCAGAAATACCACCTTCTACCATTAGAACCTCTCAACCTCCACCTGTTCTAAATATTGCCCGTACTTTTACAACAACCTCTGACCCTAATCAACTATATCACCACAGTTCTTCCTCATCCTCTGAGTATGAGTCACCACCTTACCTTTCCCCTTCTTCTTCTAACCAAGAGTCCTCTGATCATGAGTCTTCTGATCAAGAACACTCTGACCCAAACTCCCCAACAATAGCTGAAATTTATGCTAAAAATTTCGCCCCACAAACTCAAACACAAACTGAAGTAACCTCACCCCTCCGAACCTCACTTCCACCACAAACAACCACCACACCCTCTGAAACCCAACCACCTGTGATTCAACCATCTGAACCTTATATCACTCCACCACTTATTCCCGCTGTACCTGAACCAGACTCTGACCCCCTAGATGTAAACCCACTCTATGCTTCTTCCCCAGATTCTGAACTTCAACCAGAAGCAGAATCTGAACCCCAGCCAGAACCAGAAACTGAAACTCCCTCTCTGAATCTCAGCTCCCCAAACTCTCCAACTAATACTCCTGAACCTGAACCTGAACCTAAAATTATCACACCTACCCTTGAGGAGGCCATTATGCAGGTTGCAGAATCCTCAGTCCAGAAGATCAAGTCTCTGGCTAAAAATTCTGAAGTCAGTGATGATCCTAAATCTGTTAGGACACACTGGAACAGAGTTATTAGTTGGATGACCTCTGAGTCTTATAGGCTGAAGAGTATCTCTGAACAAGTCAGAAATGGCTACATCAGAGACTCTGAGGAAAGACTTCAAGAGAGACTGGCTAGAGAAGCTGAGGCCAAGAGATTGGAAGAAGAAAGGTTGGCTAAGGAAGCTGCAGAAGAAGCTAAGAGGTTGGAAGAAGAACGCCTGGCAAAGGAAGCAGAACTTCTGAGAATTCAGGAAGCTGAAGCCAAGGCTAAGGCAGATGCAGAAGCCCAAGCTGCTGCTGAAGCTGAAACTCAGCAGGCTCTGATTCAGGGGGAGTCTTCCTCTGCGATCCCTCTGATTCTTAACACTCTGAAGGAGATCAAGCAAGATCAGAAAGAGATCAAGCAAGATCAGAGTGAGCTCCGGGCAAGGATGGACAAACAAGACGCTCTGAATGAAAACCTCCAGAATATGTTTGCCATGCTACTACAGAGACTTCCTCCTCCTCCAAACCCTTAGGCACTTAGGATTTATTTTGGTTGCCTAGTGTTTTTTGCTTCTGTCTTTTCTTTTTAGCTCTGATATTTCTTTGAATCTGTTGTTTTTTGACTGCTGTTTGCCTTTGTGCTGTTTAATGAAGTGTTTTTCTCTCTATTATTCTTTTTATTTTTATGCCTTTTTGATTATGCCAAAAAGGGGGAGAAATTATTAAATAGCTCTGATGAAAACTATGTCTAAAACCTTAAGCATTCTGCAACAATTATAGAAATAGTTCTGATATAAATAGCTCTGATTAAACAATAGCTCTGATTAAATAACTCTAACTTTAAAGTTAAGCATTTGCAGAAAGTTTTCAGAAACCTAATTACTTGGAAAGCTCTGGTAAGAACTTCTGAACTCCCTAGTACTAACTCAGGGGGAGCTTTTGTCTATCTGATCTAATATTTTTCATGTTTCATCTGATAATTTTTATTTGTTTTGTCATCATCAAAAAGGGGGAGATTGTAAGAACAAAAATAGTTCTACAATAGATTCCATGATTTTGATGATAACAAAGGATGAAACCAAAAGTGGTACCCTAACGAAAAGTTTCTAAGTGTGCAGGGTTCTAAAGAAAGAAGAAATAAATCTGATGATGTCATCAGATGCAAAACAAGATCAGATGCAAAATCTCAAGTATCAGAAGCATCTAAAGAGGAATCTCGTTTCAAGAAGCTCTGACTCTGGACAAAACTGCAAGTATCAGAAGCATCTGAACATGAAGTAAAGTCTAGAAGCTCTGACTCTGAACAAATGCCTTCTGTAAACTCTGAAGTTATCAGCGCTATCTGAACATTCAAGAAATAACATCAGAAGCAAATTTCTCCAGATACACAAAGACTCTAATCAGAATTGTTAATCATGATGAAGTAACGTTTAAGCCAAGTTAAAGTTCTGCAAACGGATTTCCTCAATTAGAAAGAGACGTTAATCTCCACTTCCAAGAGAAAAGATACTAAATGTGGTAAGTAGTCACTTCTAAGTGAAAAAGTCTACTGCAGAAGCTATTAATGGAATGGCGTAATTACATCTCAATATCCAATAGATTCAACGCTACTTCAACTCTACTTCAACTCCTATAAATAGAGAAGAAATCTCATTCAGCAAACACGAAGAAATCACTAGCCAAAACCATACTGAAATTATATCACGCTCAAGAAAAACTTCTTTGTTCTTCAAAGATTTTCACTAAGCTGTTGCTTATCAAGTGAAAAATTTGTTCTTAAGTTTGTAATATTTGCTTTCTTAGAAGCACTCTAGATTACACATCTTGTATCTAATTTTTATTTGATTTCCTCAAGTGACTCTTTGTAGTCTGTAGACTTGAGAGGACTAAGAGATTTTCTTCTCTCTTAGGGGTTGTTTGTAATCTTTCAAGATTAGTGGATTAAGTCCTTGTTGAAGGCGAAATCACCTTGGCCGGGTGGACTGGAGTAGCTTTGTGTTATAAGCGAACCAGTATAAAATCTTTGTGTGATTTTCATTTTGCAAAAGCGCTTAATTTTTCAAACAATTCAAACCCCCCTTTCTTGTTTTTCTCACCTTCA
The DNA here is from genome assembly GCF_024323335.1 of Lathyrus oleraceus. Taxonomy (NCBI): domain Eukaryota; kingdom Viridiplantae; phylum Streptophyta; class Magnoliopsida; order Fabales; family Fabaceae; genus Lathyrus; species Lathyrus oleraceus. Next base: position 366,086,290 of record NC_066582.1, read on the forward strand.
GTTATTTCCAGATTACCTTCCAGGTTATGGACATTCACCCATCGTATAGTTGTCTCCTAGGCAGACCATGGATTCATGAGGCAGGCGCCGTGACATCCACCCTACACCAGAAACTGAAATTTGTGAAGAATAAGAAACTGGTGGTGGTAAGGGGAGAAAAGGCTCTCCTGGTTAGCCACTTGTCTTCCTTCTCATACATAGATTCTGAGGATGAAGTTGGAACTCCTTTCCAAGCTTTATCTATTGTTGAACCTATTGAGAAGAAAACTCATTCATTTGCTTCCTATAAAGATGCAAAGTTGGCCATTGAGCGTGGTGCAACCGCTGGTTTAGGGAAAATGATTGAGCTAGAAGACAATAAGTCTCGGGCTGGTATCGGTTACTCTTCTGGGGTTTCTAATTCGCAAGGGCTTTTCAAGAGTGGAGGTTTCATCCACACTGGTCAAGATGAGGAGGTTGCTGCTATCTTGGAAGAGGACGAAGAGGATTATGGCAACTTCATCATCCCTGGTGGGGTCTGCAATAATTGTGTCGTTGTGGATATTCCAACAGTTATCCATAAGTCGAAGTAATGTTCATTGTGTTTAAACAAAACCCTTCTCCCACGCCAAAGGGAGGAGTGATGACATTGTTGGCGCATTAATACAATGATATTTTCATTCAATAGATTCATGTTAAATGTTTGTTTTTCCAATTATTTTCCCTTTTTGCTTTTTGCATGAAATTGGTGATCACATAAAACCCTAAAAATAGAATAAAATCAATCTTTTCATCTACATAATGATTTGCCTTGTTTGAATTCTAAAGCTTTTCGTATCCAAAATCATTATGCAGGTTGATCAAACCCATTGAACATAATGACCCAACACCATCTCCGAACTTTGAATTCCCTATATTTGAGGCGGAAGAAGATGATGTTGAAGAGATTCCTGATGAGATTACCCGTTTACTTGAGTATGAAGAGAAGATCATTCAGCCGCATCTTGAGAATCTGGAAACAGTAAACTTGGGGTCTGAAGATTGTGTGCGAGAAGTAAAGATTGGGGCACTCCTAGAAGAATCTGTTAAGAAGGGGTTAATTGAATTGCTACGAGAATATGTCGACGTCTTTGCTTGGTCATATGAAAACATGCCCGGTCTAGATACTGATATTGTGCAACATTTCCTACCTTTGAAGCCTGAGTGTGTGCCTGTGAAGCAGAAAAAATCAAAGAAGAAGTTCAGAAGCAAATTGATGCGGGGTTTCTCCTGACTTCTACGTATCCTTAATGGGTGGCCAATATTGTGCCCGTGCCTAAGAAAGACGGAAAAGTCTGAATGTGTGTGGACTATAGAGACTTGAATAAAGCTAGTCCGAAAGATGATTTTCCTCTACCACATATTGATATGTTGGTAGACAATACAGCTAAACTCAACGTCTTCTCATTTATGGACGGATTTTCCGGATATCATCAGATCAAGATGGCACCCGAGGATATGGAGAAGACAACATTCATCACACCTTGGGGAACATTCTGTTATCGAGTGATGCCCTTCGGTTTGAAGAACGTCGGAGCCACGTATAAACGAGCTATGACCACCTTGTTTCATGATATGATGCACAAGGAGATCGAGGTATATGTTGATGATATGATCGCCAAGTCAAGAACGGAAGTTGAACATGTAGAGCACTTATTGAAGCTTTTTCAGCGTTTGAGGAAGTACAAGCTTCGTCTGAATCCCAACAAGTGTACATTTGGAGTCCGTTTCGGCAAGTTATTGGGCCTTATTGTCAGTGAAAGAGGTATTGAGGTTGATCCTGCAAAAGTCAAAGCAATACAAGAGATGCCTGCGCCCAAAACTGAGAAGCAATTCCGAGGTTTTCTTGGCCGCTTGAATTATATTTCCAGATTCATATCCCACATGATTGCCACATGTGCGCCGATATTCAAGCTCCTCCGGAAAGATCAGTCCCATGATTGGACCGAGGATTGCCAGAAAGCTTTCGACAGTATTAAAGAGTATCTGTCTGAACCTCCGATCCTATCTCCGCCCGTGGAAGGAAGACCTTTGATCATGTATCTGAATGTTCTTGAAGATTCAATGGGTTGTGTCCTTGGTTAGCAAGACGAATCAGGGAAGAGAGAATATGTTATCTACTACTTGAGCAAGAAGTTCACTGATTGTGAGTCTCGATATTCAATGCTTGAAAAGACATGTTGTGCTTTGGCTTGGGATGCTAAGCGCTTACGCCATTATATGTTGAATCATACGACTTGGTTGATATCCAGAATGGATCCAATCAAGTACATCTTCGAGAAGCCTGCTTTAACAGGGAGGATCGCCCAGTGGCAGATGTTGTTATCTGAGTATGATATTGAGTATCGCGCTCAGAAGGCTATCAAAGGTAGTATCTTGGCTGACCACTTGGCACATCAACCGATTGAGGATTATCAGTCAGTCCAGTATGACTTCCCAGATGAGGAAATTCTGTATTTGAAAATGAAAGATTGCGATGAGCCTACACTCGATGAAGGGCCTGAGCCTGGTTCCAGATGGAGTATGGTGTTTGATGGCGCTGCAAATCAGTATGGAAATGGTATTGGGGCAGTGATTATTACTCCTCAGAGCACACATTTTCCTTTTACAGCAAGGCTAACTTTCAAATGCACGAATAATATGGCTGAGTATGAAGCTTGTATTATGGGATTGGAGGAATGCATTGATATAAGTGTCATACCCCAATTTTGTCCGGGCATATTTAAATTTTCATAAAATTGTTTTCATTTTCATTTTTGCATCATATGCATAGCATGACATACATTGCATCATGAATAATACATAAAATGTCAGTCAGAATGAATTTATTGAGAATACAGACCAATCAGTTGAATCATTTCTCAAAGACAGGCAAAGTCAGCAGTGACTGTTTCGGTTATATCTTGAACCGCCTGAGCCTTTTTAATCGGTGCAAAATTATTTCATAATTTGAGGAAAGACTGTATTTTTTTAATAAGTATGTTTTGTCCTGACAATTTTAGTATGACCGGTTCATTTTTTTGAACAAATTTGTACTCGATTTCTATTTTTAATGGGTCAATTTTTTTGGTTAGATATTTAATTAAAATAATTAGAATGTGTTTAAATTAAATATTAGTTAGTTTTTTATGACTTGTTATTTAAATGAATAATAGTTATGGAAAAGATATTTTTTTACATTGGATCCTCCACTCTCTCTCAAATCTGGATAAGATCTCAATCCATAACGTTTCTCTTCCACGCGTCCCTCCCACAGCAAATAGCTCACATTCATTTTTCCACTCACTCTCCACATTTTCTCTCTCACACGAAAATCACCTCACACGCATCTCTCTCACATTTCATATTCACTCATCTCTCTCACAAAACCACTCCGCTACCTCACATTCCCTCACAAATCTCAGAAAAATCACCAAAATCTCTCAAATCCTCTCTCAAACATCTCCCTCACACGACCCACTCTCAGACTCCCTCTCTACTCCAAATCTCCATCGTAACCCTCAAAACCCTCCTCCATCTTCTTCTTCATCACTCCTCACTTTTCCTCATGGCCACCACCGCACACCAAACCTACTGCCGCCGTCAAACCCCTAACCTCCATCTTCATTCACCACCGTCAAACCCCTAACCTCCATCTTCATTCACCACCGTCAAACCCCTAACCTCCGCTTCTTCATCTACCAAAAACCCACACAAATCCGCTCAACCCAAACGCCACCACACGTGACCATCACCAAAACCCTCACTCTGTTTCACACACACCCTCACATTCACTCTCAAGTCTACCGACGAACCAACACCTTCGTTCCCGTCCCACCTCCGCCGATCGCGAAACCCTTTTTCCGCTTATCACCGCCGCTAGACCCTAAACACCACACAACATCACCAAAAAACACAAATGAAAAATGAGGAACCAAGAACCCATCTAGTTGATATCTCCTTTCGATTTCGCACAAATATGGATTAAGGAACGATTTCGGTAAAACGTAGTGTGGGTGTTAACTTGAGAAGAAACCCACTTCTTGTTTGAAGAGCGTTCAGTTTCTGAACTGGGTTTGTGGAAGTTGGACGCTATTGTCGTCAGGAGAATGAACGCACAGGCAGCGATGCAGATGAGTGGCGAACTATGGGAAACATGAATCACAGCACGGTAACAACACCTAAGAGCTTGTGCTTTCTCACCGTCAGCATCATCGTGTTTTAAACCAGACTTCAAATTTGGTAACGGTAGTACCTTGTTTACCACTCAATTTTCTTCCCGATTTTATTCGCATCTTGTCTTGGTTATACTGGTTTAAAGTTGGATTTTATTTGACTGTGATAGTAATAAGTTACGGTTTGTAGCCATTTGTCTTTATTGTTATCCCAATTTGGACCCATATTGATTTCAAGCATCATCCTGTTTAGACTTGTGTTTAGTTTTCAATTTTATCATAATATGTTGGTGTTCAATGCTGGCCAAATGTAGTATGATGGTTGTTTGGTCTGTCCGTTTTATTATTGTTAGTTGATACTCCTCATTGTGGTTTTGCTCGATTGTTCCTATTTTTGATGCGAATCGATTTCGATCATTTAGATTTCTTCTTTTCTGGTTCGGTTCACATAGGCGGTTTATGGGTGAAACTGTGGGCTATTAGTAATAGCAGTTAATATCTTCAATTCGATTTTGAGTGGTAGCAAATGATTTCCTCATTCTGTCATGTTGTTTCTTAAACTGTTTTAAGTTTAAAATTAGTTTCTATAGGATAAATCTTAAAGCTTATTCCCATTTTTTTAGTTATCCTAACTTTGTGATTATTATCGGTGATGTAGTTAAACTGTCAATTTATGGCTTAGGATTGTGTTTATATTGATAAGTGAGTGTTAAAAGCTGTAACGATATTGTTTGTTGAAGCGCTTTAGTATATATAAATGTTGAAATATGAATTTTGTAAATATAATTGGTTTCTATTGCTTTACATTAAAATTAAAATTTCCATTCGCGGATCCGGTAACTTCATGCCGATATACCGCCAAAATTCCAAATACATCAATTGTACATTCTTCACCGTGTTTCGATCTCATGCGGAGTTCCAATTTCCGCCATGTATAAACCGGTTCCTAAGCACATTTTGTCACCGATTCAATTTTTATAAATCAAAGTTGTCACTATTTTGTTTTTTCATAAAAAAATATTATTAATTGAACTTTTGTTTGATTAATTGTTTTTAATTAATTAACCTTAATTAACTTAATTATTTGAGATAATTAAATAATTTTGATAATTAGTTTTAATTAATTCGATTAATCAACTTAAGTAAAATTTGATAATAATTAAAGGATTTTCTTTTCCATCATCATTTCATAATCATTTTTAATTCAATTTCATTCCAATTCACCATCGATTCTAACCAATTTCAAAAAGCACAAATCATACAATTCTCGATTTAAATATCGAGCCCACTTTCAAATACCCTTGTAAGTCGATTGCTCTTAGCATCGCCATCAACCTCACATAGCTTACTCTTGGGCTTCCTTACAATGAAACCTACTTGGTTATTGATTAATCGAGTAGATGAAATAATACACTAAATAAAATTCATTTCATTCATAAACATGAACTCAAACCATTTTTCCAAACCATTCAACTTCTAAAAGAATTTTCTCTTAAACATCAACTTGGGATGAAAAGGAGATAGGAAGCGTACGCTTCACTATTTCTCAAGCACTTGAATAATTGGCGTACGCCATATTGCGCGAGTTCTTGTCACCCGATTAAATCTTAAATCACACAACTTCAAATCATTTTTCAAACCATTCAACTTCAAAAGGATTTTCTCTTTCAAACATAAACCTTGGGATGAAAAGGAGAATAGTAAGCTTCCGCTTCACTATCTCTCGACTATTCGAATAATTGGCGTACGCCATATTGCTCGGATTTTCGTCATTCATTTAAAACCCTAAAACTCCATAAAATAAAAATCACTCCCCCAATTAATTATAAATTCTAAAAGCTCTATTAATCTTTGAATGAAAAGGAGAATAGTGAGCATCCGCTTCATTATCTCTCGATTATTCGAATAATTGGCGTACGCCACATTGCTCGATTTTCGTCATCAAATTTAAAACACAATCTAAAAAATTCAAACTATCTTCACAAATCAAATACAAACATCTAAACATTTGTTTTACAATTCAAACTTCGGATGATAAAAGAGGGAAGGCGTACGCCTCACCCTCTCTCGATTATTTGAATAATTGGCGTACACCATATTGCACAAATTATCGACTTCCGACTAAGACACGTTAAATAAACTTGGATAAAGGAATAGGGGGCGTACGCCTCATTATTCTTTGAATAAGCAAGTAGGAGGCGTACGCCTCACTACCGTGCGTATTCAACATCCACAAATAAGCTTTCAAAATAATTCGAACGAAAAGGGACTAGAAGGCGGACGCCTTATTATTCCTCGAAAGAATTGGATAATTGGTGTACACCATATTGCTCAATCTTTCGTCGTTCTCCAAAAACATCTCAAACGCATCAACCTAACTTCTCGCCCCCGAGCGATCGAAACCAATCAAAACATCAAACACATCAATTCAACTTGTCACCCCTGCGTGACCAAAACCTCTTCAAAAGAACATTGTTAATCCTTTCTAATGCGCACAACAAACCAGTGCTAGAGCCTCCACCGAGAGTAGACAAGCCAGGGTTTAGCCGTTAGAACGCCGACCTACACAGTCGTTCATCAAAACAAAACCCACCAAATATTCGTAGTAGCCCGAACTACGAATGCTCTGATTTCCTTATTGCACTATAAGGATACGTAGGCAGAAGATTGCTGTATCTTCGCGAGCACACTAATAAGAAACCTCCCATTTCCCCCTCCTGCGGTCTTCATCCATATCTATTATCAATTCTTATCACTCGAAGCAAGCAGATAAACAGTCAATTAACAGTCAAATAGCAAAATCAGACTAAAAGGTTCCCGTTGAGTACAACGGACGTGAGGGGTGCTAATACCTTCCCCTTGCGTAATCGACTCCCGAACCCGAATATGGTTGCGACGACCATTATTCTTATCTATAAAGGTTTTCTCGATATTTTCTTATTCCTTCATTGGAATAAATAAAGTTCGGTGGCGACTCTATTTCGAACAACATTTTTTCCGTGTTCCATCGCGAGGGATCGCATTATCACATTTTTCGAGATGCGACAGACTGGCGTCTCTGCTGGGGACCCTGCTCCAAGCAAGAGAGAGTCTAGCCTAACTTAGTCTGATTTTGCTATGACTGTTGGAGGATATTCTTTTCTTCCATATTTATCTCTTTGTATTTTATTATGTTACTTGTATGTAATGTCTTGATACTTTGATATGGGGCTTGATGTATGCTATGAGATAAGCTCCATACCCGAGCTTCGAGAAAAAACTTAGAACCCGGAGTTGTGTAGTATTGAACTGGGGGGTGTACACCTCATTGGGACAATACGAAGACTCCACCTAGAGTAGATCTGTTTGGAGTTTCCATCATAATATGGCTAGCCCATTATTGCGGGGAGGTTCTAAATATGATCCGTGACTCTAGGAGCCTCGCCTTAAACCCATGTTTTGTTTTCATGATTGGCGATTGTGTAGTATTGAACCGAAGGGTCTACACCCTATTCGAACAATACGAGAATCCCACTTAGATTAGATCATTTCATAACTCCCATCACGGTGTGGCTAGCCCACCATTGCGAGGAAGTTTTGAACTTGATCTGTGAGTCTAAGTTCCTTCCTAGAAAACATAACTTTAGAACCTACCTTTGGGAATTTCTTGTGATCAGAGAAACCTTTGCTTCTTCCAGTTATACTGATGTACTTGACATGTGGATAATTTTGAGTATGTATTCCTTTGCAAAAAACCTGGCAAAATTTCATGCATTTGCATATCATAAACATGCATTGCATTTCATCTTCCAGAAACAAAAACTTACACCATATTCTACCCTTTGTCCAGTAACGCTGACTACTCGACACCGGTACGAGACACGCCGCAACTACAAGATGACACTTGAACAGTTGGAAGCAAACCAGGTTTCGATGAGAACAGACATTGACTCCATGCAGGCAAAAATGGATCGCTTGTTGGAAACCATGTTACTCTTGGCCCAGAAGGAGAAGGATGATGAGACCAGCGCCGAAGCTAGGAAAGTTGCTGCCCAGTTTGGATCACCATCGCTCAGTATCCCTGAAGTGATTGACCTTGATGGTAACCCAAATCAGCCTAGAGGAGGACCGATCCCTATTCCTGTTCCCATGATTAACATGAACCCCCATGAGCACTCTGCTACATCTGCTCGCCATGGATCCATGATGGGTGATGAAGATCCATATGATGCCTTTTTCATGCCACAACCTGCCAAACCTGTTGTTGGAGGTCTTCCAGACCCAGCTGTTGAGAGACTCCATGCTTTGGAGGAAAAGTTTAAGTCCTTGGAGGTTCACACTACTCCCGATTTGGACGCAGTGGATATGTGCCTGGTTCCTGGACTCGTGATTCCACAAAAGTTCAAAGTCCCAGACTTTGACAAATACAAAGGGATCAGCTGCCCGAGAACTCACCTCAGAGCTTACTGCCGCAAAATGGCTGCCCACATCAGTAATGATCAACTCTTGATTCATTACTTACAAGATAGCCTCAATGGGGCATCCTTGGAGTGGTACATGCAACTGGAGAGAGGTCAGGTCCAATCATGGAGAGACCTTGCTGAAGCCTTCCTCAGGCATTATCAGTACAACACTGATCTAGCACCCAATCGCACTCAACTGCAAGACATGACTCAACGCAACAACGAGTCATTCAAGGAATACGCTCAGCGGTGGAGAGAGCTTGCAACTCGTGTTCAACCTCCTCTTCTTGACAAAGAACTAATGGATATGTTTATGGGAACCCTGCACACTCAGTACATGGAGAAAATGGTAGGATCCAGCTTCCCAACTTTGCTGAGGTTGTCTCCGTGGGAGAACGAATCGAGAGTCAGATCAAGAAGGGAAAACTACCTTGTGCTGCTAATGCTTCAAGTGGGATGAAGAAGCCTTATCCTAATCTCCCAAAGAAGCCAGAAGGTCAGACCAATGCTATAATGAGAGGAGGAGGATATAGGGCACCTCCATATGCTCCTGTACCTTATCACCAGACTGCCGTGGTCATCCCAACGCCATATCAGCCACCCTATCAACAACCACTTCAGCAACAATATCAGCAACCGTATCAACAGCCATATCAACAGCCGGCTTACCAGCAGCCGTATTAAAATCAACAGCAATGTTCTCCACCACGTCCACCTAACCAGCAGAGGGCAAGGAGGCCAGAAAGACATTTCGATCCTTTGCCAGTATCATGTAGCAAGATCCTCCCCTACCTGCTAAAGGATGGATCGGTCGTTCTGAAGGAGATAACACCTGTAACTCCACCATATCCTCCAGGCTACGACACCAATGCTCACTTTGAGTATCACATTGGTGCTCCAGGGCACACAATAGAGAACTGTAAGGCTTTCAAGCACAAAGTTCAGGACCTGATTGATAGTAAGGCACTTACATTCACGCCAGTGAGGCCAAACGTCGCAACAAATCCCATGCCAGCGCATGCAGAGTCGAGTGAACCTCGAAGATAAAGCTTCCCACCGGCCTGAACAAGCAGAGCAAATTCTGACGAAGAATTAAGAGATGAAGTCTGTTGCGTTGAATGAAGGCAATCATTATACCATTTTTACCATTTTTGCATTCTTGTAATCTGTTCTTGATTGTTTAAGTACTGTATGCTTTAAACATTGTGATTTTTATTTGGTCTTATTAATGGGATGATTATGCATGCTTTGAATCAATCTTTCATATTCACTCATCTATCACATATGCAAATCACAAACACATACTTTTCCATTTCACCTTCTTCATCACAATATTGTTAGTAAATGTTGGAAGGAGGATGACGAAAACAAAATGCTCATAATTGCTGATCGAATGCTTTCGGATAAAACCTTGCTAATGATGTACAAGCATTGTTTCAAATCCCCAAACACTGGAGAGATAAGGAGTTAATCCCTAGTCAACCACTTCGAGCCTAGAAGTAGGAGTTTTTTTTGGATCTACAATCCCTTACGCTTAACCTGGGGCAGGGTAGTGTTCGGTTAATCTGACTACACATTCAAATTACAAAGATGAAATATCCCATACAAGGATCCACCATATGACATTCTTCACACACATCTTAAAGTGTCTAAGAAACCATACAAATCCAAACTTTATGTCTGTTGTTCTTCAATGACCAATGACTTGGCAGTCACAATTTCAAAAAAAAAAGTCGAAGAAAGAGCCCGCTAAGTCCAACACCCTAAAAGGAGACTTAGGCAAAAAAAACAGGGGCAATCCCGATGGATTAAAGCTTCAAATAAAGCGGTCCATGCAAAAGTTAGGGATCAAAACAAAAATCGAAAGAGACAATGAAAGTCTCCAATAAAACAAAATAAGATTCAGTGACCACCATACCAAAATCAAAGGGTCACTGACGTCCAAAAAACGAAATAAGGTGGCTGCCATTCCAAGAGACCTTGAATCACCATCTTTATCTTTACACCTGCAAAAAACGAATGTGTGTCAAATTAACTGAACGTAGGATTGGAGATCATCATGAAGAAGGGGTGGGTTAAAATAAACTTTGAGCCTTATATCCTTTTGTTTCAATAACCATGAACCAAACCACGTTACAACCCTCAAAAGACCTAATTGAAGTAAGGTTTGTTCTGAAAGCATACTATAGCAAGGTTGAGTAAACTGACTCCTAAAGATTTGCTAATATTTTATTCTTACCATATCACTCACACGCTAGCTAAATCAAGTACCGCGTTTGGACACATAGTCCACTCGCCACACACTACCACAACACTCCAAATGAATGATTGTTTTTCAAAACTTGCATAACTGTTGCATTAAAATCACCATTTCTTGAATAACAATTCTTAATTGTTAGTGAGTACTTGACATCGAGTAAATTCCAACAAGGGGTAATTCAAGAGGCACTTGATCGTTGGTGCTGACACGAATCAAAACTATCATATGAATCAGGGGCACGACATCTTTTGATCATATTGACTTAAGAAGTAGTCAGTATAAGACAAATCTCCAAGCATCGGTCGATCATGGAGGAAAAGTACTTCAGTACTCAACCCATCTGAGGAAAGTCCCTCAAAGGCCAATCAGGGGCAAGACGAGTTGTAAGGGGCAAAATTCCCTTCATATCTTCAAGTCAGTCAAGCAGATTGCATCAGACACTAGTAACTGCTTGGATTCATAACAAAAATGTCGAAAGTTCATACCAGTACAACATCATACCTTGACAAGAATCCTTAGGGCACATCAAAAGCACAATCATCATGCATTGATCACGTCGATATGCTCAGTCACAGGCTGGCCAGACATCTCAAAAGAAGAGGTCGAGATCTTCTCAAAGACAAAACACATCAGCAAGAGATCAAGCTTGGGGCACCAAGAGCACCCATACCTATTGCATGTTCATCACATCATCAACTACCGAGTGTCGGGAAGTCAGATCTTTCCACCCATCAATATTCTAATCCACAGTGACAATTACCAAAAAACCAAAGCCCACCTTGGTGGTACCTTCACAAAAACAAATACAACCATCATTGGTTTCCAAAACATACATTGCCTTTGAAAGGGGGGCCAATCCCAAACAAGCCAATCAGTCTTTGCATTCAAACATGCATCTCATGCATCACATACATCACCTCATACATAACGCATACATATCATTCATGTACATAACACAAATCAAAATCCAAGGTTTAGTCGTAGGCATCCAGGCCAACCCTCAGTTGAGTCATTATTGTTCTCTGAGTAAGTCCTTACCCTACTATCGGGCGTTCCCCATTGAGCTACATCTTTCAACCTTTTGTTGGTAAGGTGTTATCCTCAGCTTAGTCAAACAATGTTTCTTTAAACACCTACTTTGTTTCGCGTTGAGCGTCCCTCAATGAGTCATTTCCTGTAACCTTTTGTTGACAGAAACTACACTTCCCTGGAGAATATTATTCTGCAACCTTTTGTTGTCAATACCCTGAGCAAATTTTACCCAGCGATGTTCCAATACTACCCAGCAAATCAGGTTTACTGAACTTTGATAGTAGCTTTATTTTTCCAATATTTTTCTCACTATCATCCTTTTGGTGAAAGTCCATTGAGGAATAATATTAATCATCACCCTGATTACAATCACCATTATCCTTTTGGTAATGGTAAATCATTGACATTTGTGATCTTACCGTCATCCTTTTGGTGTCGAAGATCCTTGAGGTTTTGATTTGACCTTCATCCTTTTGGTGAATGGCGATCTTTCATTATTACAGCCTACCGTCATCCTTTTGGTGTCGATGATCCTTGTGGTGATAAGGATCCTTGTCATTTTGGTTCAATCATTATCCTTTTGGTGATGACGTCCAGTCTAATCTAAAATCATCCTTTTGGTGATAGAGATTATGGAGTTTGGTTTAAGATATCATCCTTTTGGTGATGGTGACATTTGTAAAGTCCAATCCCACTGTCATCCTTTTGGTGTCAGCAATATTTGAAGTTATTATAACTTATTATCATCCTTTTGGTGGTAGCAAGTTTCGAAGTTATGATCTCACCTTCATCCTTTTGGTGATGGTGATTGTTGACTCATTATCATCCTTTTGGTGATAACGAGTCTTGTTGTTTGTAGTACCTTCATCCTTTTGGTGATGGTGACTATTGACTTATTATCATCCTTTTGGTGATAACAAGTTTTGTTGATTGGTCTTACCTTCATCCTTTTGGTGACGGTGAACATTTGAGTTATGGGCTCATTATCATCCTTTTGGTGATAACGAGTTTTGTTTTGACCTTACCCTCATCCTTTTGGTGATGGCGATCATTGAGTCTGTTTCAGCTTATTATCATCCTTTTGGTGATAACAAGTTTTAAAGTTTTGTCCTTATTATCATCCTTTTGGTGATAACAAGTTCGGTTTGTTTGATCTTATTGTCATCCTTTTGGTGTCAGTGATATTTAAGGTTATTGACTTATTATCATCCTTTTGGTGGTAACAAGTTTGTGTCTTAATCCTACCTTCATCCTTTTGGTGATGGTGATCAATTGTGTGTGTGCTTATTATCATCCTTTTGGTGGTAATAAGTTTTGTCGTTTGACAATACCTTCATCCTTTTGGTGATGGTGATTATTGGCTTATTATCATCCTTTTGGTGGTAACAAAGTTTTTGTCTTGATCTTACCTTCATCCTTTTGGTGATGGTGATCAATTGCGTTGTGCACTTATTATCATCCTTTTGGTGGTAACAAGTTTTGTCGTTTGACAATACCTTCATCCTTTTGGTGATGGTGATTGTTGACTTATTATCATCCTTTTGGTGATAACAAGTTTGTGTCTTGATCCTACCTTCATCCTTTTGGTGATGGTGATCAATTGCGTGTGTGCTTATTATCATCCTTTTGGTGGTAATAAGTTTTGTCGTTTGACAATACCTTCATCCTTTTGGTGATGGTGATTGTTGACTTATTATCATCCTTTTGGTGGTAACAATTTTTTGTCTTGATCTTACCTTCATCCTTTTGGTGATGGTGATCAATTGTGTTGTGTGCTTATTATCGTCCTTTTGGCGATAACAAGTTTTGTCTGTTAATTATACCTTCATCCTTTTGGTGATGGTGATTGTTGACTTATTATCATCCTTTTGGTGATAACAAAGTTTTGTTTTGATCTTACTATCATCCTTTTGGTGATGGGGATCCTTTGAGTTGTGTGACTTATTATCATCCTTTTGGTGGTAACAAGTTTTGTTTTTAATTATACCTTCATCCTTTTGGTGATGGTGATCGCTTTGACTTATTATCATCCTTTTGGTGGTAACAGGTTTTATCTTGTACTATACCTTCATTCTTTTGGTGAGGGTGATCATTGAAGTTATTTGACTTATTATCATCCTTTTGGTGATAACAAGTTTGGTTGTTGGATCTTACCTTCATCCTTTTGGTGACGGTGATCCTTGAAGTTGATGAGTCTGCTATCATCCTTTTGGTGATAACCTTGATATTATACTCTCTGTAGTGGGAAACCTTATCAGAATAACTATCATCCTTTTGGTGACAAACATCATCCTTTTGGTGATGGAAATCTTTGGATTGTGTCTAACTTTCATCCTTTTGGTGATAGCGAGACTTGCTATTTGATCTTATCATCATCCTTTTGGTGATGGCGATCTTTGTTGTAGCCACTGTAATCATCATCCTTTTGGTGATGACTACTTTTGAAGCTCGGATCTTTCCATCATCCTTTTGGTGATGACGATCCTGGAAATCATGGTGAATTTCTGTCATCCTTTTGGTGATAGCAACTAACTCCACTGTCATCCTTTTGGTGCCAGAAAACATGCACATTTGCCTTTACGTCAGAAATGACCTTTGCAAGACCTGAATGTTGACTCGAGGGTTGGTATTGATCGGGCATTCTACCCCTATTACCTTGGTATCCATTGCATTTTCATCTGCATCTCTCCATTGCATTCCAAAGGACAAAATTCGGGTCTTTTCGTATTTAATTACCTTCCACCATGAATGTATGAAGACTGTTGTCATTCTTACCTTCTAGTTCAAGATAATTAAATAGGGGCAGCTGTCATACCCCAATTTTGTCCGAGCATATTTAAATTTTCATAAAATTGTTTTCATTTTCATTTTTGCATCATATGCATAGCATGACATACATTGCATCATGAATAATACATAAAATGTCAGTCAGAATGAATTTATTGAGAATTCAGACCAATCAGTTGAATCATTTCTCAAAGGTAGGCAAAGTCAGCAGTGATTGTTTCGGTGATATCTTGAACCGCCTGAGCCTTTTTAATCGGTGCAAAATTATTTCATAATTTGAGGAAAGACTGTATTTTTTTAATAAGTATGTTTTGTCCTGACAATTTTAGTATGACCGGTTCATTTTTTTGAACAAATTTGTACTCGATTTCTATTTTTAATGGGTCAATTTTTTTGGTTAGATATTTAATTAAAATAATTAGAATGTGTTTAAATTAAATATTAGTTAGTTTTTTATGACTTGTTATTTAAATGAATAATAGTTATGGAAAAGATATTTTTTTTACATTGGATCCTCCACTCTCTCTTAAATCTGGATAAGATCTCAATCCATAACGTTTCTCTTCCACGCGTCCCTCCCTCAGCAAATAGCTCACATTCATTTTTCCACTCACTCTCCACATTTTCTCTCTCACACGAAAATCACCTCACACGCATCTCTCTCACATTTCATATTCACTCATCTCTCTCACAAAACCACTCCGCTACCTCACATTCCCTCACAAATCTCAGAAAAATCACCAAAATCTCTCAAATCCTCTCTCAAACATCTCCCTCACACGACCCACTCTCAGACTCCCTCTCTACTCCAAATCTCCATCGTAACCCTCAAAACCCTCCTCCATCTTCTTCTTCATCACTCCTCACTTTTCCTCATGGCCACCACCGCACACCAAACCTACTGCCGCCGTCAAACCCCTAACCTCCATCTTCATTCACCACCGTCAAACCCCTAACCTCCGCTTCTTCATCTACCCAAAACCCACACAAATCCGCTCAACACAAACGCCACCACACGCGACCATCACCAAAACCCTCACTCCGTTTCACACACACCCTCACATTCACTCTCAAATCTACCGACGAACCAACACCTTCGTTCCCGTCCCACCTCCGCCGATCGCGAAACCCTTTTCCCGCTTATCACCGCCGCTAGACCCTAAACACCACACAACATCACCAAAAAACACAAATGAAAAAATAAGGAACCAAGAACCCATCTAGTTGATATCTCCTGTCGATTTCGCACAAATATGGATTAAGGAACGATTTCGGTAAATCGTAGTGTGGGTGTTAACTTGAGAAGAAACCCACTTCTTGTTTGAAGAGCGTTCTGTTTCTGAACTGGGTTTGTGGAAGTTGGACGCTATTGTCGTCAGGAGAATGAACGCACAGGCAGCGATGCAGATGAGTGGCGAACTATGGGAAACATGAATCACAGCACGGTAACAACACCCAAGAGCTTGTGCTTTCTCACCGTCGGCATCATCGCGTTTTAAACCAGACTTCAAATTTGGTAACGGTAGTACCTTGTTTACCACTCAGTTTTCTTCCCGATTTTATTCGCATCTTGTCTTGGTTATACTGGTTTAAAGTTGGATTTTATTTGACTGTGATGGTAATAAGTTACGGTTTGTAGCCATTTGTCTTTATTGTTATCCCAATTTGGACCCATATTGATTTCAAGCATCATCCTTTTTAGACTTGTGTTTAGTTTTCGATTTTATCATAATATGTTAGTGTTCAATGCTGGCCAAATGTAGTATGATGGTTGTTTGGTCTGTCCGTTTTATTATTGTTAGTTGATACTCCTCATTGTGGTTTTGCTCGATTGTTCCTATTTTTGATGCGAATCGATTTCGATCATTTAGATTTCTTCTTTTCTGGTTCGGTTCACATAGGCGGTTTATGGGTGAAACCGTGGGCTATTAGTAATAGCAGTTAATATCTTCAATTCAATTTTGAGTGGTAGCAAATGATTTCCTCATTCTGTCATGTTGTTTCTTAAACTGTTTTAAGTTTAAAATTAGTTTCTAAAGGATAAATCTTAAAGCTTATTCCCATTTTTTTTAGTTATCCTAACTTTGTGATTATTATCGGTGTTGTAGTTAAACTGTCAATTTATGGCTTAGGATTGTGTTTATATTGATAAGTGAGTGTTAAAAGCTGTAACGATATTGTTTGTTGAAATGCTTTAGTATATATAAATGTTGAAATATGAATTTTGTAAATATAATTGGTTTCTATTGCTTTACAATAAAATTAAAATTTCCATTCGCGGATCCGGTAACTTCATGCCGATATACCGCCAAAATTCCAAATACATCAATTGTACATTCTTCACCGTGTTTCGATCTCATGCGGAGTTCCAATTGCCGCCATGTATAAACCGGTTCCTAAGCACATTTTGTCACCGATTCAATTTTTATAAATCAAAGTTGTCACTATTTTGTTTTTTCATAAAAAAATATTATTAATTGAACTTTTGTTTGATTAATTGTTTTTAATTAATTAACCTTAATTAACTTAATTATTTGAGATAATTAAATAATTTTGATAATTAGTTTTAATTAATTCGATTAATCAACTTAAGTAAAATTTGATAATAATTAAAGGATTTTCTTTTCCATCATCATTTCATAATCATTTTTAATTCAATTTCATTCCAATTCACCATCGATTCTAACCAATTTCAAAAAGCACAAATCATACAATTCTCGATTTAAATATCGAGCCCACTTTCAAATACCCTTGTAAGTCGATTGCTCTTAGCATCGCCATCAACCTCACATAGCTTACTCTTGGGCTTCCTTACAATGAAACCTACTTGGTTATTGATTAATCGAGTAGATGAAATAATACACTAAATAAAATTCATTTCATTCATAAACATGAACTCAAACCATTTTTCCAAACCATTCAACTTCTAAAAGAATTTTCTCTTAAACATCAACTTGGGATGAAAAGGAGATAGGAAGCGTACGCTTCACTATTTCTCAAGCACTTGAATAATTGGCGTACGCCATATTGCGCGAGTTCTTGTCACCCTATTAAATCTTAAATCACACAACTTCAAATCATTTTTCAAACCATTCAACTTCAAAAGGATTTTCTCTTTCAAACATAAACCTTGGGATGAAAAGGAGAATAGTAAGCTTCCGCTTCACTATCTCTCGACTATTCGAATAATTGGCGTACGCCATATTGCTCGGATTTTCATCATTCATTTAAAACCCTAAAACTCCATAAAATTAAAATCACTCCCCCAATTAATTATAAATTCTAAAAGCTCTATTAATCTTTGAATGAAAAGGAGAATAGTGAGCATCCGCTTCATTATCTCTCGATTATTCGAATAATTGACGTACGCCACATTGCTCGAATTTTCGTCATCAAATTTAAAACACAATCGAATAAATTCAAACTATCTTCCCAAATCAAATACAAACATCTAAACATTCGTTTTACAATTCAAACTTCGGATGATAAAAGAGGGGAGGCGTACGTCTCACCCTCTCTCGATTATTTGAATAATTGGCGTACGCCATATTGCACAAATTATCGACTTCCGACTAACACACGTTAAATAAACTTGGATAAAGGAATAGGGGGCGTACGCCTCATTATTCTTTGAATAAGCAAGTAGGAGGCGTACGCCTCACTACCGTGCGTATTCAACATCCACAAATAAACTTTCAAAATAATTCGAACGAAAAGGGACTAGAAGGCGGACGCCTTATTATTCCTCGAAAGAATTGGATAATTGGTGTACACCATATTGCTCAATCTTTCGTCGTTCTCCAAAAACATCTCAAACGCATCAACCTAACTTCTCGCCCCCGAGCGATCGAAACCAATCAAAACATCAAACACATCAATTCAACTTGTCACCCCTGCGTGACAAAAACCTCTTCAAAAAAACACTGTTAATCCTTTCTAATGCGCACAACAAACCAGTGCTAGAGCCTCCACTGAGAGTAGACAAGCCAGCGTTTAGCCGTTAGAACGCCGACCTACACAGTCGTTCATCAAAACAAAACCCACCAAATATTCGTAGTAGCCCGAACTACGAATGCTCTGATTTCCTTATTGCACTATAAGGATACGTAGGCAGAAGATTGATGTATCTTCGCGAGCACACTAATAAAAAACCTCCCATTTCCCCCTCCTGAGGTCTTCATCCATATCTATCATCAATTCTTATCACTCGAAGCAAGCAGATAAACAGTCAAATAGAAAAATCAGACTAAAAGGTTCCCGTTGAGTACAACAGACGTGAGGGGTGCTAATACCTTCCCCTTGCGTAATCGACTCCCGAACCCGAATATGGTTGCGACGACCATTATTCTTATCTATAAAGGTTTTCTTGATATTTTCCTATTCCTTCATTGGAATAAATAAAGTTCGGTGGCGACTCTGTTTCGAACAACATTTTTTCCCCGTTCCATCGCGAGGGATCGCATTATCACATTTTTTGAGATGCGACAATAAGGATCAAGCATCTTGATGTATATGGTGATTCGGCCCTCATTGTTAATCAAATTAAGGGTGAATGGGAAACGAATCAGCCTGGTCTCATTCCATATAGGGATTATGCGAGGAGGATTTCAACATTCTTTACTGAGGTTGACTTCCATCATATTCCTCGAGATGAGAATCGGATGGCAGACGCTCTTGCTACACTTGCTTCGATGATTGTGGTAAAACTTTGGAATGAAGTTCCCAATATCACTGTGATGCGCTTGGACAGACCAGCTCATGTATTCGCAGTAGAAAAGGTAAAAGATGATAAGCCATGGTATTATGACATCAAGTGCTTCCTTCAGAACCGGGTTTACCCACCTGGGGCATCTGTGAAATATAGGAAGACTTTGAGGAGATTATTAGGAAGTTTCTACCTCAATGGCAATGTGCTTTATAAGAGAAATTTTGACATGGTGCTGCTCAGATGCGTGGATAGACACGAAGCAGACCTGTTGATGACTGAGGTCCACGAGGGTTCATTTGGTACTCATTCCAATGGACATGCCATGGCTAGAAAGATGTTGAGAGCAGGCTACTATTGGCTGACAATGGAGTCTGACTGCTGCAAATATGTGAAGAAATGCCATAAGTGTCAGATTTATGCGGATAAGATTCATATTCCCCCGACACTTCTGAATGTGATTTCATCACCATGGTCTTTCTCCATGTGGGGAATTGACATGATTGGCATGATAGAGCCGAAGGCGTCCAATGGACACAGATTTATTCTCGTAGCAATTGATTACTTCACTAAGTGGGTTGAAGCGGCATCATATGCAAATGTGACCAGGCAGGTGGTCGTGAAGTTTATCAAGAATCAACTCATATGCCGTTATGGTGTGCCAGATAAGATCATTACTGATAATGGATCTAAGTTGAACAACAGAATGATGAAAGAACTGTGTAGTGAGTTCAAGATCGCGCATCACAATTCTTCTCCTTATAGACCCAAGATGAATGGGGCTGTTGAAGCTGCTAATAAGAATATCAAGAAGATTATCCAAAAGATGGTTGTCACGTATAAATATTTTCATGAGATGTTGCCATTTTCTTTACATGGATATCGCACATCTGTCCGCACTTCAACAGGGGCAACCCCTTTCTCTCTTGTTTATGGCATGGAGGTTGTACTCCCAGTAGAGGTGGAGATCCCATCAATGAGAGTCTTGATGGAAGCCAAGTTGACTGATGCTGAATGGGTTCAGAGTCGTTATGATCAACTGAATTTGATAGAAGAGAAGAGATTGACTGCCATGTGCCATGGTCAATTATATCAACAAAGGATGAAGAAAGCTTTTGATAAGAAGGTCAAGCCTCGTGTGTTCCGAGAAGGTGACCTTGTGCTCAAGAAAGTCTTGTCTTTCGCACCCGATTCCAGGGGCAAGTGGACTCCAAACTATGAAGGTCCATATGTTGTTAAGAGAGCCTTTTGAGGCGGTGCTTTAATACTCACAACTATGGATGGGGAGGATTTCACTCGTCCTGTGAATTCAGATGCAGTCAAGAAATACTTCGCCTAGAAATAAACACAGAATAGCTCGCTAAGTTGAAAACCCGAAAGGGCGGCTTAGGCAAAAATGAGCGTCTCGGTGGATTGAAAACCCGAAAGGGCGGTCCAGGCAAAAGTTAGAGACATAAAAAAATGATGAATATAGGTATCCCGCTAGATTGAGTACCTCATCCTGGGGCAATCTAGGCAAAAATTAGGGATTTGGCAAGTAACTGCATCCTGACAAGGCTTTGTTCTACAACTGTCATCCGTCAGAGATTCTCGCCCATTCGTCATCAACCAAAGCTTTGAATACATCGAATTCAGAATTGGTGGAGAAATGGTCATTATGTTCAATGTAGCCCTTTTCCAATATATATCACCAATTTCAAATCTGTAAAGATCTATGGAGTCTTTCCATTTGCAGACTACCATTCCATCAAATAAATTTGAGCCTTTTATCCAATTATTTGCACTCTTATTTGTTTCTATTTGACAAATGTTTTGCATGTTTTAATTGAGAAAATATCATTGTTTTGAAGAAACGAATTTTTCATAACTTGTTTTTAAACAAAGTGAACATTCACAACGACGAAAAGATACTTAGGAGATCCCTAGTGCTCTCCCAAGGATGGTATGATCTCCAACAGGGTAAGACATTTGTTCATATTCCTGGCATGACTGTATATTCTTCCTCTGGAGCCTTTTATGGTTTATTCTACTGAGTGGAATGCTTGTTGAGATATTCACCATTCTCCCCTTTAGCGGAGTAGCGACCTTTCCTCCTCAGCAGATGTGATCTCCTTGGTGGGTACGGTACTTGGTGGTTGATCGCCAGGATACCTTTATCCCTTGGATAGATTCCCCAGTAGAATTGCTTTTGTGGCAGATTTTATCTGTGCAATAAACTTCTGTCCCCAGCTGGAATGACTGATGATTCATCCCCTGCAGAGATTTTGTTGCTTCTTGGTTTCTCTTGCCCTCATCACATTGGATACTCTCTGTGGAATCTGGCTTTCTCTCTTGATATGTAGTACCGGATGGTTGTGTGCTTATTTCCTTGAAGTTGTTTGTGTTAGAAATGTCTGTTTGTCAGCATTCATCATACATAAACCATGCATGTGTGCATATAATTTTCAAACATTCGGATATTCATATTGTATTATATGCCATATATCTTTGTTTGTTATTCTCTACTAGTTGGTAATACATTCCCCAAGCAGATGTCGGCGTCTGATCCGTCAATATAGAGTCAGCCCATTAAGCAGAAAGTATTTATCTTTCCTTCCGCATTCTCCACTGAGTTATATCCTCGTGGACGACGGTTGTTTTCGTTTCCTCCCAACACATATATTGGGATGGGTTCCCCTATTGAGTTATATCCTCACTAGGGCGGGTCTTGATTCAGTTTGCCTCTTTGGTTGGATCCTAAATTGGCCTCTTGTGACTGTTTCCTATGTTTCCTCGTGGTATAAATGAATAATTGCTCAGTAATTAGTAATCATTCATCTTATCCTCGACGGAGTCTGTGGGTTTCTACCCTTATACCGGTAGTTGTAAACCCTATTTTCTCCCCTTTGCAGAGTTAACCCTTTTGTTCATCCTAATCGATGACGGTTACTCTTCCGTGGTTTTTTACCCAGTATCCGGTAGATGTAATCCCCTCCTTGACGGTTATCATTATCCAATATTCGGTGTTGATATTCCCTTTTTATCTTGGATAATTGCTCTGATTAGGCAGTTTATCCCCAGCAAATCATCTTTCATGTACCGGTTGCCGGTAATGTTTGTTTCTCCCCTTGAACTGTCATCATTATATACCTAGTTCGGTATCCCGATGCCCTTCTCTCTCGGTCGATCTATCCTTTATTAACCCAGTAACCGATTGTGGATAATCTTCCATGCGAGTATATTGTCTACGTTCTGACGGTAATAGATAATATATCTCATGCACTCTTTGGTCGAAGCCTTTTCTTCTTCCCCAGTTGAGTAAGATTCGTATCCCTGTTTTAGAATCGAATGCCCATCCCATAATCGAGTTTGCTTTTTGCCCTCTTTTCGGATGATGAGTGTTTTGGGAATATTCCCCAATTCACGTTTTGGTTGGTCACCTATTATATGCCCAGTAACCGGTATCCCTGATGTTCCTTCCTTCTGCTCCCTATTATGACTTTTGGTCCCCGGTGGAGTCAGATTTTCCTGAGTTGAAATATACCTTTTTAGGTCTTCCTCAGATGATTTGGTTGATTGATATCTCTCACCCTTATACCGGTCTTAGATATTTATTCTTCCCGAGCATGTTGTTCTCTCACCCTTATACCGGTGTTCAGATCACACGTCTCTTCGAGCTTATTACCCAGTAATCGATAATACCTCATCCCGTTGCTCCTTCCAGGAGAGTTCTGCTGGGATCTTCCTCAGTTGAGTCCTTAGTGGACATCCCCACCTGAGTCCGGATTTTTATCCGAAGTATCCGTTACGGATAATTTTTGGATGTATTGGCATATTCCCCAATACATGCATCTTCGAGTCAGCTCGAGTCCTTCCATTGATTTATTTCATGGATTCTCTCTGTGTCTCTCAGCAAGTCTCAAGTCGTGACCTGCTCACGCATTTTCACCCTTTACTCCCCCAGAGTCGTTGTCTCCCTAGTGAGTGTATTACTCCTTTGGATTTTTAGTTTCTCCGGATTTCTTTTTCTTTTGTGGACGCCTATCTCACAGAGTTTTACCATTTGCATGCATACATCTGCATCATGAGGTCTCTTAGGGACCAAAATTCGTCTCTTTGATATTATTTAAGCCCATTCTACCCCGTTGAGACGAAGAATTTAATCTTCATTTCCCTTGCTAGAATGACCTTAAATAGGGGCATCTGTAAGACCCTAATTTTGTCCCTAAGATCCCTCATGGCATCATAACATTGCATTTTCATAGCCTCAAGGATCATAAGCATCTTGGTTCCCTTTTCCTTTGGGTTGGGACCTATTGTGAGTGGTTTGAGGTCACCAAGCATGCTTGAATTGTATAATATTGCTTTCCTCATTTTTTTATTAACTCAAAAGCACAAAAATATGTCACTAACATCTTTTGTTTGTAGCTTGAGCAATCACCAGGTCAAGAGCTTCAAGGAGATCCTTTGTGCAATGATCAGGTCAAGAGGAGATGATAACAAGCATGACAAAGGTTCCCAAAGCTCTCATCCATAAAATATGCCTCCCTAGCACCTCAATTTATCATTTTGATCAAAGCAAGTCAAAGGGTTTGAGGTTGGTTCCCCAAAGAAACCTTAATTCATCTGTGGACCATAATGTCTTGCTCTTGAAGCAACCTCAGCCCATGATCAAATACAATCAAGGAAAGTTCTCTAATTCATCATTTCATGCATGTTTGAACTTATTTGAGTGTCCTCAATCATCAACTCATCAAGATATGAGTCATGGACTTGAGAAGTTGATCAGTCAATGCATCTTACTATTCTGAAATGCACTGAGACCGAACTTTGTATGTGTTGGTCAAATGGAGATGGTTCCAAACGAAAACATGTTCTTAAGGAAAATATTAACAACTTTCATGTTCATAAAAAATTGATTTGAAGCTTGGAATGCCATCTTCCACTCCAAGACATTATAGGTCATTTAGACTGAAACCCTAATTTTGGGTCAACTTCCCAAGGATATAACTCATCCATGTTTTCTGATTTTGAGGTGGGATCAAATGCATTGGAAAGCTTAAGATGTCTACTTCAAATGTTATGTTGAACAAAATTTCAAAATCTCAAAGGAAATACATGTGATAATGCAAGACATTATAGGTCATTTTGGGCCAAATGCATTAAAAGGCAAAAAAGTCCACCTTCAAGTGCCCATAATCTTTTTCATCAAAAATCCAAATGATGCAAAATGTAAGTCCATTTTGATTTTCTTGAAAAGATATACAACTTTGATGTTGGAGGTTTTTTCATTTGAGGCTTGCATCATTGAAACAGAGGGGCTTGAACATTGGCCAAATTTAGAAACTTTGCCTTGACATGTTTTGCACATCACACTTTAAACTCAAAATTCACCAATTTCCACACTTCAAATGGATTTTTTCCCAACATAACAATTGTTCCTCACATCAAAACCTTTCCAACCATTACTCACATGACCATTTTTGGACTTTTCATGTGTCAATTTCGAAGAAGGGAACATTTAGGTCCAAATATGGAATTCACAGCATAACTTCATGCACAAGCCAATGCAGCTCTAATCACACGTCCAAACCATTGGCATTTGAGTTCAGCTTGCATTTTCATCCATTTTTAGGCTTTGCACGCGCCTGTACAGGCCCATGCATGAAGAGTCCAAGTTCCATGCACACGAGTATTGCCTTGCATTGCTTCAAGCTCAGCTATAAATACATGCTCCTCTTCATTCAATTCTCAACCTAATGGCGCCTGAGATGCTGCACAACTGAATCCATAACCATTACCAAAGAAGCTATTTCACTTTTCTTCAAATTTTTCAGATCCAAAATTCAACTGCATCTTGTTGAATACTTGGATCTAAAGCTTCTAAACCTTCATCCTTCAGTTCATTGATCTTCTATTTTGGCCAAGAAAGCAAGGAATCAAGCTCAAGTTTCCAGAAATCAAGTTTGTTCTTTAACTGGTATTTTCTTCGAAACTCATCATATAGTGACCTATTTGCTTGGATCTTGTGTTGGCTGAAGTCCTCTCAATGGAGGCATCATGACTGTTCATTTAATTTTTGAAATCCATTAAGTTCATGATGAACACCACAGAGCTTCCATCTCTGTTTTCTCTCAATATAGAGATCTAGAGTGGAATTGAGTGGCACAGGGATGATGTACATCATCCCAGCTTTCCAAAGATGTATAGATCGTATTTTTTGGTTAAGATTTAATTGTCTGCAATATTGGCCGGAATCTTCATGCTCACCGGAGAAGAAGGTGGCTCTGGTGGCCGTTCCATTGCCAGAAGCATTGTGGATCGTTGGATTATATTTCTAGATCTAATCCTGGCCCTCACTTGTTATGACTTTCATTAATTCATGGTGTGCACGCATTCACTGAAGCGTATGGTGGAAGCGCGCATCTGGAGCGCATGATCTGCCAGCTCAATTAATGAGCTCAGATCTAACGCTCCTGATTTTTTTGAATTTTCAATTTCTGATTTTATTTTCTTTAATTCCCTTTTATTTTAAAAATTTATATCTCTCTCATTTTTAATCCAAAAAATACGGGACCAATTGCATTAGTCTCCAAATAATTTCTAGTTTCTATTTCTGATTTTTAATATTTTTTATTTTGTCATTTGATATTTTTCATGAATTTTCTCTTTTCTGGTTGTTTTTAATTCATTTTAAATAGTTTTTGATATTCAAAAAATACAAAAATATTTTCCTAACCTATTTAAATGATGATGGATCTATGAAAAATATTCTCATCAATTTTTTAATTGATTTGAGATTTATTTGAGATTTTAGTTCAATTAGGTTATTTTTTATTCATTTTTAATTGATTAAAAATAGTTTCTGACTTTGAAAAATGCTGAAATTTTTTGTCAAACTTTGTTTGACCTTGTTGAACTTGGGATAAATTACTTGGACCTTTCAAGGTTGATTTGAAGTGATTTTGAAGTTTGACCTTTCTTTTATTTTTAATTCAAGTTTATTTTAATATTAAAAATGCCAAAAATATTATGCTCATTGTTTGATCTCCAATCTCCATCTCATTTCTGATTTCTTGTAGTTTGACTTGACTTTCAATGTCAATTGGTCAATACATATGGATTGGTACATCTTATTTCATCTTATGCATTTTGATCTTTCCATTTCCTTATCCATTCTTCATCTTCTTCTTCTTTTTCTTCTTCCTTTTTGATCAATGAGTTGAAGGTTGATAAGTTAGCATTGGTTAGGGAGACTTAATCTTCCTTGATTCAAATCTAATTCATCTTGATCATTTGATCAAGTGAATGGCTTTGCATTAAGGATAGGTTGTTTTTCTAAATCATGCAAAAGGCTTAAACCTATACAAGATCAATTCTCTTTTTCTTTTTGTCATGGCAAGTTGTTGGAACTTGGTTCACTAATCAAGACTTCTAACTTATGTTGTTGCCTACATTATTATTGACCGGCCTCAGATAGTTGTGACTTCTACATAAGTCCAATTACGATTGCTTAACATAGCGCTAAATTTGCCTTATGGCACACTAACTACTAACACTAACCATTAACAACTAAGATTTACTTTTTGCTCTTTACTTTTATGCAATTTACTATTCTTGCACATATTACCCATTTGCTTTTCTCTTTGCTCACTTGAGCACATGTTTATGTTAATGCAATTTGCCTTTTGCTCACTTGAGCACATAATTGTGTATATACTATTGTGCTTGTGTTTTTGTTTTGATTGTTGTGAACCAAATGCAAAGAATTGGACTTAGATCTTAGGACATTCCCTATGCAAAAATGGAGAAATGGACTTAGTTTCTAGGATATTCCCTATGCAAAATTGGAGTAAAAGGACCTTAATGACGAAGATGGATTAAAAGGACCAAACCTCTAAACTCACTCTTGTCCATCCTTGGTTTACTTCATGAAACTTTGATGTGTGTGCTTTTGTGCTAGGGAATTTTATGAGAGCTCAAATTGGAGGACCATTGCCATGTTCATCCAAAGTGAAAGACACAAGATACATTGGGGATCTCTTAAGAGACTTGTTTGATTGCTTGAGCTTACTATTATTGTGTTTTCTTATTCCAAAGGATGGGAGCTACTTGGATCATCACTATGATCTCAAGAGAGGAACTCCTTGTGTGGTTTTGTTCTCTTCTCCCTCACCTCTTGTATGCTTAGGACTTTAGCCCTTCTTCTTCTTCTCTCCACTCTAACCCAAGCCAAAACTTTTTGTGCAAACATTTAACTATTATTTTCAAACATTAGAAACCTAAGCCTTAGGCTTTTGATTTTCAAACCTTCTTTTCATAACACTCATTTTGAATTGAATCTTTAAGTCAACTTTGACCATTTTTGTATATACTTCTATTTGGTAAATATAATCCATTCAAATGTCTTTTTGTGGTTTCAATGGCCACTTTCTAATCAAAACTTTTTTCATAACCTTTAGCTATTAGGTTTGAGTTATCTTTGTGGTAGATGTAATACTCACCTATATCCTTAGTGATGGACAATGAGTCTTCCATGCTTATTATAGGGTTAACCCCTCACTAGCATGTTGAAGCTATCCTCACATGGTGGATTTGTGGTTCTTTTTAGGTTGAGTTTTCTCCCTTGGATAACAAAAGACCTTAAGGCTTTTGGACCAATCAATTCACCAAGTCATTTTGAGATTTTTACCCCGAACTACGAGGTTTTGATCCTAATCTTTATAAGATGGTACGTAGGCAATGGGTTTATCCATCCAAACACAAAAATGTAAATAACTTGTATATTCTCTTCTCACCTCTTCAATCATGTTTGCACAAATAAACTTTCACAAAACAACAACCTTGCAACAAGTATGAAAAGGGCTCCCTAAGAGTACCTAGAATGTTTTGGGTGCCTAACACCTTCCCATTGCATAACCAACCCCCTTACCCAGATCTCTGACTCTCTTTTACTATTTTTTGATTCGATAAAACTTTTAGGTTTTTGTTCGCTTTCTAACCATTCCTTTGGATAAATAGAAATGCGGTGGCGACTCGACTTGTATGGTTTACCTTAGATTTAGTCAATATCTCTAATGGTAACGAATACCCCGCTACAATGATTCCCTATCACTACAACGCTGTCGCGGTAGAAAATGGGAAAGAGGTGTCCTTGCCATCTTCCTCTGTTGTCAACATTGCGGATGTTAGTGGTTTGACTCGCAGTGGTCGTGTATTTTCAGCACCGCCTAAGCCTCAAATTGATGCTCGTGTTGATGCTGATTCTGTTGAGCGCCCGATTGGGAATGCTGTGAGCACTCCGAATCCGGCACTTGTTGCTAAGCCATCCTCTACATCAAGAACTCGTGCATCTATTGGCCTAAGCGGAAATATGAAAGAAGACTGTGATGAGATGCTGAAACTCATCAAAAGGAGCGAGTACAATGTTGTAGACCAGCTTCTACAAACGCCATCCAAAATATCGGTGTTATCATTGCTTTTGAATTCAGAACCACACTGAGAGGCTCTGCAGAAGGTTTTGGATGTGGCATATGTGGATCACGATGTCACGATAGAACAATTTGATAGCATTGTTGCAAACATTACTGCTTGTAACAATTTAAGTTTTTGTGACTCTGATCTCCCCGAGGAGGGAAGAGACCACAACTTGGCATTGCATATATCTATGGGTTGCAAGGAAGACACCCTGTCCAATATGCTGGTAGACACTGGATCATCACTGAACGTACTGCCAAAATCCATTCTCTAGAAGTTGTCATATCAGGGGCCTACCATGAGGTAGAGTGGAGTAGTTGTGAAGGCTTTCGATGGGTCTCGCAAAACTGTGATTGGGGAAGTTGATCTCCCAGTCAAAATCGGACCAAGTGATTTCCAGATTACCTTCCAGGTTATGGACATTCACCCATCGTATAGATGTCTCTTAGGCAGACCATGGATTCACGAGGCAGGCGCCGTGACATCCACCCTACACCAGAAACTGAAATTCGTGAAGAATAAGAAGCTGGTGGTGGTAGGGGGAGAAAAGGCTCTCTTGGTTAGCCATTTGTCTTCCTTCTCATATATAGATGCTGAGGATGAAGTTGGAACTCCTTTCCAAGCTTTATCTATTGCTGAGCCTATTGAGAAGAGAACTCCTTCATTTGCTTCCTATAAAGATGCAAAGTTGGCCATCGAGCGTGGTGCAACCGCTGGTTTAGGAAAAATGATTGAGCTAGAAGACAACAAGTCCCGGGCTGGCATAGGTTATTCTTCTGGTGTTTTCAACACCCAAGGGCTGTTCAAGAGTGGAGGTTTCATCCACACTGGCCAAGGCGAGGAAGTTGCTGCCATCTTGGAGGAAGGCGAAGAGGATTCTGGCAACTTCGTCATCCCTGGGGGAATCTGCAATAATTGGGTCGTTGTGGATATTCCAACAGTTGTCCATAAGTCGAAGTAATGTTCATTATGTTTAAAAACCCTCCTCCCATGCCAAAAGGAGGAGTGATGACATTGTTGGCGCATAAATACATTGATATTTTCATTCAATAAATTCATGTTAAATGTTTGTTTTCCAATTATTTTCCCTTTTCTCTTTTTGCATGAAATTGGTAATCACATAAAACCTAAGAAAAATAGAATAAAATCAATCTTTTCATCTGTATAATGATTTGCCTTGTTTGAATTCTAAAGTTTTTCATATCCAAAATCATTATACAGGTTGATCAAACCCATTGAACATAACGACCCAACACCATCTCCCAACTTTGAATTCCCTGTATTTGAGGCAGAAGAAGATGACGTTGAAGAAATTCATGATGAGATTACCCGTCTACTTGAGCATGAAGAGAAGATCATTCAGCCGCATCTTGAAAATCTGGAAACAGTCAACTTGGGGTCTGAGGATTGTGTGCGAGAAGTGAGGATTGGGGCACTCCTGGAAGAGTCTGTTAAGAAAGGGTTGATTGAATTGCTACGAGAATATGTTGATGTCTTCGCCTGGTCATATGAAGACATGCCTGGTCTAGATACGGATATTGTGTAACATTTCCTACCATTGAAACCTGAGTGCGTGCCTGTGAAGTAGAAGCTCAGAAGAACTCATCATGACATGGCAGTGAAAATCAAAGAGGATGTTCAGAAGCAAATTGTTGCAGGGTTCCTGGTGACTTCTACATATCCTCAATGGGTGGCCAATATCGTTCCTGTGCCTAAGAAAGACGGAAAAGTCCGAATGTGTGTAGATTATAGAGACTTGAATAAAGCTAGTCCAAAAGATGACTTCCCTTTACCATACATTGATATGTTGGTAGACAATACAGCTAAATTCAATGTCTTCTCATTTATGGATGGATTTTCCGGATATAATCAGATCAAAATGGCACCCGAGGATATGGAGAAGACAACATTCATCACACCTTAGGGAACATTCTGTTATCGAGTGATGCCCTTCGGTTTGAAGAACACCGGAGCCACATATCAACGAGCTATGACCACCTTGTTTCATGATATGATGTACAAGGAGATCGAGGTATATGTTGACGATATGATTGCAAAGTCAAGAACGGAAGTTGAACATGTAGAGCACTTGTTGAAGCTTTTTCAACGGTTGAGGAAGTATAAGCTTCGTCTGAATCCCATCAAGTGTACATTTGGAGTCCGTTCCGGCAAGTTATTGGGCTTTATTGTTAGTGAAAGAGGTATTGAGGTTGATCCTACAAAGGTCAATGCAATACAAGAGATGCCTGCGCCCAAAACTGAGAAGCAAGTCCGAGGTTTTCTTGGACGCTTGAATTATACTTCCAGATTCATATCCTACATGACTGCCACATGTGCGCCAATATTCAAGCTCCTCCGGAAAGATCAGTCCCATGATTGGACCGAGGATTGCCATAAAGCTTTTGACAGTATTAAAGAGTATTTGTCCGAACCTCCGATCCTGTCTCCGCCCGTGGAAGGAAGACCATTGATTATGTATCTGACCGTTCTTGAAGACTCAATGGGTTGTGTCCTCGGTCCGCAAGACGAATCAGGGAAGAAAGATTATGTTATTTACTACTTAAGCAAGAAGTTCACCGATTGTGAGTCTCGTTACTCAATGCTTGAGAAAACATGTTGTGCTTTGGCTTGGGCTGCTAAGCGCTTACGCCAGTATATGTTAAATCATACGACTTGGTTAATATCCAGAATGGATCCAATTAAGTATATCTTCGAGAAGCCTGCTTTAACAGGGAGGATTTCCCGTTGGCAGATGTTGTTATCTGAGTATGATATTGAGTATCGAGCTCAGAAGGCTATTAAAGGTAGTATCTTGGCTGACCACTTGGCACATCAGCCGATTGAGGATTATCAGTCAGTTCAGTGTGATTTCCCAAATGAGGAGATTCTGTATTTGAAAATGAAAGATTGTGATGAGCCTACACTCGATGAAGGGCCAGAGCCTGGTTCCAGATGGAGTATGATTTTTGATGGCGCTGTAAATCAGTATGGAAATGGTATTGGGGCAGTGATTATTACTCCTCAGGGCACACATATTCCTTTTACAGCAAGGCTAACTTTCAAATGCACGAATAATATGGCTGAGTATGAGGCCTGTATTATGGGATTGGAGGAATGCATTGACCTGAGGATCAAGCATCCTGATGTTTATGGTGATTCGGCCCTCGTTGTTAATCATATTAAGGGTGAATGGGAGACGAATCAGCCTGGTCTCATTCCATATAGGGATTATGCGAGGAGGATTTCAACATTCTTTACTGAGGTTGACTTCCATTATATTCCTCGACATGAGAATCGGATGGCGGACGCTCTTGCTACTCTTGCTTCAATGATTGTGGTAAAACTTTGGAATGAAGTTCCCAATATCACTGTGATGCGCTTGGACAGACTAGCTCATGTGTTTGCGGTAGAAGAGGTGAAAGATGATAAGCCATGGTATTACGACATCAAGTGTTTCCTTCAGAACAAGGTTTACCCGCCTAGGACATCTATGAAAGATAGGAAGACTCTGAGGAGATTGTCAGGAAGTTTCTACCTCAATGGTGATGTGCTTCACAAGAGAAATTTTGACATGGTTCTGCTCAGATGCGTGGATAGACATGAAGCAGACCTATTGATGACTGAAGTCCATGAGGGTTCATTTGGTACTCATTCCAATGGACATGCCATGGCTAGAAAGATGTTTAGGGCAGGCTACTATTGGCCGACAATGGAGTCTGACTGCTGCAAATATGTGAAGAAATGCCATAAGTGTCAGATTTATGCGGACAAGATTCATATTCCCCTGACACTTCTAAATGTGATTTCATCACCATGGCCTTTCTCCATGTGGGGAATTTACATGATTGGCATGATAGAGCCGAAAGCGTCCAATGGACACAAATTCATTCTCGTAGCAATCGATTACTCTACCAAGTGGGTTGAAGCGGCATCGTATGCAAATGTGACCAGGCAGGTGGTCGTGAAGTTTATCAAGAATCAACTCATATGCCGATATGGTGTGCCAGATAAGATCATTACTGATAATGGATCTAACTTGAACAACAAGATGATGAAAGAGCTGTGTAGTGAGTTCAAGATTGCGTATCATAATTCTTCTCCTTACAGACCCAAGATGAATGGGGCTGTTGAAGCTGCTAATAAGAATATCAAGAAAATTATCCAGAAGATGGTTGTCACGTATAAGGATTGGCATGAGATGTTGCCATTTGCTTTACACGGATATCGTACATCTGTTCGCACTTTAATAGGGGCAACCCCTTTCTCTCTTGTTTATGGCATGGAGGTTGTACTCCCAGTAGAGGTGGAGATCCCATCAATGAGAGTCTTGATGGAGGCCAAGTTGACTGATGTTGAATGGGTCCAGAGTCGTTATGACCAATTGAACCTGATAGAAGAGAAAAGATTGACTGCCATGTGCCATGGTCAATTATATCAGCAAAGAATGAAGAAAGCTTTTGATAAGAAGGTCAAGCCTCGTGTGTTTCGAGAAGGTGACCTTGTGCTCAAGAAAGTCTTGTCTTTCGCGCCCGATTCCAGGGGAAAGTAGACTCCAAACTATGAAGGTTCATATGTTGTTAAGAGAGCCTTTTCAGGCGGTGCTTTGATACTGACAACTATGGATGAGGAGGATTTCACTCGTCCTGTGAATTCAGATGCAGTCAAGAAATACTTCGCCTAAAAATAAAAACAGAATATCTCGCTAAGTTGAAAAACCGAAAGGGTGGCTTAGGCAAAAATGAGCGTCTCGGTGGATTGAAAACCCGAAAGGGCGGTCCAGGCAAAAGTTAGAGACATAAAAAATGAATATATGTATCCCGCTAGATTGAGTACCTCATCCCGGGGCAATCTAGGCAAAAATTAGGGATTTGGCAAGTAACTACATCTTGACAAGATTTTGTTCTACAGTTATCACCTGTCAGAGATTCTTGCTCATTCGTCATCAACCAAAGCTTCAAATACATCGGATTCAGAATTGGTGGAGAAATGGTCATTATGTTCAATGTAGCCTTTTTCCAATATATATCACCATTTTCAAACTTGTAAAGATCTATGGAGTCTTGCCATTTGCAGACTACCATTCCATCAAATAAATTTGAGCCTTTTATCCAATCATTTTCACTCTTATTTGTTTCTATTCAACAAACATTTTGCATGCTCTAATTGAGAAAATATCATTGTTTTGAATAAACGAATTTTTCAAAGCTTGTTTTTAAACAAGGTGAAAATTCACAATGACGAAAGGATACTTAGGAGATCCTTAGTGCTCTCCCAAGGATGGTATGATCTCCAACAGGGTAAGACATTTGTTCATATTCCTGGCATGACTGTCTCTTCTTCCACCGGAGCCTTTTGTGGTTTTTCCACTGGGTGGAGTATTTGGTGAGGTATTCGCCACTCTTCCCTCCAGCAGAGTAGCGATTTTTCCTCCTCAGCAGAAGTGATCTCTTTGGCGAGCACGGTACTTGGTGGTTGATCCCCAGAATCCCTTTATCCCTTGGATGGTTTCCCTAGTAGAGTTGCTTATGTGACGAATTTTATTTGTGCAATGACTCCTGTCCCCAGCTGGAATGACTGATGATTGTCCCCTGCAGGGATCTTTGCTTCCTGGCTTTCTCTATTGAGATGTAGTACCGGCTGTTTGTGGGCTTATTCCTTGGAGCTGTTTGTGTTAGAAATGTCTGTTTGTCAGCATTCATCATACATAAACCACGCATGTGTGCATATAATTTTCAAACATTCGGATATTCATCTTGCATTCTTTGCCATATATCTTTGTTTGTTATCCCCTGCTAGTTGGTAATATATTTCCCAAGCAGATGTCGATGTCTGATCCCTTAATATAGAGTCAGCCCATTAAGCAGGAAGTGTTTATCTTTCCTTCCGCACTCCCCACCGAGTTATATCCTCGTGGATGATGGTTGTTCTCGTTCCTTCCCAACATATATATTGGGATGCGTTTCCCTACTGAGTTATATCCTCACTAGGACGAGTCTCGATTCAGCGTGCCTCTTTGGTTTGATCCTAAATTGGCCTCTTGTGACTGTTTCCTTTGCTTCCCCGTGGTATAAATGAATAATTGCTCAGTAATTAGTGCTCATTCATCTTATCCTCGACGGAGTCTGTGTTTCTCTACCCTTATACCGGTAGTTGCCAAACCCTATTTTCTCCCCTTTGCAGAGTTAACCTTTTGTTCATCCCAATCGATGACGGTTACTCTTCCGTGGTTTTCTACCCAATATCCGGTAGATGTAATCCCCTCATTGACGGTTATCATTATCCAATATTCGGTGTTGATATTCCCTCATTTTCTTGGATAATTGCTCTGATTAGGCAATATATCCCTAGTGAGTCATCTTTCATGTACCGATTGCCGGTAATGTTTGTTGCTCCCCCTGATTGGTCATCATTATATACCTAGTTTTGGTATCCTGATGCCTTTCTCTCTCGGTCGATTCATCCTTTATTAAC
Source organism: Lathyrus oleraceus (assembly GCF_024323335.1). Taxonomy (NCBI): domain Eukaryota; kingdom Viridiplantae; phylum Streptophyta; class Magnoliopsida; order Fabales; family Fabaceae; genus Lathyrus; species Lathyrus oleraceus. Next base: position 366,121,615 of record NC_066582.1, read on the forward strand.
CCAGTAACCGGTTGTGGATAATCTTCCATGCGAGTATATTATCTACGTTCTGACGGTAATAAATAATATATCTCATGCACTCTTTGGTCGAAGCCTTTTGTTCTTCCCCAGTCGAGTAAGATTCGTATCCCTGTTTTGGAATCGAATGTCCATCCCATAATTGATTTTTCCTTTTTGCCCTCTTTTGGATGATGAGTGTTTTGAGAATATTCCCCAATTCACGCTTTGGTTGGTCCCCTATTATATGCCCAGTAACCGGCATCCCTGGTGTTCCCTCCTTCTGCTCCCTATTATGACTTTTGTCCCCTGTGAAGTCATTTTCCCTGAGTTGGAATATACCTTTTTAGGTCTTCCTCAGATGATTTGGTTGATGGATATCTCTCACCCTTATACCGGTCTTAGATATTCATTCTTCCTGAGCATGTTGTTCTCTCACCCTTATACCGGTGTTCAGATCACACGTCTCTTTGAGCTTATTACCCAGTAACTGGTAATACCTCGTCCCGTTGCTTCCCCAGGAGAGTTCTATTGGGATCTTCCTCAGCTGAGTCCTTAGTGGACATCCTCCACCTGAGTCTGGATTTTATCTGAAGTATCTGTTGTGGATAAAAAATTTTGGCTGTATTGGCATATTCCCCAATACATGCATCTTCGAGTCAGCTCGAGTCCTTCCATTGATTTATTTCATGGATTCTCTCCGTGTCTCTCAACAAGTTTCAAGTCATGGCCTGCTCACACATTTCTATCCTTTTACTCCCCGACGGAGTCTCTGTTCCATTTATGAGTGTGTTACTCCAGTGGATTTTCAATTGTTCCTTGTCTCTTTCTTTCTTTGCGGACACATATCCCCGCAGAGTATTACCGTTTGCATGCATTCGCATCATGAGGTCTCTTAGGGACCAAAATTCGTCTCTTTGTTATTATTTAAGCCCATTCTACCTCGTCGAGATGAAGATTTTAACCTTCACTTCTCCGGCCAGAATGACCTTAAATAGGGGCATCTGTAAGACCCCAATTTTGTCCCTAAGATCCCTCATGGCATCATAACATTGCACTTGCATTGCCTCAAGGATCATTAGCATCTTGGTTCCCTTTGCCTTTGGGTGGGACCTCTTGTGATTGGTTTGATATCACCAGGCATGCTTGAATTGTATATCATTGCTTTTATCATTTTGTTTACTAACCAAAAGCACAAAAATATGTCAATAACATCTTTTGTTTGTAGTTTGAGCAATCACAAGGTTAAGAGCTTCAAGGAGATCCTTTGTGCAGAGATATGGTCAAATGAAGATGAAAGCAAGCATGGTAATGGTTCCCAAATCTCTCATCCATCAAATGTGTCTCCCTAACATCTCAATTCATCATTTTGATCAAGGCAAGTCAAAGGGTTTGAGGTTTGTGTCCCAAAGGAACCCTAATTCATCTGTGCACCACAATGCCTTGCTCATGAAGCAACCTCAGCCCATGGTCAAATGAAATCAAGGTAAGTTCTTTAATTCATCATTTCATGCATATTTGAACTTATTTGAGTGCCCTCAATCATCAATTCATCAAGATATGAGTCATGGACTTGAGAAGTTAATCAGTCAATTCATTTGACTATTTTGAAATGCACTAAGGCCTAAAGTTTTATGTGTTGGTCAAATGGAGATGATTCCAAAAGAAAAAATGTTCTTAAGGACAATATGAACAACTTTAATGTTCATAAAAAAATGATTTGAAGCTTGGAAGGTCATCTCCCATTCCAATACATTATAGGTCATTTTGACTGAAACCCTAATTTTGGGCCAACTTCACAAGGACATAACTCCTTCATTTTTTATGATTTTGAGGTGGGATCAAATGCATTGGAAATATTAAGATGTCTAATTCAAATGTTATGTTGAACAAAATTTTAAAATCGCAAAGGAAATACATGTGATAATGCAAGACATTATAGGTCATTTTGAGCCAAATACATTAAAAAGCAAAAAAGTCCAACTTCAAGTGCCCATACCTCTTTCATAAAAAATCCAAATGATGCAAAATTTAAGTCCATTTTGATTTTCTTGAAAAGGTCTACAACTTTGATGTTGGAGGGTTTTTCATTTGTGGATTGCATCATCAAAACAGAAGGGCTTGAACATTGGCCAAATTTAGAAACTTTGCCTTTACATGTTTTGCACCTTGCACTTTAAACTCCAATTTCACCAATTTACACACTTCAAATGGATTTTTGCCCAACATAACAATTGTTCCTTACATCAAAACCTTTCCAACCATTACTCATATGATCATGTTTGGATTTGGCAATTGGTATTTTCGAAGAGGGGAAGTTTTTGGTTCAATTATGCATAACATGGTGAAACTTCATATGCAAGCAATTGGAGTGCAAAACACATGTCCAAACCTTCTCCAAATCATTTCAGTATCCATTTGCATTGGCTTTTGGGCCCTCCATGCGCCTGTACATGCCCATGCATGGAGGCCTTCAATTTTCATGCACACGAAATTCACCTTGCTTGCATCAGGTCTTGCTATAAATAGAGGTGCATACATCCATCATAAACCAACCTAAAGGCGCCTTAAACCCTGCTAAAGTGATTCCCCAACCTCACCAAAGAAGCTATTTCAATTTTTCTTCAAATTTTTCAGATCCAAAGTTCAACTACATCTGGTTGAATCCTTGGATCTAAAGCTTTTAAACCTTCATCCTTCAGCTCATTGATCTTCTGTTTTAGCAAAGAAAGCAAGGAACCGAGCTCAAGCTTCCAGAAATCAAGGTTGTTATGCAACTGGTTTTTCTTCGAAACTCATTATGTATTGATCTATTTGGTTGGATATTATGTTGGCTGAAGTCCTCTCCATGGAGGCATCATGATTGTGCATTTAATTTTTGAAATCCATTAAGTTCATGATGAACACCACAGAACTTCCATCTCTAATTTCTCTCAATATAGAGATCTAGAGTGGAATTGAGTGACACAGGGATGATGTACATCACCCCAGCTTTCCAAAGATGTATGGATCGTGCGTTTTGGTTTCCATTTGAAGCTCTACAATTTTTGGACATGGCCGAAGGTTGGCCGGAGAAGACGGTGGCGCTGGCCACCGTCTGGTCTCCAGATTCAATCAGGAGCGTCCATTCATGTTTCCAGATTGAATCTCATGCGTCCAATGTTATGACTTTTTAAAGGCTATGTGTGACGCGTTGGATCAAGCATGTGGTACGCGTGCGCTTCAGGACCATCAGATTGGCCACGTCAATTAATGAACGTGATCCAACGCTCCCTGATTTTTGTTATTTTTCATTTTTCTGATTTAATTTCTTTTATTTCTTTTATTTTCAAAAATCAATATCTTCTTCATTTTAAATCCAAAAATTATGGGACCAATTGCATTCTTCTCCAAATAATTTCTAGTTTCTAATTTTGATTTTTAATATTTTTTATTTCATCATTTGATATTTTTTGTGAATTTTCTCTTTTCTGGTTATTTTTAATTCATTTTAAATAGTTTTTGATATTCAAAAAATACAAAAATATTTTCCTAACCTATTTGAATGATGATGGATCTATGAAAAATATTCTCATCAATTTTTTAATTGATTTGAGATTTATTTGAGATTTTAGTCCAATTAGGTTATTTTTATTCATTTTTAATTGATTAAAAATAGTTTCTGACTTTTAAAAATGCTAAAAAAAAATTGTCAAACTTTGTTTGACCTTGTTGAACTTAGGATAAATCACTTGGACCTTTCAAGGTTGATTTGAAGTGATTTTGAAATTTGACCTTTCTTTTATTTTTAATTCAAGTTTATTTTAATATTAAAAATGCCAAAAATATTTTGTTTATTGTTTGATCTCCAATCTTCATCTCGTTTCTGATTTCTCATTGTTTGACTTTGACCTTCAATGTCACTTGGTCAATACACATGGATTGGTACATTTTATTTGACCTTATGCATTTTGATCTTTCCATTTCCTTATCCATTCTTCATCTTCTTCTTATTCTTCTTCTCTCTTTTTGATCAATGAGTTGAAGGTTGATAAGTTAGCATTGATGAGGGAGACTTAACCTTCCTTGATTCAAATCTAATTCATCTTGATCAATTGATCAAATGAATGGCTTTGCATTAAGGATAGGTTGTTTTCTAAATCATGCAAAAGGCTTAAACCAATACAAGATCAATTCTCTTTTTCTTTTTGGCATGGCAAGTTGTTGGAACTTGGTTCACTAATCAAGACTTCTAACTTGTGTTATTGCCTATATTATTATTGACCGGCCTTAGATAGTTGTGACTTCTACATAAGTCCAATTACGATTGCTTAACATAGCGCTAAATTTGCCTTATGGCACACTAACTACTAACACTAACCATTAACAATTAACATTTACTTTTTGCTCTTTACTTTTATGCAATTTACTATTCTTGCACATATTATCCATTTGCTTTTCTCTTTTTTCACTTGAGCACATGTTTATGTTAATACCATTTGCCTTTTGCTCACTTGAGCACATAATGTGTATATACTATTGTGCTTGTGTTTTTGTTTTGATTGTTGTGGACCAAATGCAAATAAGTGGACTTAGATCTTAGGATTTTTCCCTATGCAAAGAATGGAGAAATGGACTTAGTTTCTAGGACATTCCCTGTGCAAAATTGGAGCAAAAGGATCTTAATGATGAATATGGGCCAAGCCTCTAAACTCACTCTTGTCCATTCTTGATTTGTTTCATAAAACTCTTTGATGTGTGTGTTCTTGTGCTAGGGTTCCCACTTGAGCTTAATTGAAGAACCATTACCATGAGCTCCCAAGAGAGAGAGATCCAAGATGCATTGAGAAGTTTTCTTCCAAGTTCACCTTGATTGATGATTGCTTGAGTGTATGCTTTGTATGTTTACTTATTCCAAAGGATGGGAGCTACTTGGATCATCAATATGATCTCAAGAGAGGAACTCCATTATGGTTTTGTTTCTTTATCCCTTACCTTTTTGCTTTACTTAGGACTTAGCCCTTCTTCTTCTTCCCTCCACTCTAACCCAAGCCAAGACTTTTGTGCAAACACTTAACATTTATTTTCAAACATTAGAAACCTAAGCCTTATGCTTTTGATTTTCAAACTCTCTTTTCATAACACTTATTTTGAATTGAATCTTTAAGTCAACTTTGACCATTTTGTATAGACTTCTAATTGGTAAATATAACCCATCAAAATGTATTTTTGTGGATCCAATGGCCACTTCTTTAATCAATTTTTTTCATAACCTCTAGCTATTAGGTTTGAGTTATCTTTGTGGTAGATGTAATACTCACCTATATCCTTAGTGATGGACAATGAGTCTTCCATGCTTATTATAGGGTTAAACCCTCACTAGCATGTTGAAGTTATCCTCACGTGGTGGATTTGTGGTTTTAGGTTGAGTTTTCTCCCTTTGATAACAAAAGACCTTAAGGCTTTTGGACCAATCAATTCACCAACTTGTTTTGAGATTTTTACCCCGAACTACGAGGTTTTTATCCTAATCTTGTTTTAGATGGTACGTAGGCAATGGGTTTATCCATCCAAACACAAAAATATAAATAAACTTGTACATTCCCCTCTCATCTGTTCAATCATGTTTGCACAAACAAAATTTTCACAAAAGACAACAACCTTTACAACAAGTGTGAAAAGGGCTCCCTAGGAGTACCTAGGATGTTTTGGGTGCCTAACACCTTCCCATTACATAACCAACCCCCTTACCCAGATCTTTGTTTCTCTTTTACTGGTTTTTGTTAAAAAAATTAGGTTTTTGTTCGCTTTCTAACCATTCCTTTGGATAAATAGAAGTGCGGTGGCGACTCGACTTGTATGATTTACCTTGGATTTAGTCAATATCTCTAATGGTAACGAATACCCCGCTACATTAATGATCAGAAAGGAATTTCAAATTGAACGGTAACTTGTTTGGATGATAGCGGTGAGTGGAACTACCTGATCGGAATCAATATCAGAGTGGAGTTCAGATGACTCATCAGCTCAGGTGAGGCTCAGGGAAGGTGAGTTAGGACTTTGGAAAGTTTGAGTGGAGGTTAGTGATGGATTCTGAATGGTTGTTTGGAGTTGAAAAGGTTTGAAACTTAAAACATGAATCTCTATTTTGGTTGCTTCAGATCGAGTATACAACAGGGTTTTTGTGGTTTTTTAAGCTTGTAAAATGAATGGAATGCCTTCCTCTATTTATAGGGAAGGTGTTGGGATGGACTGGAGGGAAGAATGGGGAGGTTTGCTTCAGAAAGGGAAGCGGCTCAAAGCATGCTCGAGGTTGGACTTGGGGAGAGAAGTGTGGCTGCACTTTGACCTTGATTGCACCTCATATCACTTTGCTTTGGTCCTTAGCATTGATTTGGAACAAACAAAGGGCTTAGGACGCCTTGTTATGGATTTCACTTTTTTCCATTTTCAGAAAAATCAGAATTTGCACATGGGATCAAGTTTTACAGTTTGAGAAGTTTTGGCATCCAAGTTTACTTTCATTTGGGCCTTGCAATGTTGTGTAACATGTTAGAGGTTAAAAGGAATCATATTGGAATGATTTGGGAGCTTAGTGAATGGATTTGCAAAATCTGACTTGGACATATCTGGTTTGCACATCAGGATAATCCTCAATGTTTGAACCAGGGCCAAATGAAATTGGCTCGTGCATTTTGTCCAAAACTTGTGCCACATGTTCCTTGACATGTCCTTGATTTAATTCAAAAAGAACAGAGTCAAAAGGAGTTGTGGTTTGGAAATGACAATATGGTAAAGTAGTGGTTTTGGTCATGTTTTAGGGCACGATAGGCATGTTATACCAGCTTGGTCAATGCAAAAATTGAGATCCTTCCTCAATGAATTAGGTCTTGGACCTTGAAACAAAGAGGGACTCAATTAGGACATTTTGCTTGAAGTGGAACTTCAAAATATTGTGAAATGAGAAATGTATGGTCTTTGAAACTTTCCGTATGCCATTCTTGCCAAAATGTGACAAACCAACATGACCTAAAAATGTGATTTTATGGTTTCTCGATTTCCAAGGCATACTGGTGGATGTTTTAAGCTCATATGATCATACCATGATTGGAAATGAGATTTGGAGATTTTAGGGATGATTTTAGGTCATGTTTGTGGGTGTATCAAATGCCTTGAAAGTTGAATATCCACGACCAAGCAAAGTACTTGTAACATTGATTGAATGGATGTTTAAATGAGTGATGGGGTGATTGGGTGATCAAAATGAATCAAAGTCAATGATCAAGGGATGCCCAAATTAGGGTTTCTTGAGCCACAAGTTTTATCAAGAACCAAGGTCAGATGAATTAGGGTTTGGTGATACAAGAGTCATATTGAGATGTTTCAAAGGTGTTGGGCATGAACAAACTTTGGATTTTAAGGGGTCATCAATTACTTGGTCAAGATCCATGGTGAATCATGACTTGTACAGGACAATGAGGATCAAGAGCTAGGGTTAGGGTCCTTGGGTGACCAGATGAATCTTGCAATGTCTTCAAAGGGGACTCACCATCCAAATTGGGTTTTTGAAAGTGAGTGAGATGACTTGAATGATCCTTCAAACTTTGTTGGATTCTTGAGGATGAGATTAGGGTTAAGGTGGCTCGGGCACACCCTAACATGACAAGAGGATATTGAAGCTTCACAAATGAATCTCATGCCTTGAGTTTGTGAATTATTGTGGATCATTAAGTAAAAATGCATATTGTAACACCCCGAATTCAATTAATTAATTAATTTGAATTCCTTAGATTTTTATTTGATTAATTGATATTTTAAATTAATTATTATGTGATTGTGGGATTAAGTATCTTTGAGGTAGAGGTATATAGAGAGTAAGAGCTTTACATACTTTTTAGAAATTAATGGGAGCTTTAACTAATTATTAGAATATATAGTATTTTTATTTGAATTAATTTAAAAAAATAGAATTATGAGGTGAATGATTAAAAATAGCACGGGTGATAGAAAAATAAGGAGTGTTAGATTTATTAATAAAATAATAAGAAAATAAAATATGTAGAAAAATTAAGGGCAAGGTTGGAATTAAGGAAAATATGTAGCATAAAAAGGGAAAAACCTATTTAGAAGGAAATAGGTTTTGGAATAAAATAGGATTTGGAAGAATCTAAGAGAGTTCATGCGTATTTTTGGAGAGTTGGAGCAAAAGAGGAAAAGAGGGAGAGCTAGGATTTGAGAGAAGAATTTCTTAGAAATTGTTGGTGTTTTGCTGAAAAATCAAGGTAAGGGGGAAACTATTCATCTATGGGTGTTAAATCATGAAAGAGTAGAGAGATTTCCTTAATCTTTAATAAGGACAATGATTTTGATGAATTTGTGTTTTTATGAAAGTCGATGTTTTGTTGATTTTATTAGTGTTAATTTCGTGTGATTTGATATATATAATTCTAAACTAATAATCGCATGGTGATCTGGGACGATTTTAATGAAATAGATGTATTGTTGTTTTTCAGTTATATATATTGTTCCATTTGGTATTATTAAATATACAAACAAGGTATGGTTAGCATATGAATACATAATTGTAGCGATCTAATATGAATATATGGGTATATTGTGGCGATTGTTTTAATATGAATATATTGATATTGTAGCATTATCTTTTGTTAATACAATAATATTCGTACAATAGCATTTTCTTTTATTAACACAATGTTACTAGTATATATTTCATAACTAACATATATAATATAATAATAATAATAATAATAATAATAATAATAATAATAATAATAATAATAATAATAATAATAATAATAATAATTTAGTATTATTAGTATAATATGTTTTTTAGAGTTTCCATAGAGTTGTTAGAGTGTCGATTGAGTCCATAAAAGTTATCTTTATGTGTAACACTTGCCCGTAGAACATTTTTGAGCACTTTAGAGTTGTTTTAGAGTTCCCATAAAGTTGTATGAGTTGCCGATTGAGTCCATAAAAGTTATCTTTATGTGTAACAGTTGTCTGTAGATCATTTTTTAGCACTTTAGAGTTGTTTTAGAGTTCTCATAGAGTTGTTAGAGTTGTCGATTGAGTCCATAAGAGTTATATTTATATGTAACAGTTTCCTATAGAACATTTTTGAGCACTTTAAAGTTGTTTTAGAGTTCCTTGTGAACTCTGTCAAAGTATAATTTTGGTTATAATTTTGGATGATAATTTGATGATAATTTTGGGTGATAACTTTAGCCATAATTTTATGATAATTTGTGACATTTCATGTTGTTGAAATTCATGTGTCATGGTGTACGGACTTCAGTCCAGTTTTGGTGAACCTTGATCCTACGGTAGGAGTCGAATGTGAGTAGTTAATTCTATTAAAGAATTAGTGAAGCATTACCTATGGTGATGGTAAAGATTTTGGTGTGTTCTGGTTCCAAGAGGGAATTGATCTGATGGTGGGGATCATGGAGTAAAATGGACCCGAGTGTTCATAATTCGGTACCACATGCATGTTGAGTCAGTTGTCGAGTACATTTTAATTGTGTTGCATTGGGTGATTCTTTTTGGTGTTATGGCGTGTGGATGAGAATACTTGATATGTTGATGATTGTTGCAATTAGTGTGTGATATTAGTTAATCTTTGTTTTCCACTTCTAATTATTGAAGTGTATTCTCAGCCCCCTTCTGTTTTAATGTTGCCTTTACATGGGCATCGTGCAGATACTCAGGAGTAGCTTTGACTGAAGTAAGTGGAAGGATAACTCTTGAAGTGACTTCCGTAGTTTATCGCTTTTATTTAGTGGTTCCTTGCTCTGATCATGTAATATCGGGTTGGGATAAAAGCTTGATTTTATTTTTATATCATTGTTGTCGATGTTACAAACTTTTTATGATATTGAGATTTTAAGTTGTTTTGAGTTGATTGCCATACTCTTTTAAGTATGCTATTAAGTTGAAATTCACAAGACTTAATGTCTTGAGTTACAATATTATTGTTGTATGTTTATTAATGATTCCGTTGCGATGATACCATAAATTTTTGGGTGAGCATGTGAGGACGGATACCGAATGCCTTATTATATAAGTACTTTACCTAAATAAGATGTGTTAGATGTCGTGTAACATCCCAAGTACAAATTAGATGTGTTGGATGTCATCTAGCATCCCAGGTATAAATATGTGCATTTGAATTTATTTCCATGGTAACCCGTGTTATGAAGCAGGTTATGTGTTTTTATGTGTGTGACACCCTTGTGGTTATGTTTTCTAATTAAAATATCAGATTATTGTTTTGGGGTATAAAAGGGTTTTACATTAGTGGTATCAGAGCAGGTCGGTCCATCGGCCAGGTTTTTATATGAGATCAGTTCCATCTTAGTCGACAAGTGTGTGTAAACCAACAATGCATTGTTTCTTCTAATTTTGTTTGATGGTGTGCATAATGGTTGGGAGAAACGATCGTGCTATTGCTGAAGCATTGAAATCGCTTGCTCAGGTGATGGCTCAAAATGCACAGAACAATCAAAATGGGGGAGCAGGAGGAGCTCCTGATGAGTTTCACGCTTTGGGAAAATTTTAGAGGAACAATCCACCAACTTTTAAGGGTATCCATAACCCAGAGTGTGCACAAGCATGGCTCAAAGTAACTGAGAAGATATTTTGAGTGATGGCTTGCATTGAGGCTCAAAAGGTACAGTTTGGTACTCATATGTTGTTAGAGGAAGCTAAGGATTGGTGGGATAACACACATCAAATATGGAAGTTATTGGTACAGAGATAACTTGGGTTGTGTTCAAAAAAGAATTCTTGGAGAAGTATTTCCCCGAGGACATTCGTGGAAAAAAGGAATAGAGTTCCTTGAGATAAAGCAAGGGAACATGGTTGTGGCAGAGTATGTTGCAAAGTTTGAGGCGCTGGTGAAGTTTTGTCCCCATTACAATTGTGTTGATGCTAAGACTTCCAAATGTCTCAAGTTTGAGAATGGGATGAGACCAGATATAAAACAAGGTATTGGATACCAACAGATTCGTAGGTATGTTGAACTGGTGAAAAAGAATAGGATCTACGATGAGGATAACAGAGTCGGTCTACTCACTATAAGAGTCTTAGTGAGAATAAATGGAAGGGACAATTTAGAGGGAAACCTTATGTAAGTCCAGCTGACAAAGGGAAGCAGAAGGCTTCAGATGGGAAGAAGACAACTAGGGGAGGGGCTCTCGCTTCTGTCAAGTGCTTCAAGTGTGGAGAGCCGGGACACCATGTTAATGAATGTAATAATAAGGTTCTTAGATGTTATAATTGTGGAAAAACGGGTCACCATGTTGCAGAGTGAAAGAATGATGGTCCGACTTTTTATAATTGTGGTGAATAAGGTCATATCAGTATGCAATGTCATAAGCCAAAGAAGACGGACATTACTACTACCTAGATTAATGGTAAAGTGTTTACCTTGAATGGTTCATTAGTTCCCAAGATAGATAACTTGATCAAAGGTACTTGTTTAATTAATAGTGTTGAGTTAATTGCTATTATTGATATCGGTGCTACTCATTCGTTTATTTCACTTGAGCATGCTACGGGGTTGGGTTTAAAATTATCTTATATGGTTGGAAGTATGGTTATCGATACCCTGGCTAATGGTTCTGTAACTACTACGTTAGTCTATTTGAGTTGTCCTTTCACCATTTATGGTAAGAATTTTATGATGGAGTTGGTTTGTCTACCTTTGCATCAAATCAATATTATTCTTGGAATGAACTGGTTGGAGTTCAACTATGTTCATATCAACTGCTATAGCAAAACCGCGAGGTTCCTAGAGGTTGGTGATTGTAGAGAGCTGATGTTTTTATCTGCTAAGCAAGTATAAGAACTCTTAGAATATGAGGCTCATATGTTTGCAATATTTTCATCGTTGTAAGTCAACAATCAGCCTACAAGTGTTGATCTGCCTGTTGTGTGCAATTTCCCAGATGATATCAATGACTTGCCACCAGAGCGTGAGATTGAGTTTTCCATTGATGTGGTACCTTGTACTAATCATGTGTCCGTGGCTCCGTATAGGATGTCAGCTTCAGAATTGGGTGAATTGAAGAAACAATTGGAAGAGTTGCTTGAAAATAATTTTGTTCGACCAAGTGTTTCTCTGTGGGGTGCGCCAATGTTGCTAGTTAAGAAAAAGGACGGCAGTATGAGGTTGTGTGTTAACTATAGACAATTGAATAAAGTTACTATAAAAAATAGGTATCCTCTTCCTAGAACTGATGATATGATGGATCAATTGGTGGGTGCTTGTGTGTTCAGCAAGATAAATTTGAGGTCAGGTTATCATCAGATTCGTGTGAAACTAGACGATATTCCAAAGACTGCATTTAGGACAAAGTATGGTCATTATGAGTATACAGTAATTCCGTTTGGAGTTTCTAATGCGCCAGGTGTGTTCATGGAGTATATGAATAGGATTTTCCATCCTTATCTGGATCAATTTGTGGTCGTATTCATCGACGACATCTTGATATATTCTAAGTCCGAGGAAGAATATGAAGATCATCTAAAATTTGTATTGCAGGTGTTGAGAGATAAGAAGCTTTATGCCAAGTTGTCCAAGTGTGGATTCTGGTTAAAATAAGTGAGTTTCCTTGGCCATGTGATTTCTAGTGGAGGAATTGTTGTTAATTCATTGAAAGTTCATGATGTGTTGCAGTGGGAGACTGAAGTCTGCTACTGAGATTCGAAGTTTCCTTGGCTTGGCTGGTTATTACCACAGGTTTATAGAAGGTTTTTCGAAGTTAGCACCGCCTTTGACTCAATTGACTCGAAAGGGTCAAGCTTATGTGTGGGATGTTGCATGTGAAGAGAGTTTTGTAGAACTCAAGAACAAATTGACGAGTGCTCCAGTATTGATCTTGCCTAATCCGAGTGAGTCTTTTGTAGTATATTGTGATGCATCAAAGATGGGTCTTGGTGGTGTACTGGTGTAAAATGGCCAAGTTGTTGCTTTTGCTTCTAGACAACTGAAGGTTCATGAAAGGAATTATCCTATGCATGACTTAGAGTTGGAAGCTATGGTTTTTGTTTTAAATATTTGGAGGCATTATCCTTTTGGATCTAGGTTCAAAGTGTTCAGTGATCACAAGAGCCTGAAGTACTTGTTTGATCAGAAAGAGTTAAATATGAGGCTGGGGAGATGGATCAAACTTCTGAAGGGTTATGATTTTGAATTTAGTTACCATTCGGGTAAGGCTAATGTTGTAGTTGATGCATTGAGTAGGAAGTCCTTACATATGTCAATGCTTATGGTTCGAGAGTTAGAACTGATTGAAAAATTTAGAGTATGAGTCTAGTGTGCGAAGAGACTCCTAATAGTGTGGAATTGGGTATGCTGAAGCTGACTAGTGGTATTCTCGAAGAAATCAGAGAAAGCCAGAAATCTAATTTAGGTTTGGTGATTCGTCTCACAATAATCAACCAAGGTAACTGGGGTGATGGTTTTATTTTTATATCATTGTTGTCGATGTTACAAACTTTTTGTGATATTGAGATTTTAAGTTGTTTTGAGTTGATTGCCATACTCTTTTAAGTATGCTATTAAGTTGAAATTCACAAGACTTAATGTCTTGAGTTACAATATTATTGTTGTATGTTTATTAATGATTCTGTTGCGATGATACCGTAAATTTTTGGGTGAGCATGCGAGGACGGATACCGAATGCCTTATTATATAAGTACTTTACCTAAATAAGATGTGTTGGATGTCGTGTAACATCCCAAGTACAAATCAGATGTGTTGGATGTCATGTAGCATCCTAGGTATAAATATGTGCATTTGAATTTATTTCCATGGTAACCCGTGTTATGAAGCAGGTTATGTGTTTTTATGTGTGTGACACCCTTGTGGTTATGTTTTCTAATTAAAATATCAGATTATTGTTTTGGGGTATAAAAGGGTTTTACATTAGTGGTATCAGAGCAGGTCGGTCCATCCGGCCAGGTTTTTATATGAGATCAGTTCCATCTTAGTCGACAAGTGTGTGTAAACCAACAATGCATTGTTTCTTCTAATTTTGTTTGATGGTGTGCAGAATGGTTGGGAGAAACGATCGTGCTATTGCTGAAGCATTGAAATCGCTTGCTCAGGTGATGGCTCAAAATGCACAGAACAATTAAAATGGGGGAGCAGGAGGAGCTCCTGATGAGTTTCACGCTTTGGGAAAATTTTAGAGGAACAATCCACCAACTTTTAAGGGTATCCATAACCCAGAGGGTGCACAAGCATGGCTCAAAGTAACTGAGAAGATATTCTGAGTGATGGCTTGCATTGAGGCTCAGAAGGTACAGTTTGGTACTCATATGTTGTTAGAGGAAGCTAAGTATTGGTGGGATAACACGCATCAAATATTGGAAGTTATTGGTACAGAGATAACTTGGGTTGTGTTCAAAAAAGAATTCTTGGAGAAGTATTTCCCCGAGGACATTCATGGAAAAAAAGGAATAGAGTTCCTTGAGATAAAGCAAGGGAACATGGTTGTGGTAGAGTATGTTGCAAAGTTTGAGGCGCTGGTGAAGTTTTGTCCCCATTACAATTGTGTTGATGCTAAGACTTCCAAATGTCTCAAGTTTGAGAATGGGATGAGACCAGAGATCAAACAAGGTATTGGATACCAATAGATTCGTAGGTATGTTGAACTGGTGAATAAGAATAGGATTTATGATGAGGATAACAGAGTCGGTCTACTCACTATAAGAGTCTTAGTGAGAATAAATGGAAGGGACAATTTAGAGGGAAACCTTATGTAAGTCCAGCTGACAAAGGGAAGCAAAAGGCTTCAGATGGGAAGAAGACAACTGGGGGAGGGGCTCTCGCTTCTGTCAAGTGCTTCAAGTGTGGAGAGTCGGGACACCATGTTAATGAATGTAATAATAAGGTTCTTAGATGTTACAATTGTGGAAAAACGGGTCACCATGTTGCAGAGTGAAATAATGATGGTCCGACTTGTTATAATTGTGGTGAATAAGGTCATATCAGTATGCAATGTCATAAGCCAGAGAAGACGGACATTACTACTACCTAGATTAATGGTAAAGTGTTTACCTTGAATGGTTCATTAGTTCCCAAGATAGATAACTTGATCAAAGGTACTTGTTTAATTAATAGTGTTGAGTTAATTGCTATTATTGATACTGGTGTTACTCATTCGTTTATTTCACTTGAGCATGCTACGGGGTTGGGTTTAAAATTATCTTATATGGTTGGAAGTATGGTTATCGATACCCTGACTAATGGTTCTATAACTACTACGTTAGTCTATTTGAGTTGTCCTTTCACCATTTATGGTAAGAATTTTATGATGGAGTTGGTTTGTCTACCTTTGCATCAAATCAATATTATTCTTGGAATGAACTGGTTGGAGTTCAACTATGTTCATATCAACTGCTATAGCAAAACCGCGAGGTTCCTAGAGTTTGGTGATTGTAGAGAGCTGATGTTTTTATCTGCTAAGCAAGTATAAGAACTCTTAGAATATGAGGCTCATATGTTTGCAATGTTTTCATCGTTGTAAGTCAACAATCAGCCTTCAAGTGTTGATCTGCCTATTGTGTGCAATTTCCCAGATGATATCAATGACTTGCCACCAGAGCGTGAGATTGAGTTTTCCATTGATGTGGTACCTTGTACTAATCATGTGTCCGTGGCTCCGTATAGGATGTCAGTTTCAGAATTCGGTGAATTGAAGAAACAATTGGAAGAGTTGCTTGAGAATAATTTTGTTCGACCAAGTGTTTCTCTGTGGGGTGCGCCAATGTTGCTAGTTAAGAAAAAGGACGGCAGTATGAGGTTGTGTGTTGACTATAGACAATTGAATAAAGTTACTATAAAAAATAGGTATCCTCTTCCTAGAACTGATGATATGATGGATCAATTGGTGGGTGCTTGTGTGTTCAGCAAGATAAATTTGAGGTCAGGTTATCATCAGATTCGTGTGAAACTAGACGATATTCCAAAGACTGCATTTAGGACAAGGTATGGTCATTTTGAGTATACAGTAATTCCGTTTGGAGTTTCTAATGCGCCAGGTGTGTTCATGGAGTATATGAATAGGATTTTCCATCCTTATATGGATCAATTTATGGTCGTATTCATCGACGACATCTTGATATATTCTAAGTCCGAGGAAGAATATGAAGATCATCTAAAAGTTGTATTGCATGTGTTGAGAGATAAGAAGCTTTATGCCAAGTTGTCCAAGTGTGGATTCTGGTTAAAATAAGTGAGTTTCCTTGGCCATGTGATTTCTAGTGGAGGAATTGTTGTTAATTCGTTGAAAGTTCATGATGTGTTGCAGTGGGAGACTGAAGTCTGCTACTGAGATTCGAAGTTTCCTTGGCTTGGCTGGTTATTACCACAGGTTTATAGAAGGTTTTTTGAAGTTAGCACCGCCTTTGACTCAATTGACTCGAATGGTTTAAGATTATGTGTGGGATGTTGCATGTGAAGAGAGTTTTGTAGAACTCAAGAACAAATTGACGAGTGCTCCAGTATTGATCTTGCCTAATCCGAGTGAGTCTTTTGTAGTATATTGTGATGCATCAAAGATGGGTCTTGGTGGTGTACTGGTGTAAAATGGCCAAGTCGTTGCTTTTGCTTCTAGACAACTGAAGGTTCATGAAAGGAATTATCCTATGCATGACTTAGAGTTGGAAGCTATGGTTTTTGTTTTAAATATTTGGAGGCATTATCTTTTTGGATCTAGGTTCAAAGTGTTCAGTGATCACAAGAGCCTGAAGTACTTGTTTGATCAGAAAGAGTTAAATATGAGGCTGGGGAGATGGATCAAACTTCTGAAGGATTATGATTTTGAATTTAGTTACCATTTCGGTAAGGCTAATGTTGTAGTTGATGCATTGAGTAGGAAGTCCTTACATATGTCAATGCTTATGGTTCGAGAGTTAGAACTGATTGAAAAATTTAGAGTATGAGTCTAGTGTGCGAAGAGACTCCTAACAGTGTGGAATTGGGTATGCTGAAGCTCACTAGTGGTATTCTCGAAGAAATCAGAGAAAGCCAGAAATCTAATTTAGGTTTGGTGATTCGTCTCACAATAATCAACCAAGGTAACTGGGGTGATGGTTTTATTTTTATATCATTGTTGTCGATGTTACAAACGTTTTGTGATATTGAGATTTTAAGTTGTTTTGAGTTGATTGCCATACTCTTTTAAGTATGCTATTAAGTTGAAATTCACAAGACTTAATGTCTTGAGTTACAATATTATTGTTGTATGTTTATTAATGATTCCGTTGCGATGATACCGTAAATTTTTGGGTGAGCATGCGAGGACGGATACCGAATGCCTTATTATATAAGTACTTTACCTAAATAAGATGTGTTGGATGTCGTGTAACATCCCAAGTACAAATCAGATGTGTTGGATGTCATGTAGCATCCTAGGTATAAATATGTGCATTTGAATTTATTTCCATGGTAACCCGTGTTATGAAGCAGGTTATGTATTTTTATGTGTGTGACACTCTTGTGGTTATGTTTTCTAATTAAAATATCAGATTATTATTTTGGGGTATAGAAGGGTTTTACATTAGTAGTATCAGAGCAGGTCGGTCCATCCGGCCAGGTTTTTATATGAGATCAGTTCCATCTTAGTCGACAAGTGTGTGTAAACCAACAATGCATTGTTTCTTCTAATTTTGTTTGATGGTGTGCAGAATGGTTGGGAGAAACGATCGTGCTATTGCTGAAGCATTGAAATCGCTTGCTCAGGTGATGGCTCAAAATGCACAGAACAATTAAAATGGGGGAGCAGGAGGAGCTCCTGATGAGTTTCACGCTTTGGGAAAATTTTAGAGGAACAATCCACCAACTTTTAAGGGTATCCATAACCCAGAGGGTGCACAAGCATGGCTCAAAGTAAATGAGAAGATATTCTGAGTGATGGCTTGCATTGAGGCTCAGAAGGTACAGTTTGGTACTCATATGTTGTTAGAGGAAGCTAAGGATTTGTGGGATAACACGCATCAAATATTGGAAGTTATTGGTACAGAGATAACTTGGGTTGTGTTCAAAAAAGAATTCTTGGAGAAGTATTTCCCCGAGGACATTCGTGGAAAAAAGGAATAGAGTTCCTTGAGATAAAGCAAGGGAACATGGTTGTGGCAGAGTATGTTGCAAAGTTTGAGGCGCTGGTGAAGTTTTGTCCCCATTACAATTGTGCTGATGCTAAGACTTCCAAATGTCTCAAGTTTGAGAATGGGATGAGACCAGAGATCAAATAAAGTATTGGATACCAATAGATTCGTAGGTATGTTGAACAGGTGAATAAGAATAGGATCTACGATGAGGATAACAGAGTCGGTCTACTCACTATAAGAGTCTTAGTGAGAATAAATGGAAGGGACAATTTAGAGGGAAACCTTATGTAAGTCCAGCTGACAAAGGGAAGCAGAAGGCTTTAGATGGGAAGAAGACAACTGGGGGAGGGGCTCTCGCTTCTGTCAAGTTCTTCAAGTTTGGAGAGCCGGGACACCATGTTAATGAATGTAATAATAAGGTTCTTAGATGTTACAATTGTGGGAAAACGGGTCACCATGTTGCAGAGTGAAAGAATGATGGTCCGACTTGTTATAATTGTGGTGAATAAGGTCATATCAGTATGCAATGTCATAAGCCAGAGAAGACGGACATTACTACTACCTAGATTAATGGTAAAGTGTTTACCTTGAATGGTTCATTAGTTCCCAAGATAGATAACTTGATCAAAGGTACTTGTTTAATTAATAGTGTTGAGTTAATTGTTATTATTGATACTGGTGCTACTCATTCGTTTATTTCACTTGAGCATGCTACGGGGTTGGGTTTAAAATTATCTTATATGGTTGGAAGTATGGTTATCGATACCCTGACTAATGGTTCTGTAACTACTACGTTAGTCTATTTGAGTTGTCCTTTCACCATTTATGGTAAGAATTTTATGATGGAGTTGGTTTGTCTACCTTTGCATCAAATCAATATTATTCTTGGAATGAACTGGTTGGAGTTCAACTATGTTCATGTCAACTGCTATAGCAAAACCGAGAGGTTCCTAGAGTTTGGTGATTGTAGAGAGCTGATGTTTTTATCTGCTAAGCAAGTATAAGAACTCTTAGAATATGAGGCTCATATGTTTGCAATGTTTTCATCGTTGTAAGTCAACAATCAGCCTACAAGTGTTGATCTGCCTGTTGTGTGCAATTTCCCAGATGATATCAATGACTTGCCACCAGAGCGTGAGATTGAGTTTTCCATTGATGTGGTACCCTGTACTAATCATGTGTCCGTGGCTCCGTATAGGATGTCAGCTTCAGAATTGGGTGAATTGAAGAAACAATTGGAAGAGTTACTTGAGAATAATTTTGTTCGACCAAGTGTTTCTCTGTGGGGTGCGCCAATGTTGCTAGTTAAGAAAAAGGACGGCAGTATGAGGTTGTGTGTTGACTATAGACAATTGAATAAAGTTACTATAAAAAATAGGTATCCTCTTCCTAGAACTGATGATATGATGGATCAATTTGTGGGTGCTTGTGTGTTCAGCAAGATAAATTTGAGGTCAGGTTATCATCAGATTCGTGTGAAACTAGACGATATTCCAAAGACTGCATTTAGGACAAGGTATGGTCATTATGAGTATACAGTAATTTCATTTGGAGTTTCTAATGCGCCAGGTGTGTTCATGGAGTATATGAATAGGATTTTCCATCCTTATATGGATCAATTTGTGGTCGTATTCATCGACGACATCTTGATATATTCTAAGTCCGAGGAAGAATATGAAGATCATCTAAAAGATGTATTGCAGGTGTTGAGAGATAAGAAGCTTTATGCCAAGTTGTCCAAGTGTGGATTCTGGTTAAAATAAGTGAGTTTCCTTGGCCATGTGATTTCTAGTGGAGGAATTGTTGTTAATTCGTTGAAAGTTCATGATGTGTTGCAGTGGGAGACTGAAGTCTGCTACTGAGATTCGAAGTTTCCTTGGCTTGGCTGGTTATTACCACAGGTTTATAGAAGGTTTTTTGAAGTTAGCACCGCCTTTGACTCAATTGACTCGAAAGGTTTAAGCTTATGTGTGGGATGTTGCATGTGAAGAGAGTTTTGTAGAACTCAAGAACTAATTGAGGAGTGCTCCAGTATTGATCTTGCCTAATCAGAGTGAGCCTTTTGTAGTATATTGTGATGCATCAAAGATGGGTCTTGGTGGTGTACTGGTGTAAAATGGCCAAGTCGTTGCTTTTGCTTCTAGACAACTGAAGGTTCATGAAAGGAATTATCCTATGCATGACTTAGAGTTGGAAGCTATGGTTCTTGTTTTAAATATTTGGAGGCATTATCTTTTTGGATCTAGGTTCAAAGTGTTCAGTGATCACAAGAGCCTGAAGTACTTGTTTGATCAGAAAGAGTTAAATATGAGGCTGGGGAGATGGATCAAACTTCTGAAGGATTATGATTTTGAATTTAGTTACCATTCGGGTAAGGCTAATGTTGTAGTTGATGCATTGAGTAGGAAGTCCTTACATATGTCAATGCTTATGGTTCGAGAGTTAGAACTGATTGAAAAATTTAGAGTATGAGTCTAGTGTGCGAAGAGACTCCTAATAGTGTGGAATTGGGTATGCTGAAGCTGACTAGTGGTATTCTCGAAGAAATCAGAGAAAGCTAGAAATCTAATTTAGGTTTGGTGATTCGTCTCACAATAATCAACCAAGTTAACTGGGGTGATTTTCGGGTTGATGAGAATGAGTGATGAGGTTCAGAGATAGGGTGGGTGTTCCAGATGTTCCAGAAATTAAGAAGAGTATTCCTGAGGAGGGTCATAGAAGTTGGTTAAGTATTTATCCCGGTGCCACAAAAATGTATCAAGACTTGAAGAAATTGTTTTGGTGGCCATGAATGAAGAAGGAAGTAACCGAGTTTGTGTATGCTTGTTTGATTTGTCAAAAGTCTGATGCAACAATTGAATATTCATGAGTGGAAATGGGATAGCATTTCCATTGATTTTGTAACAGGTATGTCGAAGACTTCGAAGGGATGCGATTCAATTTGGGTGATTATTGATAGATTGACCAAATCAACTCATTTTATACCAATGAGGATCAATTATTCTTTGCAGAAGTTGGTCGAGTTGTATATTTATGAGATTGTGAAACTTCATGGTATTCCTTCAAGTATTGTGTCTGATAGAGATCCGAGATTTAAATTGAGGTTCTGAGAGAGTTTGCAGACAACTTTGGGTACTAAGTTGAGGTTGAGTTCTGCTTATCATCCGTAGACGGACGGTTAAACAGATGGAAGATTTGTTGAGGGCTTGTGTGCTAGAACAAGGAGGTGCTTGGGAGAACTACTCGCCGTTGATTGAGTTTACCTACAACAACAATTATCATTCTAGTATTGGAATGACACCATATGAGGCGTTGTATGGTAGAAGGTGTAGGCTCCTTTGTATTGGTATGAGTCAGGCGAGAGTATTGTGCTCGAACCTGATATTGTTCACCGGACGACTGAAAAGATCAAGATGATCCAAGAAAAGATGAAAGCATCACAAAGTCGTCAGAAAACTTACCATAACAAGAGAATAAAAGCACTTCAGTTCCAGGAGGGAGATCACGTTTTTTGAGAGTTATGTCGGTAACTGGTGTTGGTCGAACTTTGAAGTTTCGAAAGCTCACACCACATTTTGTTGGTCAATACCATATTTTACAGAGGATATGAGAGATGGCCTATCGGATTGCTTTGCAGTTGTTGCTTGCTAATCTCCATGATGTATTTCATGTGTCTCAGTTGAGGAGATACATTTTGGATCTGTCTCATGTGATCAAAGTGGATGATGTGCAGGTGAGAGATAACATGACTGTGGAGGCATCACTCATGCGGATAGAGGATCGAGAAGTGAAGCAGTTGCGAGGTAAAGAGATTGCCTTGGTAAAGGTAGTTTGGGGAGGACCAATTGATGGGAGCATGACTTGGGAGTGTGAAGAGAAGATGAAAGGGTCATATTCGACTCTATTTTCATCAGGTAATTTTCGAGGACAAAAATTTCTTAAGTGGGGGAGAGTTGTAACACCCCAAATTCAATTAATTAATTAATTTGAATTATTTTTATTTTTATTTGATTAATTGATGTTTTAAATTAATTATTGTGTGATTGTGAGGGTAAGTATCCTTGAAGTAGAGGTATAGAGAGAGTAAGAGCTTTACATACTTTTTAGAAATTAACGGGAGTTTTAACAAATTATTAGAATATATAATATTTTTATTTGAATTAATTAAAAATAATAGAATTGTGAGGTGAATGATTAAAAATAACATGAGTGATAGAAAAATAAGGAGTATTAGATTTATTAATAAAATAATAAGAAAATAAATTGTGTAGAAAAATTGAGGGTAAAGTTGGAATTAAGGAAAATATGTAGGATAAAAAGGGAAAAACCTAATTAGAAGAAATTAAGTTTTGGAATAAAATAGAGTTTGGAAGAACCTAAGAGAGTCAATACGTATTTTTGGAGAGTTGGAGCAAAAGAGGCAAAGAAGGAGAGCTAGGATTTGAGAGAAGAATTTCTTAGAAGTTGTTGTTGTTTTGCTGAAAAATCAACGTAAATGGGGGAATTATTCATCTATGGGTGTTAAATCACGAAATGATAGAGATGTTTCCTTAATCTCCAGTAAGGACAATGATTTTGAGGAATTTATGTTTTTATGAAAGTTGATGTTTTGTTGATTTTATTAGTGTTAATTTCGTGTGATTTGATATATATAATTCTGAATCGATATTCACATGGTGATCTGGGACGATTTTAATGGAATACATGTATTGTTGTTTTTCAGTTATATATCTTGTTCGCTTTGGTATTATGAAATATATAAACAAGGTATGGTTAGCATATGAATACATAACTGTAGCGATCTAATATGAATACATGGGTATACTGTGCGATTGTTTTAATATGAATATATTGATACTGTAGCATTGTCTTTTGTTAATACAATAATATTCATACAATAGCATTTTCTTTTATTAACACAATGTTACTAGTATATATTTCATAACTGACATATATAATATAATATAATATAATATAATATAATAATAATAATAATTTAATATTATTAGTATAATATGTTTTTTAGAGTTCACATAGAGTTGTTAGAGTTGTCGATTGAGTCCATAAAAGTTATCTTTATGTGTAACACTTGCCCGTAGAATATTTTTGAGCATTTTAGAGTTGTTTTAGAGTTCCCATAGTGTTGTTAGAGTTGCCGATTGAGTCCATAAAAGTTATCTTTATGTGTAACAATTGCCCGTAGAATATTTTTGAGCATTTTAGAGTTGTTTTAGAGTTCCCATAGAGTTGTTAGAGTTATCGATTGAGTCTATAAGAGTTATCTTTATGTGTAACAGTTTCCTATAGAATAATTTTTAGCACTTTAGAGTTGTTTTAGAGTTCCTTGGGAACCCTGTCGAATTATAATTTTGGATAATAATTTTGGTTATAATTTTGGATGATAATTTTGGATGATAATTTTGGGTGATAAATTTAGCCATAATTTTAGGATAATTTGTGATATTTCATGCTGTTGAAATTCGTGCGTCATGGTGTACGGATTTCAGTCCAGTTTTGGTGAACCTTTATCCTATGGTGGGGATCGAATGTGAGTAGTTAATTCTATTGATGAATTAGTGAAGTGATACCTATGGTGATGATAGAGATTTTGGGGTGCTCTAATTCCAAGAGGGAATCGATCCTATGGTGGGGATCATGGAGTAAAATAGACCCGAGTGTTCATAATTTGGTACCACATGCATGTTGAGTCAGTTGTCGAGTACATTTGCATTGTGTTGCATTGGGTGAATATTTTTGATGTTATGGCGTGTGGATGAGAATACTTGATATGTTGATGATTGTTGCAATTAGTATGTGATGTTGTTAGTTAATTTTTATTTTCCACTGCTAATCATTGAAGTGTATTCTCATCCCCTTCTGTTTGAATGTTTCCTTTACATGAGCATCGTGTAGATACTCAGGAGTAGCTTTGACTAAAGTAAGTGGAAGGATAACTCTTGAAGTGACTTCCGTACTTTATCTCTTTTATTTATTGGTTCCTTGGTTTGATCATGTAACATCGAGTTGGGATAAACGCTTGATTTTATTTTTGTATCATTATTGTCGACGTTACAAACTTTTTGTGTTGTTGAGATTTTCAGTTGTTTTAAGTTGATTGTCATACTCTTTTAATTATGTTATTAAGGTGAAATTCATGAGACTTATTGTCTTGAGTTACAATACTATTGTTTCATATTTATTAGTGATTCCTCTACAATGATACCATAAATATTTGGGTGACCATGCGAGGACAAGTACTGAATGCCTTATTATATAAGTACTTGATCCAAATCAGATGTGTTGGATGTCGTATAACATTCCAAGTACAAATCAAATGTGTTGAATGTCGTGTAGCATCCCAGGTATAAATATGTGCAATTGAATTTATTTCGGTGGTAACCCGTGTTACGGAGCAGTTTATGTGTTTTTATGTGTGTGACACCCTTGTGGTTATGTTTTCGAATTAAAATATCAGATTATTGTTTTGGGGTATATAAGGGTGTTACACATATGAGATGACATGCATGGGATGTATGCTCATGAACTAGGGCTCAAGAAATTGATGTGAAGGTAGAGTAAATTTGAGGGTTGACAATGCTCTCTACAAGTTTTCTTCTAGGATCAAAGTCAAATTATGCTTGGAAGACCATTGAATTCTTTGAGACATTATAGGTCATTTTCAGCCATTTGGGACTTAGAATTTTCCAAGTTACATTACCATATTTTCGTGCCAACTTCAACATGTCATAACTTTATGCTCAAGCATCCAAATGGAGCCTTTCTTGGCACATTGTGATCTTTGATATGATCTCAACAAATTGCAAGAAGAATATGATCAAAAAGCCTCCTAAATAAGATGCCCCATTGAGTTAAACATGGTGACTTAGAACTGAAGAAATCACCATGATCAAAATTATAAACTTCACTAATCCTTAATTACAAGCCAATTCACCATGAGTTTTGGACCTAAACATGTTTAATCAAGTCTCCAAAAGTTAAATGACTCGTAAAATGCATGATTTAGATAAGTTTTGATGGTTTTGTAAGTCACGCTTTTCTCACAACATGAGCAAATTCGTTTTGCATGAATTGAGTGTTATTTGGCACGCATGAGATCACCAATCACTTCCCTATAAATAGATAAACATATTTACTTCATTACCAAGCTTTGAAGAGCCAAAAAACCTCTACTCTACTCTCAAACTTTTCCAGAAAATTGAGCTATCTTATTTTTATTTCTAGCTTGTTTCAATTAAATTTCTTGATTCCATTAGCACCTTGGGGTCTCCGCTAAAGCTTTTGTAATAATTCTCAAGCTCTAAGACCTTCTAAAGTGCCCAAACTAGATCAAGCTTCAGCAACTTTTGATCATCATTTGGACAAGATAGTTCTGAGCATCATTTGAACTCAAACAAGTTACCATTAACATAGTCCTTCACTCTCTGATGATTTCCCCTAACTTATCCTTCATCATTTAATTTGATTTTTTGTGGCTTGCTTATTTCTGAAACTTCTTTGAAATTATCCATGCTTAGTTTAGATAAATGAATTTTAAGCATGAGGTTGAATTCATGATGAGGAGACGGTCATATTGATGGTGGTCTCGTGTTTTTAATTTTCCAAACAATGAAACTCCAATGAGGGATCACTAGAGAAAACGGCTGTATCGATAAATTCACGACCATCAAGCTATGGATAAGCTTAACGTCAATAAAACCAGAGTCGTCACCTCACTTTTATTGTTTCCAAAGGAAAAGGGAAAAGTACGAACAAAACCCAAAGATAAGAAGTTTTCAAATCAAAACTAATAAAATGTCAGAGATTACAGGTAAGGGGATTGGTTACACAGAGGGAAGGTGTTAGCACCCAAAGTGTCCTAGGTACTCCTAGGGATCCCTTTTTATGTGTGTATGTGTTTTTGGTATAAAAGATGTTTGAAATAAATAGAGTGTGGGGATGAGAAGAGAATTCATTAATTATATTTTTGTGTTTGACAAGACCTTCGGACTTGTGCCTACGTACCAACATAAAAATGAGGGATCAAAATCTAGTAGTTCGTGGTATCAATTTCAAAATGAGTGGATTGCTTTTAATCAAAATTTAAATTTAAAAAGGTACAAAGGGCCTAAAAAGAGTTTTAATGAATGTTAGTTCTTTTTATCTCTTGAAATTTTAAGTCAATATGGCTAGATTCATTTACAAGTTTGATTTAAGAAAAGAGTTTAAAAATGCAATGGCATAAGGCCAAAGTTTCTAATTTTCAATAAAGACTAAGTTTGGAAATCACAAGCAAAGAAGATTTTTGAAAAGGTGGAGAGATTTTTTTAATTTAAGAAAATGGGAGGAGATGAAGAGACTAATCCTAAGCAAAAATTAAAAGTTGAGAGTTGAAAAGATCTGACCAATGGGATGCCATCCAATATATAAGAATGTCATATAGAAACCCACTTTTCCTTTGGACTTTAAATCAAGGAATATCAATAAGAAAGTAGCAATATGAAGAGCAAGGCATCAAATAAAGATAATCACATCCAAGCAAGCAACTTCACAGTCTTCTTCTTAATCTTCCAGTGTATCAGATGACATACTCCTTGATTGGCTCAGAATAAGGCATTAGACATAGGTTCAAAGTAACATTTGCATCAAGATAAAGTAGCAGATGAATTCAAATAAATCCCAAGACTTGCATCAGATGAAGGCTCTGTTCACAATAACTTTGTCTCAAAATGTTGGCATTGGCCATGTCCTTTTTGCACAGTGGTAGCCTAATTCTAAGTCCAAAGCTCAAATCAACTCAATAGTCCACACAAACATTTTTTAGGGTTTTTGTTGTTTATTAAGTATTTTAAGGTCCTAAGACCACAAACACAAGAAGATACACAAACAAATATATACAATCACAATATATGGCTCAAGTGAGCAAAGTGAAAATGGCATAAACATAAACAAGTTAAATATTATGTAAATGGCAAATGAAATGGTAAATGACTTGAATTTAAATGACATAAGGTAAATGACTAGGAATTAAAATCAATAATTATAAAAGTTAGTCAAATGTTAGTTGATTAGATGTTAGTGGTATTTTTCTTTTCAATTAATTAAGTCATTCTCCAGAGAAAACTCAACCCTCTATTCACAAGCATGGATCCTTGAACCAAGACATCTTCCAAAGGAAGAAAAAAAGGCCAAGTTTCCACACAATACCATGAAAGGGGGGAGACTTACAATCTCACTTACTAGAATGCTATGCCTTTGGGTCAAAATTTAGCGCTATGTTAAGCAATCGTAATTGGACTTATGTAGAAGTCACAACTATCTAAGACGGGGCAATAAAAATATTTGTGTTAATGCATGTTAGAGATATGGTATAATGAACCATACTCCTAAAACATACCACACTCAAAAAGAAAATGATCAAAGGATGAACCTAATCTCATCCATACTTGTATTGGTTCATCTAACACAAAGTTATTGATGAACCAATTAGCCTTAGGATATTGAGACATCATTGGTCAATGAAAGGGATGGGATAGAATGGGATTCAAGATGAAGAGGGAGGGGAGATGAGAGAGACACAAATTGGTCATGGAAGGAATTTTATCAAATTAAAATCATTCATTAATTTTGGGAGATGAAATATACATTTCATCAATCCCCTAAATCCAATGATTTTAATCCAACAAAAGTCAAATCAACATTGTCCAAGGCCCAAACACATAGTCAAACTTCACAAGTCAATAAAAATGGCTCAACATAATTTCTACACAATTAATCAATTAAAAATCAAATTAAAATGCATTTAAATTAAATTATGTTTGATCAAAAACCTAAAACCTCTTCAAAACACAAAATAAATGGCCAAAAGATTTATCCTAGGTCAAACAAGGTCAAAGGACCTTAGACAAAAAAATTCATTATTTTTGAAAAGTCAGAAGTATTTTTAAACAATTAAAAATATGCACAAAAACAATTAAATCATGAAAAATATCAAAATTAATCCAAAAAATAATTTTAATTCAGAAAATGAAAGAGGAAAATATTTCAATTTTTTTATGAAAGTCCCATATTTTTTGGATTAAAAATGAAATTAATAAATTAATTAAAATAAGGGATTAAATGAAATAAAAAGAAAATTAAAAAAATAAGGGTCATCTGATCTCCCTCATTAATTAAGGTGGCAGATCAAATGGCCAAGACCGTGCATTCCAAAGGCACATGAGTCAAACACACTGCAGGAATGGTAATTACAATGAACGCGTGAGATTAAAAGATGAGACTCATATCAGATGGTCCTTGACAAGCCAACACACCACCAGAGCCCTAGCTCCGGTCATCTTCTCCGGTGAGAGCCACCAGTCTTGTTCAAGCTTAACTCAAAGGAAAATGAAAAGTGAATACACTCATTTGAAGGAAAAATGCTCAGGAGCACGAATCTGGCCTCAATTTTCTCCAATTCCAAGTATATAAAAAGATACAGGGATTTGAATTTTGAGAATCATGAACTGAGTTGCTTTGGTTTGACCTCAAAGCAACTCAATCTTCTTGCCTACATTGATAGGACTTTAGACAACCAAAAATCAACAAGAATGGTGAATAATTGAGGGAGAATCGAAGAGATGAAAATTCTGAAAAATCACCTTCAATGGAGCTTCAGATTGGCACGATCTTGCTTTCAATTATGCTTGGCCTTGCTTCAGATGCTTGTTGGAAGTGAAATGGGTCAAGGGAAGGTATGGACTCTTGGAGTTTCAATCTCAAAACAGATGGAGAATTGAAACTCGATTGTCAAAGAAAATCTTCAAGCTTATCCTTCAATGGTGCGGGTGTAGCGGGGTTTTCGTTACCTTTAGGTTTATTGACTAAACCAAAAGTCAACATACAATTCGAGTCGCCACCGCACTTTTATTTATCCAAAGGAAAGGCTAAAAAGCGAACAAAATCCAAGTAATAAGTTTTTCAAATCAAAAACTAATAAAAATGTCAGAGATCT
Source organism: Lathyrus oleraceus (assembly GCF_024323335.1). NCBI lineage: Eukaryota > Viridiplantae > Streptophyta > Magnoliopsida > Fabales > Fabaceae > Lathyrus > Lathyrus oleraceus. The sequence continues at coordinate 366,150,725 of NC_066582.1, forward strand.
AGGTAAGGGGGTTGGTTATGAAATGGGAAGGTTTTACGCACCCAAAACATCCTTAGTACTCTAAGGGAACCCTTTTTACAAATATATGTTGTAGGTTGGTATTTATGAAAAGATTTGTGCAAAAGATTAGAGGGATGAGAAGAGAATAGGTTATACTTACAAATTTTATTGTTTGAATGGATGAACCCATTGCCTATGTACCATCATAAAGGAGGATCAAAACCTCGTAGTTCGTGGTAAAAAATTTCAAAGATTGATGAATTAATTTTAATCAAAAGCCTTAAGGTCTTTTGTTATCAAAGGGAGAAAACTCAACCTAAACCAACAATCCACCATGCGAGGAAGGCTTCAACATGCTAGTGAGGGGTTAACCATATAATAAGCATGGAAGGCTTATAATCCAACACTAAGGATGAGGTGAGGTTTACATCAACCACTATGATAACTCAAACCTATGACTAATGTTTTTGAAAAGAGTTTAACAAGTGACCATTGGAACCACAAAACAACTTGGAATGGGTTATATTTACAAGTTGAATTTATTTACAAAATGAGGTCAAAGTTGGATTAAAGTTTATTTACAATGAGTATTTATGAAAATGGTTTTGAAAAGTCAAAGGCCTAAGGCCTAGGTTTCTAATTTGAAATAAAGTCAAAGTTTTGAAAATTATTTTTGGCTTGGTCAGAAGGGAGAGAGGAGAGAAGGGCTATTCCTAAAGCATACAAAGATAAGAGGGGAGAGATAACCCTTGGAGTTCCTTTTCTTGGATTCATAGAGATGACTCAAGATGCTCATTTCCTTTGGATTTAGCACACAAAGTAAGCAATCAAGAATTTGAATTCAAGCTCCTGGGATCTCCATTTGGCTTGGCTCTTAACTTGGCTACTCATGGCAATGGTCCTCTTTTCTTAATCTTAAGATAAGATTCCTATCACACAAAAGCACACATTAACAAGCTCACAACATAATAAAAGGAATGAACAAAGAATAAGTTTGAGGAGAAGTCCTTTGAGGTCAACTTTGAATTTTAGCATTCTAAAGGCATGAGGTCTAGTTGCTCTTCAACATATTTTGCATTCTAAAGGCATGAGGCCTAGTTGCTCTTAAACTCCTTTAAGCATGGGTGAATCCTAATTCTAAGTCCTTTCTCCTTTTGTATTTTGGTTCACATCAAAACAAACACAAAACAACACAAAATAGCAATATACTTATATACAATAATAGGCTCAAATGAGCAAAAGAAAAATGATATAAACATAAAATATGTGCTCAAGTGAGCAAAAATGAAAATCAAGATGAATTATGAGCAAGAAATAAATGACATTTAAAGTAAATGACAAGAATTTAAAAGTTCAAATTAAACTTAGTAGTTAGTAGAGTTATGTTAGCTTGTCATGAGACAATGTGGCGCTATGTTAAGCAATCGTAAGTGGACTAATATAGTAGCCACACCTATCTGAGGCCGGTCAATAAGAATATAGGCAAAGAACACAATTTAGAGGTCATGACTAGTAAGCCAAGCTCCATAAACTTGCCATGCCAAACAAGAGGGGAAGGGCCTTGTATTGACTTTTGGTTATTTGCTTGACCAAGAAGTAACCTATCTTTGACACAAAATAACTCACTTGATCATGGATCAAGTTGAGTTTGGTTTGGATCAAAGAAGATTAAACTTCTATTTGTCAAGACCAACCTCAAGACTTTAACTCATTGGCCATTAAGGGAAAAAAAGGATGAAGATGAAAGGGAAGCGGGTAAGAAGATAGCAACCAATCCCAATTGATCAAGGGACAACTCATCCTTTATCAAATTCATTCATCTCTCTAGGTGATGATCCTTAAGGATTCTCAAACCACAAGATCCAATGAATTTAATCAAAGTTGAATCAATTCAACCTTGATCAACACAAAACAGAAGAGGAATGAATATAACAAGTCAAGAAGTCAATAATATTTTTTTGGTGATTTTTGAATTAAAAGAAAATACAAAATAAAAAACAAACAAACAAAGTTGAACCTCAAATTCAATTCAAAATAACTTCAATAAGTCCAATTAAATTTTCATAGGTTCAACATAGTCAAACAAACTTTGACTAATTTTCTCACAAATTTTTAAAACTAGAAAGAAATTAAAATCAATTAAAAACAACCAAAAAAAAGCATAATATGAATTAAAATCTCAAATAATCTCAAAACAAACAAGAAATTGTTGAGACTATTTTTCATTGACTTATCATGATCCATAGATGCTATGAAAATATTTTTGTATTTTTCTAAAGTCATAAAGTATTTTAAAATGAATTAAAATTATTAAAAAACCAAATAATTCATGAAAAATATCAAATGAGGTGACAAAAATAATTAAAAATCATAAGATGAAACTAGATTTTTCAAGAAAATTTTTTAAGTTGGTCTCATATTTTTCTGACCTCATATGAATTTTTTATGAATTATTGAAAATAGAATGAATTAAAAGAAAATAAAGAGAAAATGAAATAAAGCGAAAAAAAAGTTGAGCCACTGGATTCGTCTCATTAAATGACGTGGCGTGTTACACGACCTGGATCTAAGGGTGCATGATGTACTCAAGTCAGCAGTGAAACACAATGAATTAGAAAAAGTAATTAGAATGGATGCATGAGATTAGATCGTGAGGGAGGGATACAATGGCTGTGATCAGTACATGTGGTGGTGGTGGTGGAAACCACCATCTTCTTCGATCAACCAAACAGACTCCGGCTAGAAATTGCAGGAAAACAAATCTCATCAAAAATGAAAAATAAGGGCATGGAAATGAAGCTTATGTGATGTAGATCATCATTGTACCATTAGACTCCTCTCACTCTTCCTATATTGAGAGAAAAATGAAGGAGAAAATCATGGTGTCCACACGGATTGATCTTGAAATGGAAAATTAAATGCACCAAAAGCCTACCTCAAGTATGAGGACTTCAGAGAACCACAAAAACACAAGAATACTATATTACATCGTGAGTTTCAGATCCAAACAGTTTGAGCTTATACCTTCAAAAATGGTGAGTTTCTGGCCACGAATCCTTCAATCTTTTTGCTCCTTTTTGATCTCTGAATATAGGGAAGATGATTGGCTAAGGAATCTAGCTTTGAAACTCAAGTAATGTTGCTGAATTTCAAGCTCGAAAATATTGAAAATGGTGAGTGATTCCTTTGGTGAGGATTGTGGATTCAGTTTAGCAGCATGTGGGATCTCCAAAGGGTTCTGAAATGAAGGAGAGGAAGCCCTTATTTATAGGTAAATGCATCTGATCATCACACTTTGCTCATGTGCATGGGAATTGCAATTTTGAATGCATGAGCCTTTATGGACGTGTGAGAGGCCCATGAATGGTTGAAGGGACCTGCTGAGCTCATATGGAAAGCATGTGGTCGTGCACATGGAATGGAAAAGGCTTGCATCTCATGTTTTAACATACAATGTCAAAAATACACATAAATGAAGAAAAAAATTGAAAATCTCAAATGGTAGATCCAAATGACTATTGTGAGTAATGGTTGGAAAGCTCTTGAAATAAGGAATAAAAATCATGTTGGGAAAAAAACCATTTGACATGTGAAAATTGATCAAAACTGGCTTGGAAAGTTCAGATGTAAAACATGTTCAATTCATTTTGAAAAAGTCAACCAAAAGTAAGCTTGGTTAAACCCCTCTAACGTCATGATACAAGTTTCAAATGAAACAATCTACAACATTAAAGTTGTATATATTTTCAAGATAGTCAATTTAGACTCAAAGTTTGCATCATTTGGAGTTTCTATGACAAAGTTATGGGCATTTGAAGTTGGGTACTTTTTAAGATTCAATGAATTAGGTCAAAGATGACCTATAATGTTTTGCAATGGAACATGTATTTCCTTTAGGATTATAAAATTTTGTCCAACATAACATTTGAATTAGATATCTCAATATTTCCAATGCCTTTGTTCACACTTCAAAATCATAAATATTAAGAAAGTTATGCCCTTGGCAAGTTGACCCGGAA